>NC_041331.1:26651039-26998539 GCF_004354835.1 Perca flavescens | reverse complement strand
CATTACTCTAATGGTAGTGGCAGTGATTAAAGCTTCCTGGCTGCAGACCCCTTTGTTTGTTCGCTTGTGTTTTTCCCTCCATAAAGTCTTCAGAATGCCTGTGGCCCAGCTCCCCCTCCTCTTTCGGGGATGCAGTGCTGGCAAGACCCCCTTGGACCTTGGAGTTATCACGGGAGGGGGATTGGGACAGGTCATCACCATTTGAAGAGGAGAAAGCCAGGAACTGCTAGTTTCCTGCACACATACTGATAATATAGTGAGGGTATTTAGCTGCAACAATGCACTTCTTGGTCTTTCTCTCTCTTCAAGCATACTGTTATGTGGCTGCATACTGTATGTACATGGACACTGTGTAATGTGTGTGCTAAAATATACGCATGCACGCAAACGCACAAACACACACACATGCGTGCACAAATCAATAAAAAAAACTGGAAAACAGCCATTCACTGAGTAAAAAATAATGGTAATGCAAAAAAATATCAAAATATAGGGTAAGTCTGTCCTATTATTATGATGTCCTCAGGGTGTCCTCTTTTGTTTTGGTACATACACTATATATCTTTGACATCTGTTCAAGTTCAGACTAGGGCATTAGTTGCAGGTCAACCTATCCCCACTTCACTGTAAACTATCCAATAAAACAAAAATTACATAAACAGCATTTGGGTTTTAATACTCATATAACACCGTTTCATTTAAAACATGAAAAGGAATCCCAGGAGTCAGGAACCAGTTACGTTTGACCCCATCGCCATCCACTACATAAGGGGAAGGTGTAGACATTCATTGTTCTTTGTACGACATTACTGAAGCAATCCTGTCTCTGGTCTCAGTCAAGTGTGCAGTGATGTCAGGCACTCTGCCTGGCCTTCTTCAGTTTCACTCAATTCAGTCTTCTTTCTCACTGCTTCATTCATAATGGATAGCTTTTTGGGTTACTATCATCAAGAGTCTATCAATGGCTGAAAATCCAGTGATGGATCTCAAAGACAGCTGTATTCACTTACAGACATCAAATCAAATTGCTGTCGTGCTCATTATGAGGACAGATTAAGTTTAAAACTCAAACTTTTTGTTTTGTCAAGAAGAAGAAATGGCGATTCCTGTTGTTGGCCTTATGTTCATGAATAAGAGATGACAAATGAGGAAACTAAGGTTATGAAAGCCAGGTTACTTTTTAACCATGGTTTACATGTATGAGTGTAACACTGAATGCAACTAAGAAAAGGAAATAGAAGAGAATATATGGCAAATTGTAAAATGATAGTCCATCTCAGTTACAAGAATTACAGGCCCCAGACATCAGGTGCAGTCTTGCCCAATAAGAGGCCCGAATGTAACAGTCTCTTAAAAATGCTCATTGTGGCGTGTACCCACAACACCTCGGGAGGGCCATCAGCTGCCAGACGCTAAAACTTAAAAAAAAAATGATGACCATGCAGAACAATGGCTGTCATGGGAGACCATCAAAAAACAACACGTATACAAAAAGCAAGTAAACAGGCACAATACGTACACAACGACCATGTGTAAACAAAGAGCGGTAGCTGTTTGTCCCACATCTGAGCTGTGAGCGGCAACGCTGAGGACCTGTGCACAGCTGTTCTCCCCATGCTGTCAGTGGGCTTCACCAGGCTGAGCCTGTCCCAAAGGCCTGTACTGGGAGGCCTGCACACAGTCTGACATCTGGACTACACAGGAGGGAGGGACCATTCCCTGATTTTTTTTTTTTTAATCTTACTGCCTCTCTGTCTATCTCATTCCATCTATCTCTGTCTCTGTTTGTAACTCCCACCCTCTCTCCTCTCTTCTCTCTAGCCTTCCCATGGAAGGGTTCACAGGTCCCTGCCACTAGGGAAAGGATGATGAACAGCTCTACAACTGAGCCAGCTGACTCTTTAGCAGCAGGACAGTCCCCTTGTTCCCTTCATCCCCTCCTCTTCCTCACTTTCTACCTTTTCTTTTTTTTTTTCGTTCCCTACGATCTCCTCAGTTCACCTCTGCCTCATTTCAGTCTGGCATGGGTATTGAGTCGGGGAGCTGAGGGACACTCCACATGTGCAGCCTCAGAGGAGAGTCCCAATGAACGGTGACACATCACAACAACCTTCAGGTCATTAATCAGTGCTGCTTGTACACTAAATATAGTGTTTTGTGTTTGTCTTTTCTAGGATGTAACACAGTAAATATAAGTAGTACTTCTCTCATATTATATTAAAACAAGAGCACCTTCCATAGAACTTAAGAGCTACATCACAGCATGGATGCTCTTTGTGGAGGCAAAGAGGTGATTAATGATATTCAGATCTTTGTCCTTTATTGACCTCTTTGTAAAGATGCACAGTCCTCCGCCTACATCTTGGCTTCACCTAATGAGCTCAGCATCACTGGCTACACTGACTTTGTTTTCACTCTTATAAGAGGCACAACTTATGTTTAAGCCTCTGAAATGCTTTAAAGAGCTGCCATAACCTTCTGCTATTCTTCTAGGTCTTTGTTCTTGTCTCTTGCTTGATAAAGCATGCCAGCTGCCAAGGTCATGGAGACAGGAGAGAGGAGAAGGAGGGGGGGGGGGTATTTCTCTGGTGTAAATGAATAGTTATATCTCTCTCTAGATGAAGAGGAAGAACCTCATCAAAATGTTGTCTCTTTCCTTCACAAAACGAGACCACATTCAAGTCAGATGAATGAGAATTGTCACGCGCAAAATCATAATTACAAGCCCACATATTCCCTCCAGCACTGGGAAACGACTTTATCAGGCACCCATTGGTCTGTTCTTGTGTGTTAGCAAGGGGAGGATTCTCTAAGCCCTTCTCTTGTCTGCAATCTGTGATTGTTGTATTCCAAGGGGGGTATCAGGGCTGAAAGGACCGAATTTAACAAACCTAATTATCATGCCTTAATTAGTATCAGGGGTAAACCTCGGTGGGACACCTGCAGACTTAATTTATATCCTGACAAGCCAGGAACAAGTGTTAATGTGCCGTATTTATGATAAAGCCCCAAAGTGTGCAGGAGGAGCAGGAGGAAGCTCACCTCAACTCTTCCAGAACAATGTGAGAGGCAGGTAATTAAAGGGGAAGGGTCTGAAGTGCACAGAGATCAGCCCAATCCCAATGTTGCACAGCAATAAAATAACTGCACATGCTGTCTATGGCATAGAGATGACTTAATAACTGGGCCCCAAGTTGTTTGCATCTTGGTGGATTAACAGGGCAAAAAATAAATAAAACCTCTTAATTGTACATATTGCCCATGCCAATTGAGGACAAATGAAAACAAGTTAGAAAAGGATAAAGATAAAAGATTAAAAAAGACAACGAGGCATTACTTCCAAGTGTCTGTGTAACGTGTTATGCAATTACAAGGGCCCCACATTACCTAAGACCTCAACTGAGAAATGCTGGCCTTCACAGAAAATTTTGATACCACAAATAAATGGGACAATTGTTGTCCTATTAGTCAAAAATAGATGTGCCGTTTGTCTGTTGTGCTACCACAAGCATACCTTTGCGATCGAAAAAATAGGTTAGCAGGGCGGGGGAGAAACCTGGAAAATTGTGTATATGTGTATAGTGGCTCTCTATACTGTTGCAAACCACTACAGACTTCCGCCTGGCCTTGTCAACACACTCTGCAATGAAAAAAAGCGGAGGACATATTTCCACTGATCGACTATAGAGGTCATGCAGAATTGTGTTGAAATGTGCTTTACATCACATTAAAGTGTCCAAAAAAAGTATCAGAATCATTTTTAAAGGATTTATGACGTAGCATAAGGCTTACTGAAAAAACCTTGAGTACATGTTAAGTTATTATAAAAAATAAATAAAATAAAAACAGGCACTGACACGTTGAAGTCTATTATGTGTGGGATACAGAAGAGCATGAGTAGTAATGCGGTACAATAATTATTCATCTTTACATTTCTAATTTTGAATGTTGCCCTTCAATATGTTCAAAATACCCTGGTGTTTTCCCTTTGTCTTCCTCTATGTCACCTTTTTTGGTATGCAAAAGAAGATTTTTTTTTATCTTATCTCACTTTGTTCTCAGCACGTTTTTAGAACCGTGGGATGACTGATGCTTCACCTTTTAGTGGACCACATAAAAGGATTTTTATATGCCGTGGGTATTGGCCTACTTATCAGATTTTTGTTTTAAAATTCTAACTATAAATCAGTCTATTAGGGAAATAAATACACATAGAAATGATGCAGTGCATGTGTGGAAATACTAAAATCACTTCCAATATGATTCATTATGTCCAGTGTGTAATGATGCATAATAGTGCATAATGACTGTTTTGGGCTTTTTTTTGAAGTGAAAACTTCTTCCTTTCATGTAATCCTTATAATTAAACCTCACCCATAATCGTCTACATTTGATCCCTAATTATTTTTTTTTTAATGTTCAGAATGGGTTGAGTGGAATTGAACAGATGTGAAATCCATCCAGTCCTAACAAAGTCATTCATCTGGCCCAAACTAGCTCAAAGTTGGTGCCTCTTTTCATGGGCAGGAAAATAGATGTCCTGGAACTGTGGATGATCCATCATACACTGAAAGCAGAGGTCATCAGAGAGATGATCACAAGTAAGTGTGTGTGTGGTGTGGTTTGGTTCGGTATGTGTGTGGGATTTGGGTCTGTGTGAAGGGTTGGGAGGTGGTTGCAGAGAGGGGATGTTTGTGAAAAGTAAAATTGTGGAAAGTAAAACACATACACATTTTTTCTATGCAACCCTAAAACAAGGTTTGGCCTTCAGTCTCAAACGGTTTTGTGGAAAATGATGAAATTTACATTTCGGGAGTACTTATTTGTTAAACCCAGTCTTTTACTTCCAAGAGCTAAAATCAATTTACTTAAATTACTGTGCTGAGCACTGTAATTGAAACAACTGTGAAGCATGATGGATGTTTTCTCAAAAGATTTATGTGTTTCGTGTTTGACTGACAACAGACTGCCACTGATTGAGACGCTGAGCTTTTTATTGCAGGTTGGTCTATTGAAAACGTGCCTTCCGTCAGTGACTTCTAAGGATGAATTGCTTTTACGGTGTTTGGTGTTATTAAGATCAGCTGTGCTAAATTACTTTGTACTTTTTAAAATCATATGCATTCTTATTAGCAGAATGTTCAATGTTGAGGGGCAATCAATTTCATAAAATCCGGCTCAGTTTATTGAGTTGCACTTGCATGAGCTTGAAAGTCAAATAACTTCCTTAAAATAAGCTCACCTAAGATGAAAATTGTTGCAGACCGAACCTCCAAGAAAGACTGACTGGATAGATATTGTGACATTTGCTAACTTTTTTGAAAAACTGAATTGTGTTTGTGATGATTACTCCATCAGTATAGCATTTATTTTATATATGTATAGGTGACCAACTATTTGTTCTTTGTTTGTTTTTTCTATGCTTTAAAAAAACCTCTGTTCACAGCCACACAGGTCTGGAGAAATTTCCGGCAGTAAGACGTAGCAGAAAGAGACTTTCCTAAGCTGAAGTTTGGTTGCAAGCTTGATTCTTTGAATCTTGCACACACTCGTCGAACTGTTATCTATGGTTTGCCTTTCTTTCGAGGAAGGTGTACTAAACAGTATGTGGTCTGTTGAGGCTTTTTGTTTTTTTACCTCTAATTGTCATAAGTCTTTTTTTTTTATTTCCTTTCTTGTTGAATTGACTAGTTTGTTAACTCTATAGCAGTAAGCTGCAAGTGTCAATACTGAAAGTTTACTGGATTGACCGAAGACAAGAGCCGATCTCATAGCCTTTCCTTTTTAGCTGCTGGGTTTGAGGTTGTTTAGAGCTGAAGGTGTTGCTACATAAGATAACACTTCCTGTAAACTTCCGTGCACAGCCTTTGTGGAGCAACGGTATTCATGCCAGTACCTGGTATTGACAGGTAGCCGTGAGGCCAAGCACTGGGAGCTCTTTGGGCAGATTGTGAACAACAGAAAAGCTGGATTGAGTAATCAGCCTGTTGGCAGGCAGACAGAAGCTTTCCAGTCCAGCTGAACTGCTTTAAAAGCCCTATCTGTTGTTGTTCGCCCCTCCGCTGGCAGCTTATCACCCAAACAGATTTCAGGGGCCTTGAACCGTACAGAGAGTCCATCCACGTGTGAGAAAGCCCAGGCTCTCACTCAGACAACATGACCCCCTGCCTCGGAGAGATGGAGATAACTCTTCAGCCCACGTCACCGTGAGAAAAACAAAACCTCACCATCTCCCCCCGGCTTCTGTTAGTGTCATCCACATGTCTGGGAGACGCAGTGAAGATTGTCTCTCCAAACAGAAGTGAGGGAGTTTACGGTGTCTGCCTGGGGCTGTTAGAGATGATCCCTCAGGGAACAGAGCCAAGATCATGATCACTCCTCCACATGACTGGTTCCATGTCAATAGTATACACACACGGGTGCGCACACACAAAATTTCTCTCCGTCTTGCTCTTTCTCTCACATGCACACGCAAGCACACACACACACACACACACACACACACACACACACACACACACACACACACACAGCACAATAAATGTGCTCTCAACACCTGCCCTCTAAAGGTGCTCTCAGTTAATCTCAACATTAATTATTGACTCTGAGTTTAATTTGAAAGTCAGACGCACTGTAAGCCAAGGGACACTGCTTTAAATAATGTATACGGCCCATTCAGAGGTAATCATATTATCATTGATTAATATACATTGGTGCCATGGAGCATACCTGATGTGTGTGGAAGCCAGGCACTGGGTATGATAAAACTTTGCGCTGAGAGCTGGTGTCAGGCCGGAAGCATCTCTGGGGCCCCGTCCTCCTTGTCTGATGTTTCAATCACAGCTTAGGAGCTGTGATGCATGGAGGCATACACTATCAACTGACTGGATAACATGAGGAGCCCCAGAGAATCACCACCGGCAGAGAAAAGGGTAGAGAGAAAAAGGAAATGCAATTGGGCAGACAGAGAGGGAGATAAAAATCAAAGCAAGAAAGGTGGAAATGTGGAGAAAGTGTAAGAATGAATCAAATACATATTTTTATTAGAGATAAAAATATATCTTTTGTGAATAGAATGGCTCGTAAAAAAATATCCTGCCCATTTGGGAAAGAATGAGTGATTCGGAGCAGCAATACAATGTGCTAGCTACTGTACACACAAGGACGAGCTGCATCAATTAGCCTATCCCAAGCTGACACTGAGGCTGAAGGATCGGGGTGGTAATGAATTCTCACACTCATGTTGACACCCAAATGCAGATGCCATGTCACCCTAAGTTTAGTCTAAACAAACACAGATCTGCCCAGAGAGGATCGAGGAGCCGCGGCTGCTCCGCGCAATGAAAAATTCATACACCGTTGTTACCTAGACGCCATTCAGAGAGCACAGAGTTCAAAAACATGAACCAATTACAGTCTAAAACTCAACTGTCTGGACACAACACATGCATGTTGATAGACGTACACTTAGACACACTCAAACCAAAAAAAAGTCATGCTACACTCTCTTTCTCTAACACACACATACAAACACACACACACACACACACACACACCCTTTCTCTCTCTCTCTATCGGATAGGTAAACAAATCCTGTCCAAGACTCTCCTTCTTCAGGAGATTGTGAAAGGGTTTGACAAGCTTGAGTGAATATGTTGTTTTTGTTAATACATAAAGATTAGGGAAACAGTCTCTAGGCTCCTCTCTCTATTTCTTTCTCTCCATCTCTCTCCCTCTTCCCCCACTTCTTTCATCCTCCCCCACCTTCTCTCAGAGTCTGGCAGGAGAGGTGGTCTTGTCAGACAGCTTCTCTCCCACGTACCACAAGCTCTGAGAGGTGTGGAGCTAACAGGCTGAATGCTGGGAGGCTTCTGTCTCTTTCTTAAAACCTTTTGGCTGCTGGAAAATACTATCTGACAGCAGGCCTATGTGTTCTGCTGTATGTCTGACAGGAGAGGAAGAACAGACTTAACCAGATACAAAATAGCACCACTGGTAGATGCTTAGCCAATCTAAGAAAACCTCATGGGTTGAGCAAGAAACAATATTCTACAACTGAAGAGGGACAGTCAGTTATATGTGGTTTATTCGAGACTGTTTACTGGACTTTTTCCGCTTCCCAACCACAGTGATATGATACTGAGTAAGAAATGGGGAAATGGTGACCTTACCGAAGGGGGTGGTTGAAAGAACGCTCTCTTATCTCAATCTTGAGGTATTGCTTGAGTACGGGTGTGTGTAAGAAGGATCATGTAAATGTAGAGCATCGAAGCGGAGGCCTTATTTCTCTGCATCAGATATCCGGGCTCCAGAGTGCGACCTGCAAATTTGATGACTTTTTTATTTCATGTTGAAAAAGGAGGAGAGAGCAAGTCTGCCAGAGTAGGCCAATGTGTGTGAGAGGGGGAGGGCCGGTGAGTGATTAGTCAACTGCAAAACGCGATCTACACTTGTGTGTCTTGCTTTGGTGGCGTCACACTCATCGTCCAGTCCACAATACATTTACGAGTGGCAATCTGCAGCCGAATGATCGTCCATTTTGTTTGGTAAAGACTGTACATTGGCGACCACATTTTTCAGTCTCAGACAAAAAGGACTGGATTTTATTTCAACACCACGACTGTGGGATATCACTTAATTGCCTCACTTAATTGAAAAAATCTAACAGCAGAGAGCCGAGACTGTTTCTATGAAAAGAAAATACATATTGGCTGCTAAATATATAAATATTTACCTTGTGTCGTGAGCTCATCGGTCTCTGGCTCCCTCATCACTCAATATTTCCCACACTGGGTTAGATACGTAGTTAGATACTCCCCTTTCCATGGAAGTTTAATCATCTTAGATATGATTGCTATTTAAGTGTTAACAAAAAAAAATGATGGAGGCAGAGGCAATAATACGGCGCATTGACAGTAATAATGCTTTGTTTACATTTCTGAATGTGCATTTGTTAAGCACCATTACATTTAAATGTGACTGTGAACTAAAATAAGACTGTAATTTCTGTATTTATTACCAAAGCATTAATCGGTAATACAGTTAAAATGGGGAAAATGTGAAAAATTGCGTTGCAGGCCAATTTAAGGTGTGCGCACGTTAGTCTGAAGCCCCGGATATGTTTGCTAGACACGAAGCAAGAGGGACCACTGTAGATAAGGACTGACTCACCGAAGTCACAAAACCAAAAACGTAAACACTAGTGCATGTCAATTGACCTTGTCTGTCCAATTTATTTTATCTTCATCTGCTTTTGGAAAGGAGACGGAGCGAAAATTGCTCATGGTTGGTAAAACAATGACGTTAACTCCACCTGCAAGTGAAGTGAGAATGCACAAAGAGCATCAGCAGGAAACTATCCCTGTAAGTCTTCCAACCATCTCCTCTAATTTTCATCTCTCAACAGGCCTATGAGCCACTCCAGTCAGCCCCTAAAGTAAGGCTTTTTATCATCCAAATAGGGGAGGAGAGAAAGGCCAAATCACATCAGAGGCAACACCAGCTGCACATAAAGAAGTTCTTCATTGAACAATGGAGCTGCCATGAGCACCACCTCTGTCTCCCAGCTGAGCCACGCAGCCAGAGCTTAACCAATCATTGGGGTCAAAACAGCCGCATGGATGACCAAAGTGCAGCCGCCATAATCTAATTGCCATTGTATTGCCTTCCAATGTAAAAGGCATCTCTTTTCAGTATCATGGAAGGATTGGAGTGTAGATGAATAGGTCTGAGGCTTGTGTAGGCGACTTTAAACTGATTTAAAGGAGTCTAGTATAGTATTAAGATGCACTTTGGAGTAGTGGTGTTATTCAGGCTTTACAATAGGGCTCTATTGGAATGATGCACCGGAGTAATCAAGGCCCAACATCTCCATCTAATCACCATTTGACGGTATTGTTACACAGATTGACACAATGCCCAGAATATGCTTAAAAGTAGAAGGTTTGAATCAAAAATGTACCTATCAGAAAAAAAACATGGAAAGTAATCCCTGTTATGGCAAGCAACTTGTATTTACATAAAACATGCTGAAAACATTAGAAAATTTATTTTTAAAAAGGACAACACGTACAACATGTAAAAAAGCAAAACAGAGAAAGAAGTAGAAAAAGACAAGGGAAGAAAGACAGAGAGGGTGGGAGACAAAGAGAACAACAAAATATATGAACCATGGTACATATAGCTAAGTTTAACATGATGACTTGTTAGACCATCTAGATATATTACATATTTCATGATATCCTAATTTTCTTGATAACATTGATAGGTCAAATTGAATAGCTCTTAACGAAGCCAAAGTACATTCTCACAGGTTTTTGAATGCAGTAAATACTTTTTGAAATTAATAATCATGATGAGTCCCTCTAATGATTTAGATGATCTAATCCAGCCACACAATAATTCCATCTTTAAGTGACTGGTTTTCTTCCCAACTGCTTTTATTTATGCAGATATTGTTTTATTTACTAAGTCAGTAAAGAGCAGTCACATCTTGGTCAAAGCAACAGTGTCAGTCTACTCTAGTATCTGTCAGAAATATGCACAGATATTTATAACACCCCGCAACGGTGATGCCAGCATACATCTACACTTAGCCACAGCCTCTTCCTTCATTAGCCGATGGCACCTTTAGCTTATGGCCAGAGCTGTAGCGGTGTCTATACTGTAATGAAATTTACGAAGAAGAGCCACTTGGTATGCCAGCGATGCGGCAGCAGGTCCCCATGCTCAGTGAAAACCACACGCTTGCTTTTATAGATTGCATAATGGCTTGCATGAAAATGGTTTCACACTAACATAAATCAAATGTCAAAATACAACCGGAGCAAGACAATTCCCGTGGTGCGCACATGGACACACACACACGCACACACACTCACACAATGGAGCACACACATGCACAAACGGCATATACACATGCTCAGAAGAGTCACCCATCCAATGAGCTCACAGTCTTGCTAATGCAGATACATGTAGTGCTTAATAGCATACATAATAATTTATTAAGAAATGTTAAATATTCATCAATATTAAATTAATCATTTATAGAAGATCTTTAAATTAAAGGGTGTCCTTGAAGTTTTAGATGTGAAGAGTGTCTTTAGCAAAGAGGCAATCCCCTGTGGACATTTTAAATCTCTGATGTGCAACACTTGAACTGCTTTTGTATAATGACTATCCCACTTTGATATTGTCTTTCACACAGAAAAAAACACACATATCCCTATAAAGTCATTAATTGCTAGCCCCCATGTCTAGCAAATGGAAAACACTAACACTGCTGGAAAGCTGTGGGGCAAAAAATGCTTGGCTAGGGAACTAGAAAATGTTGCGGTAGTGTCCATGGAACAAGAACTGTGATGGTCACTATGAGTTAAACTGTAAGCTAGAGCTGTAACATCTTAATTGTCTCAATCAATTAGTCCATAAGACAGAAAAACATTCACCAAATAATTTGATAATGGATTAATAATTGTAGTCATTTTTCAAGCAAAATAAGTGAACATATGCTATACATTCTCTGGTTCCAGCTCTTCAATTGGAGGATTCACTGCTTTTTATCTGTCATATATCATGAAAACTGAAAACATCACACACCACTCCAAATGCTCAGTAATACATTATGTGCTTTACTTTGGGAGACAATGACAAGATGAATTTGTGCTATCTTGATCAATACCACTATAAGAGCTTATTTAATTAGACACAGCTTGCAAGAATTAAGTCATCACACTACTGCATATACGTCTGTGGCCATGGGGGCAGAAAAGGGGAAGGACGCAGCTCCGGCTGGTGAGACTGCATGGGACACGCTGTAACACAGCAGCTCAGTGCCAACCACACCTGTGCCCACATAGGCACCACACTCTCCAGGGCATGCCGAGGTCACCTGGGCACTCTGCCAGCCACACCTGTCCTTCTCCTCACTCTCTTACCCTCATATAGGTCCTTCCACGCATGGGGGCAACATACTGTACAGGATACATGTCAAGCACGTTCTTCATTCAAACTCAGTGTGAGAGGAAAAGGATGTCCTACACTTTCTAATTCTTCTGCACATACAGTAGTAGTGTTCCTTCTCAACCTTTCCATACCATTCCCCTTATCAGTTCAGCTAATGCCCTCAGGCAGGAGAGCAGAGAGTCAGGTCGTCCCATCAGTATGGGTAAAAGCACGGTTCGGCACAGGGTTAGGCAAAAAGGAAGCTTAAAAAAGATTATACTGCCATGATAGCAATAATCAGGAGCTAATTCATTGTGTGGCCCTCTCTCATCGCTCCCTAAGCCTCCTTATTAGAAGGCTTACATCTACATTTGCAGCAGATAAGGGTGCTTCTCCTCTTTTAAATTTTAACAGTGCGTACCAGATGGAGACAACACACTAATATTAGATTTGGCCCTCACTTCTCCACTAGTTGCAATAGTTGTGGATGATATAGTGTCAGATATATGCTAAATCCTGCCCCCAAAAGATTGAAAGTTTTTTTTTTTTTCTGAGTGTTTCATCTAGATCTGATTATTTTATTGATAACAGCTAGTGGGTGGCTGGTCCTCAGATAAAAGGCTTAGCCCTAATTTATTTCCTTTGAACAAATCCTTCCTCTCAGCACAGGTCATATTTATTTTAAGTTTATTTTTTTTTAAATGTATCTACGGCAGCAAATTAAAAGAAATGCTTAATATGTGATCAAGACTAATGGATGGAGGTGCATTTTTACAAATCACAAAACTCCATATGTGTCTAACTCTAATTAGTTCTTTTATCATTTCAATGACAAATTTTGAATTGTATGCTGGTGAATTTCATTATAGCCATAGATGGATATATCGTACCAGCAGGAAAACCCTCATCTATGTAGCCCAGGCTTCACCATAAATCAGGCTAAATTCCCTAGAAAGAAGAATGCAGGAGGACACTGCACCCAGCACTAAAATAGTATCACCCAGGGCTGCTTCTGATTGAATGTTTTATCACACACAATCCTGAGTGGCGGAAAAAAAGAAACTAATTCATTCATCCTGCTCAAGTAAAGAACTGTAACAACCATGTAATTCCTCTGAGATTTTGCTGTTTCAGAGCACTTTGATTTGTCATGTTATTCATGTCTTTTCATCCTTCTTTCTTCCTGCACTTGGCTCCACAGTGTGGTGGGTATCGTGTGCTGTAATTCTGCTTTTTATAACCCCCTCACTCATTCACCTATTGAGTATCTGCCACTGTAGTACCAGGGCCACATGAGTTCATCACTCCGCCTCAGTAAAAGGATACAATAAGTATGTGTCCAGGGCAGCTTAGGAAGGGCATGGATATCCATCAGCAGTACATATGATGGATCATAGTGGTGTCTAGGATGAATAGACATGCAACAAAAAATACAGGGAGGCCAAAACGGGCAGGAATATACATTACATCCATTTAATCATCCACGCGTGTTAGGAAGGCAGGCGGGCCTTGCTTTCTCTATTCCTGCCACCTTCAAAAGCTTTGCGTAGATTGATTATGTACGGAGAAGCAGTGAGCATAGCTGCAAAACACCTGCCAAGAAGAGGAGCCAGTAAGCGTTTTCACTGATACACAAAAAGCATGCAAGTAGACAGTGAAAATGGAAAGAATAGATGACTGCTTAGCTACCCAAATAAATAGCTCTGAGTATAAAGAGTACTGATGGAAATCTAGCTCCTCAGCACAGCGACACAAAATGCACCACTCCAAGTCCAAATTAGTTTTCTCGTATCTGTTTGCCACTTGTGGAATGTTAAGAGGAAACCTTGACACAGTGACAGTTTGTTAATCCTTCAGAGGTGAAAGTTCATCAGAGAATTGAGGTGAAATGTCAGGAAATATCACAGTTTTCACAGCTGTGAGTTGGAAGATCCTGAATTACTATCCTGTAAAAGGAAGCAGGCCATTAGGAGGGAATACCAAAACATGGTAAACTGATAAGGTCTTCACTGGCTTTAAAATCGCATAATCATTTACGAGCACGTCTCTGTCTCGATGCCCTAGGCCTTATTTAACCTCGGAGTTAAAATGCTCACCATCTTTTACACCCACATGAAACTGGGCCATTAAGGTCATCCTGGATAAATGTATTCATGAAGTGTGATCTGCATGAATGGGAAAAAAAAGAGCTGTGAGACAGCGCTGCTGCTGCCGTCTCCGCAGTGATGATGTGATTGATGATGATTAGAGATCTTGTCTTAAATCGATTTTACAGGACATGTCATCTGCATTTCATTTACTGAACGAGAGCTGCTCTCAGTACTAAAATGTAAACATGTCTCTTGTCCTCAATTTAAAGAGAGCTGTACAACATGTCAAGCCTTTAGAAGTACAGAACGTATTGTTACCCTACAGAAAGCCCTCCTGTTCCAACTTAATTGCACCTTGTCTTATGTTAGTATTTTGAAGGACTCAGTAACTAATGATGAAGAAAGAGATGGCAGAATGAGAGAAAAACAAGGAGGAGGACGCAGGGGGCAAATTTGTAACACTTGAAAAGACACTCTCGATAAAGGAGAGCGCAGCTCCTTTCATGTTTATTTTATGAGAGGATGACGACATAAGGAGCAGTCCCATTTTTCCAATACACATGGAGAGGTTAAACCGCTCTTTAGTCCAGATTCAATGACGCTCACTGCTCATCAATATAGATAAGAGACATACAAATCAAAAACCTATTCCGTCATTATTTTGTTGTTTTACTTAAAATCTCGGCAAATACAGAGTGTGTACCTTACCTGTTAACCCTTATATTGTGTTAGACTTGTTGTAAAGACTTTTTTTTTTCACTCCTGGACTCGGTCTTGTCTTGGACTCGAACCTCTTTGGACTTGGTCTTGACTTGGTCTCGACTAGTCCTGGTCTTGGACTTGACAAAGGTGGTCTTGACTAACAGCCCTGGTCCAAAGTGACATGGTAGCATGCAATAAACTCTGGCATAACTCAGCATCCCATAAGCTGGGGCCTCATTCCAGGATCTGTACACCCCAGCAAGAAGCACATGTTAGCATCCAGGTGTGTTTTGTCGATCCCCATCCAGCAACACCCTTCCATGTTGGGTTGATGTTCTCAGTTGGTGCTCTACTTTGGGTGTGATAAGGGATTGACGACCATTAAATGTCAGATCTTTTTAATTTAAAGAACTCTTTTTGATCATCTGGGTCATTTAGACCATCATCTTCATTAGATGTGTATTCTTGTTCAAAGACTTACCTTTTTCATACCTAAATCTATACGGGTCAATTTTGACCCGTAACACCACAGATATCACTACATATTTATAATATTAAGAATAGAAAGAAGAAAAACGAAATAATAATGAAAAACAATATTTGATGATAATCATTGTTTTATGAGCATTTTGGGCTGAGTTAAATCATGGGTCAAATTTGACCTGCTAACACAAAAAAATGTGTGCAGCTTTCTAACACATTACAAGGGTTAAAAGATAAGCGTAATGGGTGGATTTATCATTGCAGCTCCGAGCCTGAACGTGCTCACGGGTCCTGCGTTACAAAATCTATAAAAATATGTGAAGTAAATTTTTCTTATCTTCTTTTGAAAACAAACAATACCAGGCTTCCTTTCTAACTTCCTCAGTTAAGTGTCGATTGAGTGGAATGGCAGTGGACTGTCTCTCACAGCCGGACAAGAGAGCCCCCCTCAACTCTGCCTCATCTGGGAAGCCCTGGGGTTGGGCTGAGGGAAGAAAGAAGGCTGAAGGCAGGGCGGGATGAAAAACGAGGGTGTCACAGCATTGTTGCAAGGTTAGCACACCCGCTAATGGAGCTGTGCTGGGGCAGGGTGCCCTGAGAATCGACCCCACCAAGGGGGGCATGTACAAGCCCAAGATAAACTACTGTAGGGGGCATGGCACTGCCCCAGGCCCCTCTACTGCCCGCTAAGCACTCACACAAACCCCCACCATTGGCTAGAGACACCCTCTCAACATTTATAGCTGACCATCAGATGCAATACCGAGAGATCCCCACTGCTCCTCATAAAGCATTGTGTTTGACACAGCACTATTCAATGTTTATAAAAAGCTGAGTAACACTGTAACTTTATTCTGATAGGCCGGGCTGAGAATGGAGCACTGTCACATTGTCTCAATCAACTTAACTTCTCTCCATTCAAAAATGAGGACATCTTGTTTGCAGACTACTTTGACAGTGGAGACAGTGATATGATTTTGATTCCATTCGGCGATAACTGCTATCCAACCCAAACCAATCTCTTCCCACAAAAAGTAAACGTCATACGTAAAGAGGGAAAAGAAAATTGAATGAGCAGATCTTGAGCCTGAGTGTAAAGGGACCACTCTGTGGTTCATGTTTCAGAATAATCTGCCAAGATGTGCTGCGCTTCAGACTATTCATGTAGGCTACATGGAAACATGCTTGTCGTCTGTCTTTTCGGCAGCATAGATGATTTTAACACAGGCAGGTAAATCCTGATCATCCCAACAGCTCAGATGGCACTGCTTACAGCCAAGAGAAAAATGAGATAAAGTAAAAAATGAGACATATGGCTGACGTGCTCCTGCTGTGTGGGGTTGCACCGCTGAGCGGTCAAGGGTGGGGAGTTTCAGACAGAGGGGACATGAAGAATGACATGCCCTGGAAGATCTCTTGCTCACATGGGACTCAGAGTTGACAAAGAAGGCTCTGTTTGGCAGAGTGGCAGCCATATTAATGACCAGTTTATCACTGTTTGTCAGGGGAGGGAAAAAGGAAAAGCTGGGAAGGAGGAAAACGTTTCCCAGCAGGCCTTTAAGGAGACTGACTTCCTGCCAGGAGAGGAGAGGAATGCTGACATCTTCCTGTTGGCTGCTCACAGGCGCTCTTGATTGGTCAAGAGGGGATACAGATGGGTCAGTAAGCCATGCTTTGATTGGACAGGAGGAATGTGGAGAGGTCAGTGTGGAGTCCAGTCAGTCAGGTCGAGGGTGAAGGTTTTAAATGAGAAAAAAAAAAAAAAACTCCAATGGACTAAGGGAAGGAAGAAGGGGGGCTAAGAAGAGAAAACCTAAATGTTTTAAAGGGGGAAAGCTGTGTTTGTGTGTATTGAAAAAATACCAAATGACACCTCTTCTCTTTTGGTTTGCACAATTAAAAAAAATACACCCACTCAGAGTAAAGTTTTGTCCAGCTGTATCTCACAATGAATTACCAGCCTTTTAAACAATCTCCACTTTTTTGGTCACTACACAGATTGAAGAGAGAGTGGGGAAAAAAATCATTGAAGTTATTTGGGGGTTCCCTCTTGAGTTGTGACATCACTGCTGTTAATGAAAGCAATTTTGGGCGCTTTTAAACCGTATCAGATATCTCAAAAAGACAGCGGGTGTCTATGTCTGCCTGTGTGCGATCTTTCGGTCTCTGTGTTTGACAGTGTGAGATGGGAGGTGAAACGGGCTAGTTATAGGCAGGATTGAGCCCGCCTAGAATCCAGCAGAGAAAAGCCTGTCCAACAAGCTTCACCAAAGCCTCTGTCGCTGATCTAACAAAGCCCCTCTTATTCAGGGCAGCAGACAGAGGCCCACAGGGAGAAAACCTCAAAGACTTTAACAACACCTCAAACCCCAGCCTCCATGACGGCTTGTTTCTTTCATTATTGAGCTCAAACGGGGGCTCTGTGGGTGCCAGTGTGGGCATGCCTGTATTAAAGAGAAAATAAGCCTCTGCCCACACATTATCGCTCACATGGCACAGACACCCACAGGCATTATTGCGTGGAATTTTCCAGTACCAGCATCTCATCACCCAGCATAATATGTTTCCATGTGTGGTGGCAATTAAAGTGCCCAAACACAGAAGTGGTAACAGAAGCCACACTGGCTCCTGTGTGCGGAGGCCACCGTGTCTCTCCACTACAGTGCAGGGCAGATACCTTTTGAAGAGCTACACTCCATAACACACTTAGAAACACACTGATGGATGCGACAGATAGATACCACTATTGATAACATAAGGTAGATACAGTAATACTCATACAATTTCTGTGATCACAAAACATTTCAAACCAGGAATCTGATATGTACATTTTTAATTGTTTAAATATCCAGTACAACTGTTAGAATAGCCATTTCAGTCAGTGTTTACCTCTGATTCCACATGTGCCTGTCTGCTTCAACTGGCTTCCCTACCCAATAAATTGTAGCTGTAGTTTTGGACCATCAGTGCTCATGAAAAAGCTCCTATAAGGAAACCAGTGTTTTTCCATTCAGCCTCTTCATCTGATTTTCTTCTCTCTGCTTTCCCTGAGTTGCTTTATGCTTATTGGGACAGTTTTAAAGCAGTTTCATTATCCCTCTAAGGGAGTTCATGGAACATAATTCCATGTATGTCCATATAAACAGACCTGTATCTATCTATGCCTTATGACAACTAGTTGACCTTGATACAAATATAAACAAACACACACACAGCACATGAAGAAAAGTTTTCCAGCAACTTCAACCAACATTGCATAAGAAAAACACCCACGGAACCGCAACAGGACAGATTTAACTTCCGCTTTCTTAACAGCGTCGCTATTCCGATAATCATTCCACCCACCTGATACCTCATGAGCAATGAGCCTTACCAATACTGAAAATGGACAGCAATCTATCATCAGCAAACAGATCAAGCTGACAACTTTGCACTCCTACTGCTCTGAAAGTGCAAAGATTCAGTCACTCTGCACTACACCCATCAAACTCTGACCCCTTCATTCACTGATGACATTGAGGTGTTTAATCAGAGTGAGAGACATTAAATAAACTGAGGTTACATGGGCCCGTATAATATAATAATTGTGCAGAGGCCCGAGGAGAGTCTCATCATGAAGTTTACAACGGGCCAGAGTGGGGGTAAGAGAGGTAAAGTACAACAAGCTGAAACTGGCAAAATGATGTCTGGTGTTATGGTTTTGAGGGGCAGTGTGGTTAATAGTCCAGGGAAGACAGGCCTAGCACTAGCATGTTATAATAATACACTTGGCAGCGAGAATGGTGTCAACCCCTAATTCCCCCCGGGAGAGAAGGACACAGCCTAATCTGTATTCAGTCCTGACATTGTCCACATCTGATATGGAACATTAGCCCCTAACTCTCTCTATAGACTAGTGTCCTTCGGTTTATATTACTTTATGTTAATAGAGAGAGAAAACTCCATGTGCTGTCGTTTGTCATTGTTAGCAGGGGTGCTCCCTGAGCCTGTTTAAAATGCATTTGTTTAGAAGAGAAAAAGGGGGAGGTAAACCTGACTGCATGGGGAACCTTATCGTTTCTCCATCTTTATTGATCTTTGATCCAACCGAGGGCCTTCTGTGCACCTTTCCCCTCCTTGTCCTGTGTTCTGCGATTCCCCCTCACTCTGCCTTTAATGGTTAATATGTTGGGTTATTTTAATTTCATTCCTTCTCTCTCGCTTTTTACTTTTGTCTATAAAGCTAACCAGTAGGCAGCTGTCTAGCTTTATCATGTAGAATATGACACTGTGCTGAGAATCCGTTAGGCACAAAAGAAAGCAATTTAAAAATAAACTTAAATTGTGACTGTGAAATAAAAAGGAGGTCAAACAAGTGAGATCTATAACCCCTGATAGGTTCTAAAGAATCTGTTTTATGAGTCCTTACAAGTTTGCATAGTTAATTATTTACAGTAGAAATGAAAAGCACACCAACATGAATAAATATGTTCTAAGCAGTTGCTTTACAAGATATGAGCCACAGTTACATTGCTGTTTAACATAGAATGCATTGTCTTATTTGAATAAAATGAAATGAGGGAACGCTTGGTGAAGCTGGCGGAGGGAATATTGTTTAAATCTGACAATATTCTTCTGTTGGAATTAATTCAGCTAATTGTCTTCAGCCCAATTAGAGTCTATTTCCCTCTGCAGTCTGGTGAAACAGTGCCGAGCTAATTGGATTAAATCTTTATCATTTCCTGGGAAACACAGAGAGAAGGGGGAATATGAAGAAACACTACTGCCTTTTTTAATTAAATTTAACCTAATGACTAATGCTTTTATTAACATCCAACTTTTTCATGGTTCCATGCTGTAAATACGGCTGAAATTTCAGAAGTAGAGACTTTCACACCACTAATTTATAAACTATGAAACCTACAAAGATATGTGTATGGGATCACCAAAAATACCTACAGGTTATGTCTTTTCTGATTTTTTTTTTCTACCCCACTCATCATTGTGAGCCACTAGCAGGGCAGGAGAGGGCTGCATTGTAAACCTGTGAGTGCACAGTACAGTAAAACGCATGTCCTTGTGTACCTTACCAGCCCTGCGCATCCTCTTAAATGCCAATAATAATTAATGGTATTACAGCAGGATACTTCTGAGCCTCTTAAACTCTGCTTTATTAGTGGCCTTTAGATAGGCCATGTGGGGCAGGCTGTGTGGAGAAAGTAGGCTTTGCCAATCCTTACTGAGGCATAAAAAAGAGTTGGTGATGAAAACAAAAACAAAAACACACAGTGATTATGGCTGAAAATTAAATAAATAATTATACATGCAGCGGTGTATTCTTTTTTACAGCGCACAGAGAGGCTATTGTTACGTTAGTTGCTAGTGTTCTTGCTGTGGGATTAACTGTACTAATAAAACCGTTGAATCACCGCGGCCGCGCTGCTGTGAAAGCTCCCCGAACATCATTTATCAGAGTCTGGTTGTTACCGCTCTCAGTGGCAGCTCCTCCTCTCCATATCTTTATAACGGAGCTAACCGGAGCTAACCGCTTATCAGAGCTAATCGTTGCCAGCCGAGCCTTCAGTTCTGCGTCCCTGTATCCATTAACTGCATGTATGGACTCGAGCCCAAATAAAACCCTTCATTTTATTAAAATGGCTGTAAAAGATTTAAACTACAACTCAGAGTTGTTTGAATGACAGAAATCAGCTCAAGGTATGGCGTAGCGTTAGCGTGCCAAGTTGATGCTTTCTTTGCGGAGTGCAGACTGATTTGCTCTCGCGAGACATGTGACCAAATTGCAGCCTTTGCGATTAGGAAATCACGTTTTAACTTATCGCGATATTATTGCAAATGCAATTAATCGTTCAGCCCCCACAGGAGCTCTGGGGAAGATCATATTGTGTTCATCAGTCTCATCAAAACTGCTGCAGTGATCTTTGTGTTTTTACTGTCTCCTATCCCTGCGAATGACCATTGCCAGCCACTTGCTAACAGCTCAGACTATAAAATGGACTGTAAAAGGGCTGTTCACATTCATGCTAATTATATGTTTTCTCAAAGTGTCCAGGGAATCACAGCCAGTGCCAAATCCATCCTTGAGGATAAACTACTTATTCAGAATTAGGAGCTCATCAGGAAAAAAAAAAAAGAATCTCAGCGATTGTTGGTGGCTGTGAAGACAACAGAAGAAGCAGGAAAGATGGAGTTTACAAAGACTGCCTTCGAGCATAAATAACCATTTTAATGACATTTGGAGCCTAATCAGACAAAGTACTACGCTGATGGCTACTTTAGTTAGGGGGCAACAACCTTGCGAAGAGTCTCTCTGTGCTTAGCAGGAATTGACTGATGTGGGGATGAGCTACTTGAGCATCACTCTGATGATCCCAGACAAAACTAATTACAAAAGCAGGATCTCTGAATACACTGTAACTGTTATTTTCATCTCTACATGACATACTCTGAAAGTTCCTGCCAGCCCTTCACAAAGGTTCAGGATAGGACTTGAGGTGAATATACTGTACTAGAGTTATATGCGCTCTGTACTGTCAATATGTGCAGCGCATGCATCCACTTAACCTCGGTACATAACAACCATATGCAACAATCCCCTGACCACTCAGCATTTCTGCTTCAGAAGAGCCACTGTATTGATTCAGAGGAACCCCCCCCCACCCCCGTTTAAAGAAGCCAAGTCGTGTGTCCAGGGCTGCTATGCTCTAAGAATCGTTTCCTTATAGTCTCAGTGGGAGAGACGCGGGCGAGCATCTGGAAAAACAAACAGAAAACCCAGTGAGAGGAAGGTTGGGATGATATACAACCAGTAGGGAGTACTGCAGCTCACTGCCATGAGAGTTGATTGGACTGGAGGGCAATAGGTAGCATAGGGGGGGAATGGTCCATTTTATACTGCATGACTCATGAAAATAGTGCCTCCAACCCAACAGCCAACGTACAGACATCTACACATGCGACACAGCAGTGCGTGCAAAGAGCCACACAAGCATGACAGCACACAGACAAACACACACACACTTTTTACAATAGAATCTACCGGTGTATGCATACCTATTTTTGCATATTTAACATAATTAATTATGTATTAGTTATATTATTATAATACTATTTTTTTTTAAACTATTTTTTCTTTTCTTTTTATGTTTGTTGTGCTAGTTTGGTATGGTAATAGAGATTTTTTAAAGATTCGAGATTCAAGATTCAAAATCCTTTATTAATCCCACAACGAGGAAATTCACACTGAATTGGAATCTGGTTAAGGCATTTATTGATGTGCAGCTTTTGAGTCCAAAACAAACTTACCAATGGGGACAATAAAGAATATCGTATTGTAATTGAGATAGCTAACTGCGCAAGCCTGGAGGATAACAAAAGCTTCTACTATAGTCATACGTCATACTCCCGTTTTAGCAACAAACTTCTTCTTTTTAACTCTGAGCACAAAAGTAAGTTATTTGTCAAAAAGATATTGAACAGTGTGATTAGTCAACATTGTCAGGAAATGACTCAGAAATATCATTTAAATAACTAAATACACTGGAAGCTGCCTTTAAAACAAGCCTGAAATGAACTAAAAATGTAGGACACATTTAACTGACATAAGAATCTGTTAAAAGCTAGTGAATTTCATTGCTCAGACATAGACACACAACAAGAATGAACCCACTCATTCGGGGGTTTAGCACAACTTGAGTTACCTGGACTGATTACAAGAGTTGAGTTTTGCCTTTTTAAGGACTTAGTGAGAACAGATGGTAGAGCCTATGGAGGCAGACATGAAGGGAAAAGCAATGCTTTAGCCACTTAGCTCAGGAGAAAAGGACAGTCATGTCTGATGATGTAATTTTAGTGGGACATGAAATATATAAACCATGTTATTTCATGCCTGTCTACACACGTGCCCCTACAGAAATGTCCCATGTTGACATTTCAAATAGGATTTCAAGGATCTGTTTGGCAAGTGGGAAAATGCTTCATATATATTGAAAGGGACTGCTCAGTAAAACAGATGCCTGAATCTGAGGCAAATTACATTTCACAGTGCACAGAGCAGAGGGAAAGCGATCAATGCAGATCATAAACAGAATACAATAAAGTAATCCATTGCCATTACCAGCAAATGGGCATTGTATTGTAGGCTTTTGCAGACTGAGACATGCATTACTCCAGTTTTCCAAGCAACTTGGAGAGATGAATGCATGAAGAAGAATGGTCATATAATGTCTCACCAATGTATTGAAGAAAATAAAGTATGGATCCTTTTCCTTGGCAACTATGTGTACAGATATGCTCACAAATGCTTTTATTGAGGAGACAGGGGAAATTGATGAAAGAAAAAAATCAACCAAACACACACACAACACACACACACACACACCTCATCAGGCAACCCTGACACGCAAAAACCTAGCATGCGCCTGTGAAACCTGAGTCCGTCTCTGTCAGGCTCCCAACATCTGGATCTGTTAAGGAAATTAACAGCTTGGCTATTCCACTGTCATTTAACCTGTAAGCAATTGAGCCATGTGTTGAAAAGTTGTCTTGGATACTCATAAGTAGGGCTGGGCGATATATCGATATTGTATCGATATCGTGATATGAGACTAGATATCGTCTTAGATTTTGGATATCGTAATATCGTGATATGACATAAGTGTCTTTTCCTGGTTTTAAAGGCTGCATTACAGTAAAGTGAGGTCATTTTCTGAACTTACCAAACTGTTGTAACTGTTCTATTATTTGCCTTTACCCACTTAGACATTATGTCCATATTACTGATGATTATTTATCAAAAATCTAAGTGTGACGATATTTTGTATTGATAAATATAACCTGTTTATTATTTATTCATTTGATTTTGCAACTGTTCACTGAAATAGCCAGTTTCTATGAAACTACTTGTGACATGTCATATTTGGCTTTGACTGAACTGCTCTAACTTTGCGGAAACAAATATCGGGATATATATCGTATATCGATATTCAGCCAAAATATATCGGGATATGACTTTTGGTCCACATCGCCCAGCCCTACTCATAAGCCTGCTTGGAAAAGCGCCTCCCTGTCATAAATCAGCCAACTCCCTCTGTCGAGTAGCAGTGTCTCATTGAAGTTGTCTTTTACAAAGTTTACGTTAACTGCATTTAAAATCTAAGAGATGAGCAATTGTGTGAGGAAGAGGCGTATTAGCTGACAGAATAAAAATAATTACTTATTATTTTACTTTTTAAGTGTAAAAAATGTATTAATGTCAATGTAATGTACAGGACAACACAATTTGTCACAGTAATAGCCACATTTTTTGTTTTCTTGTTTGTTTTTGTTTAAAAAAAAAAAAACTTTTTACTTGGCAATGTGCAGTTTCTCCTCACCGTTTTTCTTGTGTGAAGAGTTTTCCAGTGATTTAAGCTCTTAGATCTCTGTCCTTGGGATGCTGTGGACACCTATTGAATAATTCAACAAAACAAGAGAGGAGTAGGTAATAGAGCTGAGGCCTAAAGTAACTCAATCAGAGATGGCTGTCTGACGTTCCCACCCTTGCCCCCAGAACTCACACAATGGATACGCCTGGCACTTTCTGAGGTCAAAGGCTGTTTGTTGACCACAAACCACATAAAATTGGTTGCTCTGTAGCCATGGCCGGGAGAAGACCACAGGGCGGTCAGTGCAAGAACCTGAGTTGCTATGTAATCATGTTACACTCACACGCGACCACCCACATGCAGTATATCAACAGAATGAATATACTTTCACACATACCTACTTCTATGTTTGAATGAGGTCATGTGAGGAAAAAAGAAATTTTCTCTCAGTGTTAACAAATCACAAAGCGCCGTGACATTAACAGTAATTTTCCTTTGACATAATAAAAAGTTCAAAGCAGAAAGTAACCACACTTTTCCTGTCAGTTGCCTTTGACGGCTTTCAAAACTAGACCAGAACATGTGAATCAGAGACATAACCAAGGTTACAGGTGTTTTCTTCATTCTTGCAAAACATGTTCATTACGTCTTCATGTGGGGTAAATGTCAAGTTATTAATCATTGATAATAAGGACCAAGAGTGAACAATAAGTATGTGCACCCTGAGATTATACAACAGACTATTAGCTCTTAGACTGTGAGACGCTTTGCAGTCTCAATGCCTCTGTCCAACAAGTTCCTATTGTCAGTGCATTTCAAAATTACCCATACGAGCACTTCATTGATCAGACTTCCTAAACCAGTGCTCACTGTTAGTCTGAGATGCCTGGCCTCCACAGCTGAAGTCATAAACTTGGTACTAAGAATGTTTTTCAGGGATATGAGGACTCTTTCCTTGTTCCTGAGCTCCTTCTGAGCATAAACAAAGTTTGTTTTAAGCCATTCAAATACATTGTTTTTATAAGCCATTTTCTGCCACAAATAAATGTTGTAAACATTTAAATTTTTCATTTAATTTCATAAGAATAAACTCTTCTTTCTAAAGAACTTTCTCTTTCTATGCACCATGACAGTACAGTTCTCAGTCCAAATGCAATAGTAGAAGAATAAGGCACAACAAATGTATGATGTAATACATATTTGGAACTGATAAATGAGATGGACTGTACCGAAGGACTATACAGAATGAAAGTTTTCCCCCAGCTGGCTTCTTTATGCACAGTACACCAGTAATACGTAATAAAATATGTTGCAGTGGATTTTTAAGCTTTCCAAACATGTCTTTAGTAAATATATTGAGAGAGGAAAAGGGCCATTTAACGGGAGAGTAAGAAAGAGAGAGAGGAAGCGAGCGAGAGACAGACCGAGAGCTGGTCCCAGAAACCGACCACGATCAATTAGTCTAGCTGTACAATAGCCGGAAATCTCATATTGGGGTCATGCATTCCTTATCAGCGAAGTGAATTTTCACATGCCAGATAATGCTCTCATGATTAATGGAGTTGAATGAATAATGGTGTAGAAGAAGAGTGTTATTTTTGCCCTGTGGCAGCTGGTAGCACACACAGTTAACCTAAAAAGTGAAGATCACACTTGAGGGCACTTTCTCAAGTCCTCCCACACATGTTGGATGATAAAAAAAGGACCCTTTGGTACAATTAATCTGTTTTGACATAGATTATAATACAAATATCTTTGCAATGAAATTTAACCAAATTCTGTGAATTTCAAAAGAACTCGGCAACAAAGAATGTAACAGTTACATGCTGGAAAATATTTAAAAGTTATCACTTGTTAAGGAGCGCATGCATATTCATTTATGTGATGCAATCGCTCCTTGGGAACATTTATAACTGTCATGACAGCAATTGACGATCTTTCAGCTGCACATTTATTGGCGGGCAGTGCAACACTGCATTGTGGGATGGAGGTAATAGTGATAGCAAATATTCTTCCCCATCCTCTTCTTCAAGCAGGTGTTGTGTGGGTAAACTGGCACTGGTGGACATGCCACTCTAATTTCATTGACAGGTTTATGACCTTTTATGTGTCCCAGCTGCCATGTTTATGACAGGCTGACTGTGCGTTCATGTTCAACAACATTAAACATGCATAAGCCAGACACCGTGGCCCACCACATGGAACAGAATGCTCTCTGCTGAACATCTAACACAAGGAACAGGGATTCGATGGGAGCTATAAAAACAAACAGGAATTGAAATACAGATTGGAATGGATAGCTGGCAGCTCACAGGATTAAAATAATGGATGTAAAAACTGCAAATCTAAGTCATCATGGAGTCTAATTTTATAGGGCTGTTTGGCTCACCAATGCTACTGTATATATTGGATTAATCTTCCCTATCTGCCTAGCCAGACAAGGTCAGAGGAGGCAAGGTGGTTGGACCTACGCCACCGGGAGCGTCAATCCCAAAGACCCAACAGCATTTGGGGTAATTAATAATACCTTTGGGATATTCTCCCAAAAAGTAGGAGAGGTACATGTTCCTTGAGTACAGTAGAATAGCCCTCAGAAAGAGCAGCAAAAGGGGAAGGGGGATGGAGAGGACACAGCCAGTGATTTATAGAGCATTGTTGTTTGGAGGGTATTTGGCAAGAGTTGCTGTTCTTATCGAGCATGTAGGCCTTGTTCTTCACCAGGCCTTTCTGACCCTTCAAGTCCTAAATCTTTTAACTTGCACCATTGAGAACCAGATAAGACTAACACAGTCACATTTATAATGGGAGAAAACCCCTCCTAAAAAGTCTTACATTGAAACTGTACTGAATTCAGTGGTTTCATGATTGTCAACTGTGACTTACACTAAAAAAAAGTACAATCTTAACTCATCTTTGCCTCTAACCTTATCTTGAATACAGAGCTATTTTAGTTTCCGTGGACAAAAACCTAGTCATATTGTATTGGCCATCTTTCATTAAGGCAACTTGTCAATTGATAGGGAGCATGAGAGATTTAAAGAGAACGTGGGGGAGAGATAATAAGAGAAAAAAACAGAAAAACACAGGAGAATAATACGCAAAAGATAAACAGAAAGAGAGAAAGGTTAAATCTCCCCTGTGATTTGTAAGTGATATGCCCTAAAGCCAGTGGAGGAGCCATCAGTATCGCAGGGCATAACAAAACATGCCAGGATCATTATCAGGCTAAAGATATGATTAGAGCCACATCATGGCGTGCCCTGCACTCTTCTCTCATGAGGAATATATTCTTCTCTGCTCACCTTGTTTCCTCTTTCTTTTAAATGGCGATAATAATTTGGTCATCTGGAGAGATGCCAGGAAATAAACTGTTTAGTGTCATAGCCATGCCTTCGCAAGTACGCAGTGGCCCAGGCCCTGCCTAGGGACAGGTGCCAGCACGATGCTCCATTTAACACTGCAGCCATGCAAGCTCTGTGTACTTCACCTAAACCGCCATAGTGGAGATGTCATTCTAAGACATTTTTGAAGGATGGGTATTTTGTAAACCAGTGTGATCACAACATGGGTAATTAAATTGATTGTTCCCACTTAAATACACTTACGCATGAATTGCCCTATAGGAAAAAATAAGCCACGTTTGATGTGCATGAAAAAATGAACAAAAGAGGAGGAAAAAGGGGTACGGTACAAGTTAGTTACATTTACGCTATAGGCTCATACCTTCACAAGGCCTCTGAAGGGTTTAAGCACTTTATTAAAAGCAAACACACAGCTAATAGAGCTGATGGAAGATTGTTGAGACATGAAGCTGTTGGTTTTTTAATTTGAGATGTATGAAGCCCTAGAGTCTCTGGATCCCCAAAGCAGGGTTACAGTAAATGAAAGTATAGCGGCTCCACCAGATTCATATTATTTTGTTTCAGAGTGTCTTTACAGAGAAAACCCTGTATATTCATACCAATATATATTCTCCTTGGCTCTATTGCTTGCTATAGTCATACTGGTTACTTGAGGAAATAACATTTTGAAAATAATGAAAAGAATACTCTGATCAATCATCTAATGTGCTGAGCAGTTATCTTAAATCATGATCTGTTCAAAAAAGACAAATGGAGCCAAATTGCAAATTTATTGAAGGCTGCGTTCCACAAATCACCCAAGGATACAGAAAATCAATGTTTTCATACAGAACCCCACTTTTTCATCCAATTGTGAGAATTGTAATGTGTTTCATGCTACTGTTGACATACTGTATAATCTGCGGCCATTTTTTAATAAACTTTTGTTTTATATAATATAGCATCTCAAGTCTTTAACCAGAGTAGAAAACAAAATAGCAGCAGCATAGTGTTACGCGTGACAAATTAATCCAAATGTAGTGGAACATGTTGCATTTTAATAAGCACACAGTCATAAACAGTGGCAGTCTTGAGAAATTTTATGATTAAATTTCATCTGCTTAATCGCTGTAGCCACGGTATTCATAATTCAACTATATCAGGACAGCTGGGATGCTGTTCAACTCTGTTTAAGCGAGCGGCTGGAGGACTAAACACCATTTAGTAAAGGAGTCATTGTCTTGTATCTTATTATGAAAATGTATTGTGATCATGTGTCATAGGTAAAAGCAGAAATAGTTGAAGGAAAATCATGGATGAGGCAAAGAGATAGAGAGGGATGAAAGAAGGGACATGCAGAGGAGACCGTCCTTAGAGCAGAAGAAAGGAGGTGGAGCAGGAGGTGGAGAGATGCTTTAAGCTGATTTATATCAAACGGTAATAAACTGGGCATCTCCCCCCCTGCCTGTTTAATATGCGAATATGCAGAGCATCCCACTCCTGACAGCTCCCCATTAATAAAAGCATGGCTGGGAACGCAGGTAGCCATAGCTCATCTATATGAAAATACACGATGATGGTTTTACACAGAGTCATCTTTTAGAATGGAGCCCATGTGCCAGAGCAAGACTGATACTGAGAAGTACTCACAGTCATAACTCTGCGTACTTCTGTGGTTCATTTCTGGGATTCTGTCTAACCTGCAGTGCAGGTGAATAAAATCATATCACAATGTGACTCATGCATGACAGAAGCGTGGGAGGGAGGATGAAATTCTCTCAGAAGATTGTATGTCAGTTTCATACTCAACAAATTGCTTGCCAAGTTGGCGCCAGACCAGATGGTACAATGCCATTTAACCCTACTAATTAATGAAACCATTCTCTTTATGCACTAATGATGAATGTCTTTGTTAGACACTTCTCACTCTCAATGGGCCCAAAGTTTGTACAGTTTGACCAATCAATTTAAATGATATGGTACCCTGAGAATATGAGACATCTATGACTGGTAAGGATACCTTCTATTCATCCAGAACAGTCACAACAATGTAAGAACATTTGGTCACCTTGTCATTTTAAAAGTTATACTATTTGAGATGAGGAATGATTTCAAAAAATGTACAGACTGCTCTGGTGAGCATTTTTCCTCCTCCCTTGGTAACGAGACCATAGATATCAGACAAAGATGCATTTCCACAAACCCAATATTCTTATGCAGTAACTCGCATGTATATTACCTCTGTCTGCTTTCTCCCAGCAGACGGCCCTATAAGGAGGAGAGAACAAGGGGAAAAGAGGGAAACACAACGAAGCTGTGGACCTGGTATGTCCAGCCCCTGGAGGCCCTTGTAATACCCTACCATACTCTTAGTCCATGTATTTTACATGAACAATCCTCAGAGGACACAAAGAATAGGAATCATACACTATTTAAATACAGGATTTGGGACATCAAAGCCAGGCTGATATTGGAATAACAGAAATAATTAGGGATATGGAAGTTGCAGAAATAGCCACATTTCCATAAGATGATAATTAGTCCCAGGGCTAGCTGGGTCAGGAGAAAGCATGTTTGTTGAGGCTTTGTATTAGCAGGGGGCCTACAGCTGGCATTCCAGGTAATTACATGAGACTGGAATATTACAGCTGAAATAGTGATTGAAAATCAGGTTTCATTGCATTATAGTGTTATTCCTTGTCAACAGAATAGGAAAAAAAAAAAACGTTATTTTAATTTAAATAATGTGTTTAAGTTGAATGAGCAGCTGGTACACACAATAAACGTAGACCTCAGTTGAGTAAGTTAACACACTTTCACTATAGATGGTTTTCAGTTAGCCAAGTGGAAAAAATGATCAGTATATTTAAAACGGCATTTCACAACATAGAAGATCATAGACCATTCTTTTGACGATGCTCAGTGACTACAAAGGCTTGTAAAACACGCATGCTAAATGATTATGTGACTGTGTGAATCACTTGCAAGATGAAAGAAACTGAAACCTTAATTAGCCTAAATCTTTAATCGAATGAGACCGGGCCACAGGTCTGTTGCCACGCTGCTATCTGTGTCTAGTCATTTGCTTTGTCTTGTTCTATTTCCACTTATGGGTAAACAGGGAGGGAGTAAAATCATTTTATTTTTCTCCTGCTGAGAGGGATGTTAAGAGGGGCCAGAGAGTATGTCTCCTTATCTAATAACCCTAACACAAGCTTGCCAACACAGGAGAATCCTGGCAATGAGCAGGGAGGGAGTCACAGAGCCATTTAGAATCCAAGCTTGGCTCAGTCAGTGAAATCCACACTGCAACTGGAAGTGGAATGATGCTCTTAGCTACAAGTCTCCCTCCACTTCCTCAGAGGAAGCAGATCTGATGCATCTGGCAGCATCTGGCAAGGCTTTGCGTGTCTTTTGATATTCAATTGCTAAGCATAGTTTAAATCAGAGTGCTGTGCTCTGATACAGAGACAGTACACACCATGACATTTGATTTATTTACACACATTAAAACCTCTCCCCAGGGACTTATTCCAGCCCCAAATAAAATCTAAAGAGATGTTTAGCTGAAGGAGCAATGGAAAATGGAGGGTTGTGAACATTTTTCTTGTTCGTCTATTGCTGTAGAGAAAGTATTTTGCAAAGACAACTGTACCAGAATCTTGGAACTGTATGCTATCTTGAAATCACAATCCTCTATTCAGGATTCATTGTCTGGGAACCATGAAAGCTTTAGGTTGCGCTAGAGGAAAAGTCTAAGAGTTTACCAAAATGAGGTAAAATCTGTCCAATGGTTGTCAAGACTTATCACTTAACTCAAAACATGTCAACCTCACGGTGGCTCGGTGGAGGAAGAGTCAGTGGATCATCAAAGTCAGTATGATTCACCCTTTGGGGACCATAAATGCCTGTACAAAATTCAATGTCAATCCATCAAATATTTGCTGAGATAATTCAGTCGGGACCAAAGTGGTAGGCCAATCCATACCCCGACTGACAGACAAACTGACAGACTGACATTGCTATCCCTAGAGCCATGCCTGACTGCTTTTATAGAGGAAGACTCACTTATCACCAACAATGTATGGGGAAAAAGTAAAGTGATGCTTCCTAATGCTGCCTCATCCAGACCACTCCAAGCTCCACCCCTCCATCAGTGCTCATCACCACAGTGACCTTGTTGTGATCCACAAATGCGGTTACTATGATGGGAAAAAAAACTGATGGACAGGTGGGAAATGAAAGGAGTGAACTGGATGACACTGGGATTTGCTCAGTGATTAGTTATTATGATTATTATAATATAATGAAAATACATTTTTGTTTTCAACCAGAGAATTCTTTGTTTTTGGCTCATCATTCTATATTTTTCCATCTGCCCTTTTCTTATCTTTTCATCAAAACAAATTGTTTAAACTAAAAAACATTTACAAAAAGAAGATTTTAAGCATCCTTCACCTTATTTTGTAGATAAGTCATCACAGCAGTTGACAGAATGATTGGTGAATAAGACCTACTTAATATATTGGCAGCTCTCAGGACAGCCCCAGCAGCATGGGAGACAGTGTCCCCTGGTGTTTATAATCTCTCATCTATACTGGATCTCAAGCCTAAACACCAATAATTTGCTTCCCCAAACCAACTTCATAAACATATTTAAAAATAATTTTTATCCCAGTGGTTGCCAGTCAATCTTTAACTAACCGTTTTATAAGCCCATGTCATAACTACACTAGTGTTGAATGTTGCCTGTGTCAAACATCATGGAGCAATTAGATTGTTTTGGTCAGTGTTAAGTGGAAATTGGAGTTGCTGGCAAGAGAGCACTTTCAGCAACAGAAACCATTATGACAGCCAGAAGAGGTAATAACATCCATCATAAGTGTGGGCAAAGAGGGTGTTCACTCCCTTATCTTCAAACTGAAGTCATTACACCAGTTCTATTTTAAACGATGAGGCATGAGCGAGATGCAAGTGGTGCAATTGTTGGCAACTAATTCAAGAGTCACAGCTTGTAAAAAGGTATGGTTGAAATTAATTGTTGGGTCAAAGTGAAGCTACAGATTTATCTCTAAATGGATATGTTTTACAACCATTTTTCCTCGTCTTGTCACAGCACACCTGTTGCCTAACAGGGTTCTGGGCCATAGATCCCCAGCAGCCCTCGGGGCATTTGGGCCCTTTGTGGACAGAGGAGCAGGCCAAGCCCTGGGCATTACAAACTGCTGACTAAACACAATCTTTGTTGCAGGGTGGGTGCATGTGACATCACGTCATCCCCTGGGGCCATGTGGGATCTAGGGCAGGCTCAAGCTCATTGTATCCAGAGCCAGAGCACCCTGTACACGCGTCCTGGATCATCCTGCCATGTCACCTCTATTGTCCACAGGTCTGGCCGCACTACCGTGGCATTCTCACACTATGAGGTAGTGTGGGAGAAACATTCTCCGCTTGTCATGGTCCAGAGGTTTACTCATAAGAGGACATTTTGGCCTTAGACAGATGAGGTCCGGGAGAAAATAGTTTATCCAAACTGCTAAACATGTGTAAGTACCACCAGGAGACGAGATGGCTTCTTTGATTTATTTAAAAGCCATATAACTATTTTGGTAACTTGGAAATAATCTTTGCCTTACACAAATCCATTGAACAAATACTCACTACCCTGCATAATTATACCAAACCTCATCTTTTGAGGTTTGTATGGCTTGGTTAATCTGAAGGATTGAGGCCATATACTCTGATTTCTGTGGTTACCTTCAAATTATCCATTGAGTATCATGTGTCCTAATCTTTGAGGACTAATTTACTACCCACAGGCTCACTCCTGCCATCTTCTTCCACTCTGTCAGTCCTCCTCCTGTCATATTATTTTTGTCTGATCTCAGTATTACTGCACTTTCCATTTCAAAAAATGAAAAGACATTAACCATCATATTAGATCTTTGTGAATAACATTGAGTTCATTCAATGACGCAGAACACGGAGACCACAGTCAGCGTGCCCTATTAGTGGTGGGCAGGAATGTAATAAGTGGGACCACAATGCCTGGCACAGGTTCCCCCTGATGCAACCCTTAGGTCTCCAGACGCAACAGCACCTAGATTGATCTTCAGAGAAAGAAAAACGGCCACATCCCTTGCCGTCAGACGTATTCGCAACACTCTCCTGACACTAGTCTTTTCCACTTGGATGGCCTATCGGTGTCCTATTTTCCGGAATCTGTTATTTCCATAATCCGGCGGGTGCCATTGCCTGGGGTTAATGGATGAGCCTGAGTGTGTGAGATGGCAGGGCTTTGTAGCCCCTAACGAACAGTGTGCGGTCTGATGAATGACATTTGGGCTGCAACCACGTCACTTCTTCCATTAGTGAAGCCTGTCCCAACTCCACCGTATTGAACCATGGCTTTCAGCTATTAGCCTGATGCATGACACAGTCAATTCCAGTTACGCTTTAATAAGTGAATATTTATCTTAGCCCACTCTCAAAGAAAAAAGGAACAGGCAAGAAAAAAATGAGGACCTAAGTACCATACTTGTTCTTATCTCTTTCCATGTGTGCATGCATGTGTGTGTACCTTTGTTTTGGTATAGTTTACTTGCTCCTGTTCATCTTTGCCAGTGAGTGCCTTTAGGCTCGAGTTACGTTTATTCATCACTCACTATTTATCAATCACCAGCAACCACCTGGCATTCTCATGGAGGGTATACAGTCTTACACACAAGTCCTACAGAAGATGCCACGTCACTAATCTAAGGGATCGATATCAAGATTGTTGTTTAAGTGTTGATAAAAAATAAATAAAATACTATCCACTGATATACCGTTACCAGATTTTTTTAACTCCCAATTCCAATCTGTATCGGTATCAGTATAAAAAAAATTGCATTGGTTGGTCTATAACTGAATCACTGGAGTAGTCCTTTAAGCAACGTTACCTTCAACACATTTACATTCCTATGTGGCTTTGAATTCATTACTTCAGTCAGAAAGTTAAAAAAAATATCCCATTTTCATTTATTGTGAGAACAATTAATGTCAATTCAGAATTATTAATAGATATATTTGAATATGTAAATAATAAACACTCTTTTTACCTGAATGTGTACATTTATTCTGCATATTATGGAAATATGTGTGAATTGTGTGTGTGTGTGTGTGTGTGTGTGTGTGTGTGTGTGTGTGTGAGAGAGAAAGAGAGAGAGGCGTTGATCTGTGTGACCAAGTAAAATTGAGTGCCACTCTGACAGGCTATTAGTCATAAGGCTTTAGCCACTCAACCCCTATCACTATAGTAATCCATACCCTCAGATGGCTACACTACACATTTCAATACAGACACTATATTCAGACACATTAACACATGTGCACATCATCATAGTCAGTATAAAATATCACTTCACATTACATGACATTTGACTTACAACAAGGTCGATCGAGGCTGACACGTAAAAATATAAGTGAATGTTTAAATTGATCAGTGAAGATATCAATCATTGTTTGAGTGTCAGACAGGCCACAATCCTGTCACCTCTTCAGTTTTAAGACACACCCCCAGTTCACCTCAATTTCAGAAAGCCAAGGAGATACCATTTAACAGATTGTGAAAATGCTGGTGTATATGAGTCATGTCAACATAAACGCAATCGAGCTGTATTTTCCCATGACAAACATCCCAATATATTTACAAGAAACAGTAAATGTTATTTAAAGAGAGATTATCATAGGGTGTTGTGGAACTCTCAGAGTTGCTTGGAAACTGAGAGCCAATCATTTTCTTCTTCACTGAGCCACGGGGGACTAGTTTGGAGTTAATTGCAGTGAATCCAATTTTTTAATTAAAATGAACATCATGACGATCTGACTGGATTGGGATTTGTTATTGCCATTTCTTTCTCTCTCCACATCTCATTTTCTCTCCCCTGCAGGACAGCTTGAAAGAGTCCTGTTGTTTTATTTTAATTGGGGCAGTGATGTAATTGGCCTACTCCATGCTGGTCTGTTCAATTTAGATCCTGGCATGTGTGTGTGTCTTTTGTGTGTCAGTGTATGTGCACATGTGCAGGGATATAAAATGTTGGATGGCTAGGAAAATAAGAGACAGAGGCTGTGTCTCAAACCGCCTACTTACACACTTCAAACACTTAGTTTTAAGTCTATAGTGTAGATGACGCTAAAAGTCCGCACACTCAAAAGTTCAGTGTGGAACGATGGACCCTACTCGCACTAAACGGGTGCCATCTTGACTACAAAGCAGAAGGGAGCCCTTGACCGGCAGCTGATTGGACGAATGAGCCACGTGGGTCTGGCTGCTCAAGAATTTCAAACCGACTGTCATGGCGGCTCGGACGGAATCCGATCTTGTATTTTACGAAAATAGTTCACCAAAACGTGTTTCTGAAAACATTTTAAGCGAGAAATAGGACATAACTTTGCTGAATCTGTCTTCATTTTAGATCGACAAAAGGTCAGTTTAAAAGATTTTTGTCAGATTTTGAGAGGCGGTGAGCCGAGCCGGCCGCTCCTCATTTGCATACAGGAAAGCAGGCTGGAAAATCTCGTTCACATGTGTTGCGTTTGTCACGTTCATCCCGCTCGTCATTTCCGGTAAGTGTTTTAACATAAGTGTTCATTTTGGGACAATACTAATCATCGAAAGTGGGCACTACAGCAGTGGTGGTCAGTGCACATTAGCAGTGTACTGACGGAAGTATGCGGTATGAGACACAGCCAGAGATAGACAAAGTGAAGTGTGCAATATATACACCAAAGAAACAAAGCCCATTTCAAACATCAGTGTTGAACAAATCCACAAATTCTAGTTAGAGCAAGAACCAGAATCCATCTTTCAAAATACAGCACACTGAAATATTCACCTACACCTAGGCTTGGACATCCTCAGTTTTCAATTGATTCCACACATGTACAAGAATAAAACATTATTGGGTTTAGTTTGAATCAAAGGCTTGTACTAAAGCCTTTTGCAGATGTCTCCTGTAGTGAGATCTTTCTCTGCTCTTATGAAAGGTTCCTTGAGTTGTGTCTTCACTAAAGTCATGTAGTCCCACTCAGGTATCTTTTGAACGCCCTGTGAACATGCCTCACACAGGAATTATTTCTATGCAAATTTCCTGATGGGGAACACAAAGCAAAGGGATGGAGCTAGGTGTTACAGGGAAGGGGATGAAGCGTACTTGGGAGTAAAAAAAAATAATAAAATAAATCTAAAACACACTTTGAAAACACTATTCTCCATGCATGTTCTCGGGGTGTGTACCCTGCAGAGGTAGAACAGTGATTAATATTCATGTATTTTTGCCCCTCAAAATGACTGTGCTTTTAAAAATCACAGGTCAGTAGAGGAGCGGGTAGGGAGCTCTAAAAACAGAGACAAAAGCTTTATTTCAGAGCTGCTCTTCCTGTCTTCAATTAGTGTGGAGGAGACATAATAGTGACAATGTGACATTTATCGGTCAACTATCTCAGTGACAATCCCCTAATTTGTGAATTCTGTGCAGGCAGAGATAGCATAGCTTTGAGCACAGACTCCCACACGTCTAATAATATCTCTGTAATTAGCATATGCTTTGATTATAAAGGTCACTAACTTGGCCTAACGGAACATTGTATGAAGTGTACCAGGGGAGGCTTGTTTAACAGTCTATTTCCATCCCTTTTAATCTGCATTCAACTTTTTAACATGCCATGTTTCCTTATGTCGAGCCAGTCAACGTACTGTTAGACACACTGCTAACCCAGGGGAGATGTTGCTCTACAAGATTCTATGCATCTTTAATCGCATAAAAAGAGGTGTATAGTGATCGGTAAACTTACACTTGAGCAGGGATCTGTTTAATTATTCTATGGTAATTCTTAGCTCAGGGTTTGCCTAGTGCAGCTTTTAATATATTAATGACTGGCAATTTGTCAGGTATGGTGGTGGATGCATGTTTTCTTTAGGTTATGTTTTTTTTTTTTTAAGGTCACAGTATCTAAGAAAAGAATCTTCCCTGACGTGTTCTATAGCTTTACAATGCACACAACCTTTGTTTTATGTGCGTGTGTGCAGTGTTCTTCTTCCTTTTTACACTCATAGTACTAACAATGTGATTTTATGCACACATCATCTTAACTTAGGTTGTTTGAGCATGTGTCAAATGACAAAAACGTTAAATATAAAGTAGTTTTTTGTCATTTAAGAGATTGTGACTTTTGTAATTGTTAGAGTTGCTTTTTTTAGGTTATCTGTACAGTGTTTCAGCTGTGACAGTTGTTTTGATTAGACTTTTTTGCCACTTCTATGGGTAAAATATGGTTAACTTAATCATAAATTACTTGGTAACCTCCACTACATGATCGTCAATGTTTATTAAGCAGCAAATGAGTGAACAAGAGTGATTTTGGATACAGCCTTCATAACTGCAAAGTCATAGTCATGCATTTATTCGATTTAATCAATCACGGACAACATTTTGTATCCACTGGTAGTAAATTACAATTACTACTAGCATGCCCCTTTTTAAATAAGTAATGTGATGGTTCGGAGTAATTTCACCCTAGGGTCCTTTGCACACTGGCCTCGAGCCAAACACCCCCACAGAAGCTTTTTTCACCTGGGTCTAACATTGGGAGAGTTAGCTTAGAGTAGCGTTATCAGCTGAATAGCTTAGCGCAGGGGCTAATGGATCCGAAGCGTCTCTTAACATTACCCCACTAATAATGCCCGAAATGATACCAAACTTCTACACTAGTACAAATAGTTTATACGCTCATAAAACGATGGATTGGAAAGTTTGTAAGTACACCAGAAGTTTATAACACTTGCTGTTGCCGCTGTTACTACCGGGCAGTAAGAGTGCTTAGGGCCGTCTACAAATTACTACACCGAAAAGAGATGCAACAAAAATATTTATTAATTTAATGATTAAATAAGGTAATGTCTCCAAACTTACCTCAATTATAACTTGTCTCCTGCTAGTTATTCTACAGCACTTACTTTAAAAAATAAGTTAAATAAAGAAATATTTTTGTTGCATCTCTTTTCGGTGTAGTAATTTGTAGACGGCCCCTAAGCACTCGTCTTACTGCCGGCAGCAGCAGCAGCAACAACAGCAGAGAGCAGAAGCCAGCAGGCAAGTTTTATAAACTTCTGGTATACTTACAAACTTTCCAATCCATCGTTTTATGAGTGTATAACTTATTTGTACTACTGTAGACGTTTGGTATCATTTTGGGCATTATTAGTGGGGTAATGTTAAGAGACACTTCGGATCCATTAGCCCCTGCGCTAAGCTATTCAGCGGCTAACGCTGCTCTAAGCTAACTCTCCCAATGTTCGACCCAGGTGAAAAAAGCTTCTGGGGGGGTGTTGGGCTCGAGGTCATGGTGCAAAGGACCCTAGGGTGAAATTACTCTGAACCATCACTTTAATGTAGCTACGAGGAACTTTTAAAATGTTTCTGAAACGGTTTAATTTTCCATCTGATGATCCTAAATGACCTGTAACAGCAAACAAAATGAATTTAGAGACTTTTATATAGTTTTTATTCATGCCTTTTCCCAGGTCCAATTGTTCCCGCAAAGTCACAAAATGATTTATGGCAGGCAGAACGGCTCTACAGTCACACTGTAAAGTATGCAACACTTGAAATGCAATCTGTAAAGCATTCTCTTATTGTAAATTAATGATTTTCTGTCCACGCAAAACATTTATCGCAACTATACGACCTCCCGGTAACACTAACTCTAAAAGATCCTTAAAAGGTGCACTATGAGTTCCTGCATGACGTCACTTCTGTTGACGTTCCAAGTAAATACCAAACAAAACAGAGCAAACTCGCCCCTCCCCCCATGTTTCCGTAACTGTCACAACTGACTAATAGCAGAGACACACCAACCAGACGGCCGACCGTCGACAGAAAAGCCAGTCGGAATGATCAGTCGGGTCCCCGAAGTCCAAAAAACTGCCTCGGAACACACTGAGGCGACACCGACTTGAGAAACGTAATACTTCTCCATAGCAGCAGGCAGCGCTACTCTGTATTGTTGCCCAAGAAATGAAAACCGGCAGCTGATTGGACGAACGCGTCACATGGGTTTGTTTTCTTCGGAAATTCAAAGCCAGACTGTCATGGCGGCCGTTCAGAATACGATCTCATATTGTACTAAAATAGTTCACTGAAACAGGTTTCTGAAAACATTTTAAGAGAGAAATAGGCCGTGCAGTTGCTGAATCTGTCTTCATTTCAGATCAACAAAGGTCAGTTTAAAAGATTTTCATCAGATTTTGAGAGACTCTAGTCAGGCTCATTCCGCTCGCCATTTCCGGGTGAGTCCCGACTGCCCTGCCACCGACTGAACAGGTCAGGTCGGCCAAAATGAACTCCGACAGCCCCTCAGGCTGACGACGTCACGGGACACACCGAACAGACTCGAGTCACTGAACTCGCCAGACTGTCCAACGGCCGATTATCGGCTTGCTGTGTCTCAGGCTTAACTGTCACTAACCCCCACCCCCTCCCCAACCATCTTGTCGGTGATTGGCTAGAACGTGGTGTTGTATTTTGGTGCACAGCCTCTGCGCCTAGTGTTTGTTTGACGTTTACGACCCCTGTGTTGTCTCCCGAGACTGGGCTTTTTCACAGTGTATTCAGGGGGCAGGCAGCTAGCGGATTAAGGTGAGACGCCTACAGTTTGAGACAAAAATGAAATCGTGCTGAAACTAGGGGTGGGCGATATGGACAACGATAACAATAACTAGACAATATCCTTTAAAAATGTGTTTTTAAAAGTCAGAGTTACTTAATCACTGATGACAATAATGGGCACAATGTTGAATAAAAACAGTTCTTATTTATTTTCTTTAAAATGTAAGTATTCAAGTAAAAACAATTCAAAGACAAACAAAATACTAATACTATACTAATACTAATTGAACTAGTGTAGGAACATTGTACTCTGAGTAAACATTCAGTTGTACACCTCTGCTGTAATGTAAATTGTGCAGCATACAAGCAAGATGAAATCATAACAATAAACAAAGGGCTCTGTTCTGTAACATATTGCACACAACCATGTCCTTATTGGAAGCAGTCCTGGAGCTGGGATAGGGCCGTGTCAGGCCAGGTTCCGATAGTCCTTCTACTTGGCTGTATAGTCCTTCTGACCGGGACTTATGCTGGGATCAGGAGTAGTTGGATGTGATCTGACTGGCCCAGGTGAGGGAGAGGAGCAGTTCTGTATGCTTTCTTGATGTTAGAGTATACATGGTCTAGTGTGTTCTTCCCTCTAGTAGCAAAATCTACATGCTGGAAAAAGCTGGAGAGTACCCCCCCCTCACCCTCCCCCCCAACGCTGCAGTTTGTTCACTATGGTTAGCAGTTTGCCAAACTTTTGCTAACATTAGCATCGGGGGCTATGTGGACGGCAATGTGCTGTTTTCGTGGTAAATAAAATGGCCTGTAAATTTCCGAAAGGGCTTCCAGGTCAGGTGAGCAGTGCTGGGCAACGATCCTGCTGTAGGTACGCCATTCATTGGCCCTCATTTATCAACCTAACGTAGAAACCAGCGCAGATATGAGCGCAGAAATCATCTTACGACAGGCTTCACGTGGGATTCATGAAAAGTTCGTATCACACCAATCCGAGCCTAAGAATGGTCGTACATTAATAAATGCGGCGGATGGAAACGATCGTCATTTAAATATCACGCCCCAATATATTCTCGGTTTTGAGGCCTCGCCCCTACAATTTACGACATGGCGAGACGTAATCCGGCTGAGAAGCGGAACTTTTCAGAGGTGGAGATTGAAACCCTGATATCTCTGGTTCATTTGCACTAACGTGTGTACTTTTTGGCAGCCTGAAAACTGGTATCAAAGGCTGTAGAAAGAATGCAGAATGGAAAGAGATCACTGATGCGGTCAACAGTTTAGCCTATTTAATTTATACATCCTTGACACATTTTCTATAGTCCTAATAGTAATATACAGGCTTCTATTGCAATCTATTAGGCCTACATGTAGGTGTACCTATAATTAAATAAACACACGGTAGCGGAGTTTATGCAGTGTCTTATTTTACTCGTGTTCGTCGGAACGAGGCAACAGGCGGGAGAGGGAGAGCGCGTGTCCTCCGCCCCCCCATGCTGGACCCTGTCTCCTGACACCAGAGGGGCTGGAAAAACAAGCCAAAATAACTTGGTCAATGGCAGAAATAAATCATTCACTTGAAAGAGAAACAAAAACCTGAAGAATAAATAAAAATGTTGTGCATCGTCATGTTTCCTGTATTGAATATCATTGCCAAACATAACACTATAGGCTACCTTTTAAAAGTGAGGAATAATATCCTGTCTCCTTCATATAGCCCTCAGTTGGGGCTGTTCTGGACACTGCTCTCTGGGCATCGGGTCATCTGGCTCCATCGCTACATTTATGGCACCGTGTCTTCCTGTGCGATGTTGTGCAGAACCCCACAGGCTAAAACAATGTTGCAGACCGGCGCATAGAGGTCTTCTAAAAGAGCCAGATCTGCCATTACTGATACGTGATCAACTGATGACTTCTCCTTCTCCTGTTAAACTGATTATATGCTGCACCGCAAGTCCACACTGACTCGAAAACTTGCGTACACGAGTTCAGACCAGACGTGAGATTTGATCGCAGCCTACGCTCACGTCCAAATTGATAAATGCCGAGCTTTGCGTAGGAATCGGCGTACGCCCGTCGTACGCCTGTTTTAGGTTGTACGCACGTTTCATAAATGAGGGCCATTATGCACAAAAATGCAGTCCTCCTGGTCTCTGGTCTTGCCGGAGTTCTTGTCTCGATCCTGCCGGTAGCTAGCTCGGCCTGCTAGCTGCCGACAACAATCCACGGAGCGCCCGGTCCTGGCTATGTCCTCCGGGATGTTATGAGCCGCCTGGAAGGCTCTCGTAACGGCTGTGTTGTATCGTAGTCCTATATTGATTAGTTCAGTGTGGCTGTACTTGTATAAATATACACCGACAGGAGAGCTAGTAGCTGCTGCACAATAGCTCGCCGCCATCTTTGTTGACATTAGTGAATGTGTAGCGTTGCAATGCGTGTTTTGAAGTGTTTTTTTCTAAGTAATTTAAATACTTGATAATGTAAATTTGCACATCGTTAACATAACAATGATGATATTATTGTATACGATATATATCGCCCACCCCTAGCTGAAACCATGCAGGAACTCATAGTGCACCTTTAAGACAGCAGGTGTGGTAAAAACACTATAGCTTTTGTCCAAAGGGGCTGCTAAAATCAACACAGACTGAAAGTTCCTGTAGCCACTTTAAGCAGTAGCTGAAATGAAAATTACTCCTTTGCTTTCAGTGGTTATTCATGTTCCAACAACTGCACATGTGCCTCTATATGGAGAAAAAGTTTAATATTTTTCTTTTCTTTTCAAGCTGATGCAGTAAAGATCAAACAGAAGGATGAGACAGTCTGAATAAAGCTTATGCTGTTTACAGATCAGTAAAGTGAAGCTGGCTGCTGTGAACACATTCATAGCACAGTCTGCCTATAGATGGTGCTCTGCTTAAGCTGATGGGTTATTTTAGGTTTCCCCTTGTAAATACACTAACAAACAGAGAGGGGAGCCCCCTTGGGAGACCATTGTAAACAAGTGGGTATGATGCACAGAGTACAATCCCACTTTTTGTTTTATAGAAAATACGCTCCTTTCATCTGAGACAAACAAGTAGATAAGCCAGCGCCTACACTCACACACCGAGCGTTAATTACCACATTCATTTACAATGTTTAATCTGTGTGCAAACTGAAAATACAACAAACAAACAAAAGGAAGACCAGAATTTTCCTGTTGTTTTGTTGGTTTGTACGGTGCAACATTTAGTAGTGAATTCTTATCTGTAGAAAATTAGTCTGCACAACAATGTCCTGGTTTTGCCTCCCTCCATCAGTTCTACAGAAGATATTTCTGGCTTAATGATCTAGGTTACATACAATAAAAGAATGTATTAAAACATATCTGGGTTATGAACATAGAGTGAAAAAAAGTTTTATTTTGTCATATTCAGATTTTAGGTCAAGTAAAATTGATGCCCAACAACTGATCAAACATTGAAATCTATGTCCTGGTAAGCAGTCCTTCAGAGACCTTAAGAGAAATAGGACTGTGAATTATTCCTTTCATCTAAAAAAAAAAAAAAAAAAAAAAGGTTCTCACTGAGTCAATAGTACTTTGAGTCAATATCCTAAAATGCAGCAGAGACGACCAATATGACAGCCAAATTCAAATACAGGAACTGCTGTTTTCACATCAAAGGTCCCACTATTACCTACAAGTCTATCAAGCCTGGTCACCTGAGCTCTCTCCATTTATTATCAAAGTACACAGCACATTTGAACCTGAGGGAAATATGATGCCTGACAGCTTCTGTGTCCAGCCAGAAGAAAAAAAAACTAGCTGAAGTTTCACAATTATTGGCGACCAGGCAAAAACTAACTAAATAAATAAATAAATCAAAATCCCTCCTACGTACCAACACGCAACCCTACACCTGCTAGACGTTATAGATCGCTCTGCGGTGGCGGTCAACAAGGTGGTTTAAGGTATGGGAGGCTCTGACCATTACAATAAAAATATTCAGCGATTTATAATATTCCAAAATAGAACCTCAATTTAAACTGTCAATAAACTCCTTCATGTGAATTTATTGTTAATTTCACTTATTTAATTGCATTAATCTTTGGATACTTAAAAAAACATTTACATTTCTTAGAAGCATTTCTTTCTCAACTGCAATGTGATATTTGCAATTTAGTTTTATTGCATGGTGCCATAATAAAAGATAACCTGTGAACAAAATAGTCTGATAGAAGAGGGGTTCACAAAAAGTTCAAATAAAACTGAATGGATCAAGTGAAATGTCTTTGTTTTTTTTTTTCTTTTGCGGGGACTTAAATGCTGTTATTTTAAAAGTCACATAAGCAAACTGACAAAACTCACATGGTTTGATTCAAATCCTACATGCGCTTACAAAACACAGACATGTGATGAAGGGTATTTTTACTACTGCTATGACAGGGCCACGGACACACAGGTTTGTTGTCTCAATTCTCAAGCTTTGATCAAACTGCTGTTAGAGAAGATGAAAAGGTTCAGAAAGAGCAGCCTCCACATCTGGAGGGAAGTCCCCCTTATCCGGCACAAAGAGACAGGAAGAACGGAAAGAAAGCAGAGGACTTAGAAACGAATGACATAACATTTCAATCAAACTGACATAGACGTGCCACTTCCTCACTTAAAAAACAACAGGGCAGTGGGACAGACATAGCCCCGAAAATGCCTCTTTTGTTTGAGTGATTGTTGATAATTTACAACAAAGTGGAAAACCCTAACCCCTTTTCCTTAATTTCATAGCGGATAGACAAGAAAGGTGGGAGAGAGATGGGGGATGACATGCCGCAGGTCGGAATAGAACCCGGGCCGCTGCAACGGATTCAGCCTACACAGGGCGCACGCTCTTACTGGGTGAGCTAGAGGGGTTCATTATCATAACTAACCCCCTTCTGTGTTAGCTTAGACAGGAAGAGGAGAATCTCTGACACATTTGACAACTACACTCTGAATTTAACAGATATTAGAGATGACCTCCGGCCTGTCTTTATCAATACAATACAAATGTCTTGATTTTAAAGAATCTTTCTTTTGTAGTTATGAAGAAAAAAAGAAAACAGTCTCCACCCCGATGTGCAGCTCTCCCCCTTGTTCACCCACACTTGAATAGCAATTAAATGAATTCTCTTTTTTTTTTTCATGTTTGGTCTTGTGAGGACTTTTGTGTTACAGGGGATGGGGAGAGGAGTGACACATCTAATCTAGCACAGCTTCCTATCTAGTGGGAGACTTATGAAATGAGAGAAAGTCGGATCTTTATCAGTGTGGAATTAGTGCTTCTCCTTGCTTCGTCCAGGAAGTGTATGTAGCGATTCCATTAAAGAGAGGGAGCCTTCAAAGAGGCCAGCGCAGCCAGAGGACACCTTGGGAGGAAAGAGAGGACCATGCTGAGGAACAGGATGGAACCTTGCTGAACCAGCACTTTGCAGAGAGAGATCACAATCAGGCATTTACACAGGGCCTGCACAATTACCTCCCAAATAAAGGTCATTTTTACATCACTCCAAAACTTGCATGGAAGGGGAAATGGATTGTAGTTATTCTAAAAGTAGATTGAAAGTGGAATGCATTAGGTTCTGCCTATGAATTTATGAGCAGAAACAGCATTGTAGAAAAGGGAGCAGAAAACATGTATCCAGGTAGGCAGTACGTATCACTGGCACTTGGTAAAGGAGTATGGTTTAGACTTCCAAGGCATTGCTCCTGAAGATGATCAAAAATTACAAGAATATACAGTATAATATACATTCACGCTTTATGTGTCTTAGGCAGATTGGATAGCTATCGGATTTTAAGAAAAGCTAAGGGTAAAGCATTAGAAAAAAAGCTAAGCGTAAAGCATTAGATGAGACAAGAAGCATTAGAGAGAGATAGCATTTTAGCCAGATGTTGAAAAGATGTAGATGCGTCCATCTCTCCAAGACGCATAAGTAATCTACTGTAACTACATCAGTAGGCAGTCAGTGTGTGTCCCTTTGATAATGGCAGTTGAAGATACACTGGAATTGAACTGAAATGTGCCATTATCCTGTCTCATTAAAGCCAAGGGAAAAGCAGCTCCAGCAATTTCAACACATACGATCATATACATGTAGAAAGTGTACGGTGTCACTGAATGATAGAACTGAGATTGCATTGATCTGTATGGGTGAGGGAACAGCATCATTGAGACCCTGAGAAGACGATTAATCTTTAGTCTCTTGTAGTTCATAAATACAATTCATCCCTGTATTTGAGTTAGTAGCTAACAATTATCTATGTAGTAACAGTTAAAGGTGCAATATGTAATACTGACAGCTAGCGTTTAAAATAGTTAAAAGAGAGTTGTCTCCCCCAGCCCCTCCTCCCCAGGCTGAGACCGCAGCATCCAACAATGTTGCTAGACGCTTGTCTTACATAGCTAGACATTACTCCACAGCACAGCGGAGTAGCTAACGTTAGATGCTGGCTATATTGACGGTTATGCTCATGCCCACTAGAGTGCGGATCGGGCGGCATTTTTCTGTCCGAGGCCAGCCCGCGTCCGACAGGCATTAAGATATTTATGTCTGAGCCCGATACAGTTAAAATCTCATTTTTTTTTCCTCATACTAATGACACATGTACATGTAGCCTAATATGCACGTGTTCCGTTGTCACAGCTACATGAACAAATTTTCGCACACAGGAAGACGGATGTTAGGGTAATATTTTAAATTTATTTTAATCACAAAAACGAACCTTTGCATCAAGTGAAACAGGCCCATTGGCTACCTACATAATAAGCTGTTTTGGGTCAGGTATCCATCCTCTAATGCCCACGTGGAGATCTGTACCCAACTGACAGACACACTTTCTCGGCTTAGAATTACGGTAGGAACCGCTAAAAACACAACAACCTTGCCGTCCTCTCCACCCGCTGGACAGACACACTTTCTCGGCTTAGAATTATGGTAGGAACCGCTAAAAATACCACTACCTTGCCGTTCTTTTCCACCCGACTGAAATAGACACTTTATTGGCTTAGAATTATGGCAACAATCGCTCCCCAATTTACAGCCCCGCTTTCTTTCTTGTCTCTCAATTGTTTTTGCGAGTAACCAAATCAAGTACTATATAATTCAATGCGAGTAGACAAATGTTGAAAAATGTCCATCCCTATAAATTAGCCTGAAGCTAATGCTTACCTGTTCAGGAGGAAATTATCCAACTCGGCGTCCTTTTGGGCTCTAAGCTGTCTCCATCTTCCAAATACATCTCCAATATTTACCAGGGGTGGTACGGTTCACAAAACCCACGGTTCGGTTCGTATCACGGTTTTAGGGTCACGGTTTTCGGTTCTGTACGGTTCTTGTTATTTTTTCTTTTAATCTTTAACACTCCAGAAATATACTTCTGCATATTATATATAAAAATGTTCCCACACACCAGACTTATATGACGCTGGCACATCCTCCAACTCCGGGCAGCCTTCCTTATCTCTCCCACTTGCCATTCATACACGTGACGTGACCTGCAGCACTGCACACTCCACCGTTCTCTTAATACATCCATGCACTCCACTTGAGGAGCGGTCGGCTCGGCCCCTCTCAAAATCTGACGAAAATCTTTTAAACTGACTTTTGTTGATCTGAATTGAAGACAGATTCAGCAACTGCACGGCCCATTTCTCGCTTAAAATGTTTTCAGAAACACGTTTCGGTGAACTATTTTCGTAAAATACAAGATTGTATTCTGAACGAGCCGCCATTAGAGTCTGTTTTGAAATTCGGGAGCAGCCAGATCCACGTGATGCGTTCGTCCAATCACCTGCCATGTGTTGCGTTCGTCACGCTCATCTCGCTCGTCATTTCCGGTAAGTGTTTTAACACAAGTGTCGAAAGTGGGCACTACGGCAGTAAGTGGTTAGTGCACATTAACGGTGTACTGACGAACCGTGTGACCCCCACACTCCGAACCGAGACAAGCAAACCGAGCGGTTCGGATGTTTTTTCATGAACCGTACCACCCCTAATATTTACCCGGGGTTTGTTACGTCTCTGGTCACCCAACTGTTAGAAACATGCAGAGGTTTTTTAGGTCGGGTAGAATCTAACTCCGTTGATCCCGTTCGTTTGTTTACTGCTTCCATGGCTACAGCTGTAGCGCGCTGGGTTTAAGTTTTTACAGATATAGCTGGCAACCCGGCCTGGCTGTCAAACTGGGCAGTTGATACCAACACACAGGCCAAAACACAACAGACATTCTGTCACGGAACGGAAATTTCAAAAGGAGAAAATACTGGCATAAGCATTTTTGTCAGAAAAGATAGTAGCAACTTAGCATGTTTCCTTAATATCTAATGACGCTTTGGGGTAATTTTTTGATTTAATACAGTAAATATATTACATATTGCACCTTTAATGTTGTAACTAGTGCACGTTATTCTTCTACTGGTGTTACCAAACAGCTTCAGGTGCATTACCACCACCTTGTGGATTGGAGTGGGGGTGACTTTGATTGGCACACCCACGAAAACCAAGACAGATCGGAAATTAGATTTGAGATCTGGCCAATGAAGATATAGATAGATATGTGTTGCTAAGTGTAAACAAAAGTCCATTGAATTTCATCTGGATTTTATCTGGATACGGCGCACTTCAAATAGTATAAAGTATAATGAGGCCACAAGACTACCGTGGCTACTTCATCAAGAAATGGACTTGATAACCACATGTAGTGGTGTGATTTCCAGATAAAGGCACAACAGTGAAAGAGAGATTAAATCTGGGGGATTTGGCATGCTTATAAGTCTGTTAATGTTTGATTTCATGCAAGGGTGTTACAGAATGTAAATATTTAATTTGATGTAGTTTTAGGCAGACCTCACATCGTTTTGACCCCCAGAACCTCACCCTTTTAGTCAGTGCTTCTGTGTCTGCTCTTATTTCAATACAGAGTAAACCAATAGGTTTTATGTATAACGTTCCTTTGACAGGGACATCATTGGTTGAACACATCTGCACCATTAGTGGTACATTATCCTGAAGCCTTCACAGCCACCACACTGTGTGTATTGCTGAACAAGTTACCAGGTTCACACCTGGGGCCGGGGGTCTATTGAAGTGGGCTCACAGGGGCTATGAAGTTACTGAGGACTGGCATTGTGGTTTAAATGATCTGGCCCTGCAGAACTGTAGAATTTTACTCATGGCGGTAATTGTACCTCACAGCTGGAATGAGAGCAGAGAGAGAAGAGTGCATAAAAGGGAAGAGGGGAGAACATTTTATAGCTTGTCAGGGTTATACAGGAGCTAATGATAAAAGTAATAGATCCATGTTTAAATACGTCTCAATCCATCTGTGTGTTCCTTTTTTGTTGTATTGTCAGATTCAGAATTCAGACAATTAAGATATTCTGTATTAAGATTTAACCATTACTATTTTTCCAATTCTGTTTTGAATTTAAATTACCAACCACAAGGGCTGTCCCCCAATCAGGATATTCTTAGGGGCTTCGATTATGTTATTTTAATTTGTCCTGTGCTTATGCATCCCATTGCAGCAACGAACGGGGGTAGCACAGCTATCATTGTCTCTGTTGTTGAGCCAGCTAGCCAAACTTTCCTCTGTCTCCCAAGCAGGTGTAATTTAGAGTCGTCATTAAGTAACAAAACAATCGGGTCAGTATGAAGTCGACATCCTATCACATCAGATAGAAATCAAATTTAAAGTTCAGTAAAACTTAGTGTGTGTGTGTGTGTTATAGTTTATTACAATGTGTGTTGTTTTTTTATCAGATTTGGCATTTAAAAAAAAAAAAGTTTGAAACCATATTTCATGCCATTTACTAAACTTTTTTGAACACACCGCAACCTGCAATGGGAAAAAAAAAAAAAATCATTAAAATCTCTTCTGATTGGCCGGCCATTCTGTAGAAGATCTAAAAACTTCCAAATTAGATATGTTTCTCTGTACGCAAACTAAAGCCCTAGAGTGGTTGTAAATAGGGGAAGTTTTCGAATGGTGCAGGGTGGACTGCAGCCCTCATCCCTTATTCATGCTGGGGCATCTATGAGAAGTGAACGCAGCAGCCGACCAGGCTGAGATTCCCTTTCATATTCTAATTAACTACCCTGCAAAGGATGTGTTTGCTCCAAAACCAACTCATGTTAACAGGGCACAAAGCAGAACAAACAGTTCAAACACAGCTCAGAGTGTCAGTGTGTAAAAGAGTGGTAAAGCAATAAGATATGCAGTAGGTAGGGAAGGTAACATTTTATAAGATGTAGATATCAAAATCTGGTGGTAGATAAAGTCTCCATAAACACTTCATTCATTTGCATAATATGCTTGTTCACATGGTCCAAGCAGGTCAGCATGGTGAAAACCACCGTGAAATTTAGCTCACAAAAACACCAATGTCTCCAAATAAAAAAAATAAAAAATCGGGATTCATAAAACTCAGATGCCAAAGAATCTATTCTCAAACCTTTATCTCTCCTCACTGTTTTTCATAGCAAAGAGCAACAGAAAATACAGACGATAGATGGCTTCTCACTTTTATCAGAATCGGTGGTGGCAGATTAAATCAGTTGCAGCTAGGGCTGGGCGATAAAACGATAATGATATGTATCGCGATAGACACATAATCAATATCAATAGAAAATGCGGTCGATAAAACGTTTGATAACTTGTTTTTCTTTATCAGAAGAAACCAGAGGTTGTGAATCAAGTTTGGTTGCATGAACAAAGGCCCTCACTCTCTGGCAACCTAGCAACGTGGGGAGTGACACTCTAACAGCCAATCATGTAACAGTATCATGTTTGGTTGCACCACATCGCTGTCGTGTTCTTCAATAACAGCGAGGAAATCGTTGATAAAACAGGAAAAGTCAGTATGGCAGTTTTGGGGATTTTATAAGTCTGACCGTAGTCAGACCAATGTCGTCAGACCGTCGTCCCCACCAACACTGGTACTACCACAAACTTGTTTTACCACTTTAGCCGCGCTCACACTTTCGAGCACAGCCGTATTCACCATCAACGTCCAACAACATCTGCAGCTGCAACACGGCACAAGCAGCAGACCGCCATGGAGAGGTACTCTGCATCAGCGCCTTAATAAACACTACAAAGAAATAACTGAGGCAGACATGCTGAGCACTGTCCAGGTTACCAACCTAGCACTAAACCTGCAGAAAATAGTTCCTTCTCAGGTTTCTTATATTTAGCTAACACTTTGCACTATTTTATGACACTTTATTAAGCATTTCTTACTTATTCTTTAATTTTGCACCTTAATGTTAAGAGATAATTGTTAAGTGTTCATTGTGATTTTAGACCTGTTTACATTTTAATTTTTTGAGTGTTTTCAATGGTTGTGTTGACATTTCTGCTTTTATAACTGAGGGGATTATAATCAGAGCATGGTTAAGTTTAAAATAAAAATGTTTAAATTTAATATATTTTTCTCCTGGTCCTTATTTTAAATAGGTCATAAAAAATATCAATAATTATCGATATCGACCGATATGAAAAACTTATATCGTGATTAGGGCTGGGCGATATGGTTGAAAACTGTATCACGATATAAGTTTTTCATATCGGTCGATATCGATAATTATTGATATTTTTTATGACCTATTTAAAATAAGGACCAGGAGAAAAATATATTAAATTTAAACATTTTTATTTTAAACTTAACCCTGCTCTGATTATAATCCCCTCAGTTATAAAAGCAGAAATGTCAACACAACCATGGAAAACACTCAAATAATTCAAATGTAAACAAGTCTAAAATTACAATGAACACTTAACAATTATCTCTTAACATTAAGGTGCAAAATTAAAGAATAAGTAAGAAATGCTTAATAAAGTGTCATAAAATAGTGCAAAGTGTTAGCTAAATATAAGAAACCTGAGAAGGAACTATTTTCTGCAGGTTTAGTGCTAGGTTGGTAACCTGGACAGTGCTCAGCATGTCTGCCTCCGTTATTTCTTTGTAGTGTTTAGTAAGGCGCTGATGCAGAGTACCTCTCCATGGCGCTCTGCTGCTTGTGCCGCGTTGCAGCTGCAGATGTTGTTGGACGTTGATGGCTAACACGGCTGTGCTCCAAAGTGTGAGCTGCTAAAGTGGTAAAACAAGTTTGTGGTCGCACCAGTGTTGGTGGGGACGACGGTCTGACGACATTGGTCTGACTACGGTCAGACTTATAAAATCCCCAAAACTGCCATACTGACTTTTCCTGTTTTATACTGTCTATGGTTTTATCAACGATTTCCTCGCTCGCTGCGGCACTCACTTTCCACTCCACGCCGGTTCTGTTATTGAAGAACACGAGACAGCGATGTGGCGCAACCAAACTTGATACTGTTACATGATTGGCTGTTAGAGTGTCACTCCCCACGTTGCTAGGTTGCCAGAGAGTGAGGGCCTTTGTTCATGCAACCAAACTTGATTCACAAACTCTGGTTTCTTCTGATTCGAACGTTTTATCGACCGCATTTTCTATTGATATTGATTATGTGTCTATCGCGATACATATCGCTATCGTTTTATCGCCCAGCCCTAATCGTGATACAGTTTTCAACCATATCGCCCATCCCTAGTTGCAGCTATGTTAATTCCGTAACGGCAAAAGCGGAAAGTTTGGCAGTGGCCTACGGTTAATGTGCTTTCTGCAGCTTGTGTCTGTATTCAGCCGGTCTGTATTCATTGTAGGTGCACGAAAAGACTTGTCATTACAGGCTTGTTCAGACTGCCAGCCCAAATCTGTTTTTTTGGCCTTATCCAGATTGATTTTAGAAAGTCTGGAAAGCAAAAAAAACAAACATGAAATGTGATTTTTGTAAATCAGATCCAAACCACATTTGGAGGTGAATTTCCACAGATGCGTCTCAGTGTGGACGCTCTGGCCGGATTTCCAAGTGTCTTGAAGGAGAACCATGCAGATTGGTGATGGTCAGGACATAAAAATCTGATCTGATCACTTGCAAATAACAGCGCTGACAGCGTGTCTTAAAGATCTGATTTGAGAAACAAATCGAAATTGCCTGCAGTCTGAACGTAGCCTCTGCAACACCACTGTACGACCGCAAGCGGACTGTGTTTTTATAGTTTAACAGGGAGCAACAGAGTGGCGACTCTACTCTACAGAAATTATCTAGCTGCTCATGTCAATTCAAGAATCTACAATAGGGATGCACGATGATATCGGCACGACATCGGTATCGGCCGATAAAAGCTTAAAATGATCATCGGCAGATATGAAAATTTCTGCCGATGAGGAGGCGTGTTCCACACTACAAATATGATTACGCATCTCAAGAGCCGTCATCCTGAGAAGCACAGAGACTTTGAAAAGTAAGAAGAAAAAACGCCGGCAAAAACCCATCAGCAGCTAGAAAATACAGCAGCGACCACCCAAAGGTAAAAGGGCTTAACGACAAAATCATTGAACGTATTGCTCTTGATAACCTACCAGCCGTTTAGCGTGGTGGAGTCGCGGTATGCTATGCCTATCCGGCGCTACTTTTCTGATGTGCCCTTATCTGAACCCCAGAGTGTTGTCGCCAGTCACATTGAAAAGCTCCTCGCCTCACATTAGCTTTATCACGGACATTTGGACATCAAGCGTGAGTCCTGTTAGCATGTCGAGTCTCACTGCCCAGTGGATAGACGAAGACTTCACCCTTAAAAAAGCTGTCCGACCTACACTCACAGGAATGCTCCGGTTCTCACACAGCAGCTGCAGTTGCATCTGCATTTGATAATACGTTTGTGAAATGGAAAAGAGAACGAGTGCATGTCGTGCTACGTGTTGACAGTGAACGGCTGTTTAGCGTTGCCTCTGATGTAAGATGTAAGAAGAGATGATGTACATTTTTTATTTGAAAATGTATTTTTATTTATTTACTCCTAAGGACTGAAGTTTGAAGTCTGAACTTAAAAATAAAATGTGGCACTGGCATATATAATTTATTCTCCTCCAAGTGAAATAATTTAACTATTAGTATTTTTCAGGGGTGAATGTCTGTTTACATTTGTAAAATGATACATTTATGGTAGAATCAATTTGTCTTGTGTATTGCCTTATCTACAACACATGAGTGTAATAAGGTAAAGGTAGTACAGGAGAGATACTTAAATTTCTCTTCAGTAGAATTAAAGTGTATATACAGTATATCAGGGGAGAAATGTGTATATACACATCGGTATCTGCCAAAAATTAGTTTGAAAATATCAGCATATCGAATATTGGCCAAAATCCAATATCGTGCATCCCTAATCTACAAGTGATACTACTTTGATTCACATCATACCAGCATCTTAATTTTATCAACTTTTTTGATAATAATCTAAATCAGAACTGTCAGTATTTGGAGTATAGGCTAAAGCTGTTAATTAAATATGCCAGATTTAATGAACATTTAATGTATTATGATGCTCATCTCATTTTCAGGTAGTAGCTTGTGAACATTAATTTGGCTGCCACTGTGGATTCGAGACTGGATTTGAAAATGATTAAATGCCATCAAAACCCCATTCATAATCTCTGCTAAATATAATGTAAAAAAAATAAAACCAAAATGATCTGCACCTAAGGAAAATGCCACTTTATAACACATGATAAAACAAAGAGCTCTATTTATATAAAGACTTGTTTGTCTTGTTACCTAACTAACAGTAATTTTAATCTGTATGCGGGTCATTTGATATTAATAACTGGGAAAACATACTACCCAGGGACACAGTTTAACAGAACACTCCTTGCATGTATTCAGATTTTAGTTTTAGGAACTACAGTACCAATCCATTAGATCTAATGTGGGTTATTAAGATGAAAACATAAAAATACCTTAGAGGAAATTAAAAGAACCATCAAATAAAATACATTTCAGAGACAGGGCCAAAACGAAGCATTTTAAAAATCAATATACATTTTTCAATAGAACTCATGTATCATTGCCAGGAAACCATGACTTTATTACAGTTTCACTGTAAGAAAGAACTCTGATACCGCTTCATTTTTGATTTGTGATGAGCTATCATTATTATGGTCCGATAAGATTTCTTAGAATCTATTCAATAGATGAACAGATATAAGAGGATTATCAGACGCTGTTTCAGCACTATTATCCATTTAGAGTGGAAATGGAGACATCAGAATTGAAGTGATTATTTATGACCACTGGAAACCAATAATTATGAAATAAGTATTTCTGTATTATGTATAATTTGAACAATTGAAAATGAAATATTTTCTCAACGTGCTCTCTTAAAGTACTGTGATTGTGGGAGCAACCTAGACAACGTAGGCTCCCTCCCATTCAAAAGGATAATGGCAGCTCCCTGTAATAGTGGCAATAAAAGTCTGGCTGCGTCTTCACAAGGATGAAAGAGAGCCACTGTGGGAGAGAACCAGTGTGTGAAGACAGATGATTGACTGCCGATACTGCAACAGGATGAGGGAGTGTGTTTATTGATGGAGGATGGAGAACTTTTCTCTGCAGGAGCCACATGACCCTCCTACGCCCATTGCATCCATGCAGGAGCACAGCACAAGTTTGCATTCAATGCGGTATAAAAGACAGACATTAAAAGATCCCTACACGAAGGCACATGTATAGATATGCATGCATGAATGTGTGTATACAGACAAACTGACAAACACAATTTCCATATTTACTGTTGGGTGAGAAAAGGAAAAGGAGGGGAGGGCAAAAAAAACCTCATAAATAAATGACAATGCACAGCTTGCCCTGGAAATAGAAGCATCATTTTGTGTTTGTATTATATTCAGGCGGGTAAAATTTAATCTCCCTTTTAATACCCTCTATTGTATAAACAGGAGAGAGGTTGCTGAAATATAAACATTAGGAATGTAACCTTATGAAAATCGATTTGCCATTGAAAAATATTATCTCTGCCTGGTTGTTTATTATTGCAACTTTAGGCATGTAGACACTATCAATGAGAAAATCCCCCTATTTTATTTTTATGTCATATTGGAGAGAATTTATATGAAGAGGCTGTGGCAAAATGTACTATGAAATTACTTCAGATCAAATATTTGCAGTATTGTTTTGAATAAGATTGAGATCAAAACACAAGAATCAAGAAAAAAACAAGAAAAATAAAAAAATACAAGTCCTTATCTCGACCATACAAAAACAATGCCAACAGTTGCAGGGGAAAAAAAATATTTGAAAAGTTTAGTTAAATGATGATATGATATAATTTATCTACTTGATTAGTAACGTGTATGTGATGTAATAATGTGTCACACCAAAAAAAATATAATAGTGTAATAACACTTATGATTTTAAGCATCATGCATTATGCCACTAATGTGAAGTGACAGTTGAGTAACAGCAAGCTGAGTTGTTTGGGTTTTATTTGATTTTTGGCTGAATATGAGCAGCTCTACAGAGGGCTGTGTTAAGAACTGGATCTGATCTGCTGTTATATCATACTGTAAATGGTTGGGCCACAGAAACCAAACAATTCTGCCAGCAGACTAATCACTTGGGCTGGTAAACCAATCCTCCACGGACATGCACCGCAAGTATGAAAGTGTGTCTGCAGCCCCGATTATTTATTCATTTTGTTTGATTCAGGATGATGTTCCTCCCTTGGATTACCGTTTTTCCTATCTGGCAAGAGTGCTGGCACTATGCCCTCTGTTTAAGATATCAAAGATTTGCGGCATCTCGTTGCCTCGTGTTGGCTCGCCTGGGGAGTTTCACTAAACATGAAATGGATAAAGCCACACTGATGTACTGTAGGGAACGAAAAGAAAAAAACGAGAGAGAGAGAGAGAGAGAGAGAGAGAGAGAGAGAGAGAGAGAGAGAGAGAAGAGGGGTGAGATTGAAAAATGAAAAGATGTAATGGGGTTCCTCTGTTTCAGAAAGAAGTGCTGTTGCTGCCTCCGGAAGCTGCTTGCTTTCCTGGGACGCAAGAGCATGGTGGTCTCAGGAGAGCAAGTCTGTGCGAGCTCTGGCTTTAAAATATCACTGGAGAGGACTGATTGGGACTGTGTGTTTCTGTAATCTGTGTATATTAGATACGGCAGATTAATTAATGTTCTAATGTTATGTTTCATCTCACCATTATGAGGTGGAAGACAAACACAGAAGCTAAATATAAGAAAGCACATGCCATTAATTATGCATGACCTTTTTGGACTTTATTCTCCCCTTAATTTTAGCTCAACAGTGGAGCTGTAAACAAACAGTAGAGATGTCCTAGCAAGTAGAATGTTTTGTGTACAGAGAGGTTTTTTGGGGCTCTAAACAGCAGGTATATTTTCAGACATGGAATCAATCCACTTAATCTTACGGAGCACTGGTCATCTGCATCTATACGATTCCTTTTTGATGGGCACGTGTTGAGGAAGATATCCCACCAGTAAGTCAAGAGTGGTCATTGCTTGGACTGAAAAGCTACATGATCTCATCAGCTGTGAGTAAAGACCCTATTAATGTCAAGATACGAACAGCTGCTGAAGACACGGAAATAATATCAATGTGACCTGCTTTTAAGATAAAGTATTCCAGAAAAAGCGTTCTACATAGGACAAAACACTAATGGTCAACACATTTTAAATAGAAGACTAAAAACTAAGCAGGGAGTAAAATGTCTTACAGTTAACCTTGTCCATATTTAAGAATTGTCACAAGCTCATATGACTGGAGAGTGGTTTTACAATGCATCACCAAAACCACCAGAAGAGCTTCAGTGCAGTGTAGTTCCTACACGCCTCTGGAATTCAACAGGGGAGATGAACACCATTCTTCCAAAATATATGCCCTCACTTGGTGTTTTGATGATGGTGGTGAATAGAACTCTCTAACATTTCGAATTCTCCAGAAACCATTACAGTTTCCAATAAAGACAGCTAGAAAGCCCCTGATGTATTTCTACAATCCAGGGTTCATACATGGTGCCAAATACTTTAGTGCACATTGAAAATGGTTGTAAATTACAAAAGTCAGTGACACACACACTGTGGGGATGTTACGATATCAGTGTCATGTCACTCCATTTTCAGTGTCAGTTTTTTTTTTTTTTTTTTTCTCTCTCAACTTTCTGTTACTGTTTTGGTGTGGAGTGGAGGGGTTTGAGTAGAGGGGGCAAGGAGAGCTTGATTTACATCTTCTGGACCCAAAGCCCGCTGCTTTGAAGCCTGGCATCACCACAGCCAGCGTACGGTAACGTCTTCCATGAGTTCACCCGTAACTCCCGGCAAGCATTTAGTAAGTTACGTCTGTTTCTCTCTGCCATTGTTGTTGTTTTACTTCACCATTTTTTTTTTTTTAGCTTACTTTGCAGATTCATATTAATAATACAAAATATTATGAATTAATAAATTATGAAGTATTAAAGTGGATAAAGATGAGACTGTTGATCCGGTGTTGAAATTCACAAGCTCCCTGCCAAATCATAGCCTACTTCCGCGGTTATTTTGGTGAAAGTAACTCAAAGTAACGCAAAAGTAGTGTTAAGTATTACAATTCAGAGACCGTAATATTGTAATATAACTAATTACTCTCAAATGACAGTAACCAGTAATCTATAATGTATTACATTTTGGAAGTAACTTGCCCAACACTGGTAGCTAACATTAGGCTGTGACAGACAATGGCAGAGAGATTAACAAACAGATTTTGTTTCAAAGCTCCTGGTGAAGTCGTGAAAGCCGTTGCTTTAGATGTAGGCTACGGTAAAGCCAGAGGCTGACTGAGGTCGGGTCAAGCCGTCAGTGAGCAACGTGCACGGAGATGAGGCGCTCTGTTTTTCTGTGCCGGTCAGCTCTGAACATCACATTGCAAATGAAACCAGGTATCTGGTGCTCTTATTTGGAGGAACATAGACAATAATGGCCCATCAGTGTGCTCTTTTCCAAGAAATGCACTGATCACAACAACAAGATATGTATCCTCAAAACGGAACCAATTAAAAAACACCTCTGCATAATGGGCTGGGATAACAGGAGGAGACATTGGGGCTAATACCACACTAGGTTTCTGATTTCCTGTCTAAATCGGCATAAAGCATCTTGCCTTCAGATGGATTACCTGTCAGTGCATTAAGTACAACTTAGACCGCATCTGAAGCCACAAGAGACGCCAGCTTGCTCTTCCAGAGGCGCTTTAACCATGGCCTCTTCAAAACCACAGTGCTATTACATCTGCCTGTTAAAAGCTTTGAGGGAGGCATCTAGTCAAAGTCAGAGCTTGGTGGGAGCTTGTCCCAAGGTGACTAAACTTATTCTTCTTTGTCCAGGTCTCAATTGTTTCAGATGGAACTAGGGTCACTTCCCTTTTCTTTGCACCACCTACATTAAATAAAATGTGTCTGAAATAAGAGTCACTTTCCTTCACCACAAGTTTATTTGCCTAAAAAAAACTGCAAGACACAGATGAGTGAGAAAGAGAATGTGAAGACTGGGGGAATGAATTAGAGAGCAAGACACTGGTTCAGACTATACCAGCCAGGCAGAGAATCACACATACGGGAGGCACATTTGATCAATGGCCTCGATTGAGAGGCAATGGATTTTGCATTATAACCACCACGTTCATTATTGGCTGAGTTAGCATCTGCTCACTAACGCCCCCTCTGTCCTTTGCTGTTGAGGAGTAATGATCTGGAGGGATGTGTTCCCCTTACGTACAAACGCATACACTCAAGTAGACACACATACTGTAACATCACAGCCCATCACTCCACAAGCAGAAAAGGTAGTGTAGGCTGAAGGGATCTGAGCCAATAGAAAATCACACTGCTTACATGAACAATAGCTCAATTAGAGAGGTCTGTTCATGTTATGAGATTGCTTTTCTTATGCTAATCTGTACACTTAACTAAATGCTCTTCAGTAAGGGGTTTGTGCTCTCCCAAGTTAGCTTACCATTTCATTATGTAGTCACGTGTAAGCAGCGCTACACATTGACTGCCTTCGTATATCATGTTCATGGGAGGGGGGATAAAAGTGCCTTGCTGATATGTAAGTGGATTTCGGGGGTCGTTTTCCTTCCTTGTATTGATAAAAGCTTCATTAATCAATCATACATCTCTTCCCATTGATGGTCATGATGAAGTGCAGCCATGGTGTGTGTGTGTGTGTGTGTGTGTGTGTGTGTGTGTGTGTGTGTGTGTGTGTGTGTGTGTGTGTGTGTGTGTGTGTGTATGTGTGTGTAAAACTTTGGCATAAGATTCTCCCTTACACTAAATTACAAATACTATTGGAGTTAGATGTTGCATATCTCAGCAAAACATCTAAATAATGTAACCTGATATCCACATGGATATCATGGTGCTGACAAAAAGCAATGAGGATATTTATCAACTAGCCAAATTTGAATGATGATAGTGTCAGCCAAAATGGCTTTTTTGTAAACCAACATTAGCAGGTACTCGCATATTCCTGAAATACATTTGAACCCACTTGCATGTAAAGTAAAATCCCATTTGGAGAAAACACTATCAGTTACAGTATAAGAAATAAAGTGACACAAGACTAAGAGACTACAGCCAAGCTAGCAGCTTTGTGATGCTGTACTGTCTAGGTCTTTCAGTAAATGTAGTTGTATGACATGAGGGTGTGTTTGTGGATGCTGATTTAACCAAACAAAAGGCGGAGAGCCTCAAGCGGACGGACGCTACAGGCCACACACGCTGGAGATAGACACTGAGAGAAAGACTGTTTTCCAATTGAAGAGAGGTTTTATTGTTTTCCCACAACATAACTTTTTGTAAATACACCCTTTAAAACCTGACCTAACACACCAAAGAGTGGGCTCGCGGAGAAGTCAACGAAAGACACTGGAGCTGCTCGGAGCATGTGAGAAGGCAGTCGCTCCCTATGACTGATGTTGGCAGACCTAACTCTGGAATGCGGAGCGCAAAACAACATGGCAGCTGGGTGAGTCAGTTTAACACAGCCCAACCCCTCTTAGGTAGGAAAGATATACACACCAAGGCCAGCTCAGGTCTCCCTCTCACATCAAATGCAACACACAGGGAAGAGGAGACAGTATAATTAATGTTAAGAGCTAGGTTAACCTTTAGTAGCTGTGTTTTGTTGTTCCAATGAGTGCAGGTTGGCTTAGCCCCTTAACAACGGCTTTGAGCTAAATGCTAATGCCAGCATGCCAACATTCTCCCAACAAAGATGTTGACCATCTTAGTTTAGCATGTTAGCATGATAACATTTCCTAATTAGTACAAATTATCATGGCAGTCGAGTCATTTTAACAAAAACCACAAATGTCAACCTGCTGGTGGCACTAGAGGAAAAGTCAGGGGGATCACTAGTCAGAAGGATTTATGATCTGGGCCCAGTTTTTCAAAAAATGTAATCTAGATCAAAGTGATCTGGATTTGGAAATCCCATGTTTTGCTATCCAGGATCACCTGATCCATCTTACTTTTGTGCCAGTTTTTTAAAGCAACATTGGATTGGATCGTTTTTCAGGATTAACAAATCCCGTTTACCAGAGCCTTAAATGGAACCAACAGTGTAGCCTATTGGTTTAGAACAACAGGTAGGCAAAATACCAGTGCCATTGTTTGTTTTAATTTTAAGAAACAGAAACACTGTAACAAACAAACATTTTACATTCCTTATTTTGTTATGTTTGTTTTAATGTTTACCATATCTCATTAGATGTGACATGAGTCATATATGCTTCAAATATGAAGAAATGTATATATCATCAGTAAACATTGATTTTGTGATCATTCACTTAAAAAAAAAAACTCCCGATTTTATTTGGTTTGAAAAATCACAACTGAATCCACCCTTCTGATGGGATCAGGATAATCCTGTTTTTTTTGGATCAAATAGATCCCAAACCTAGTTCAAAGTTTTGAAAAACCCAAAGGACATGTTTGATCCAGATCAAATGGAAGATGGGATTACATTCTCTGATCTTAGTTCGGAATCCCTCTTTTGCGTTTGAAAAACCCATTTCCAAGATTTGATCCAATCCGTGATCAGAAATCACACTGGATTACTTTTGAAAAACTGGGCCCTGGAGATTCTGGGTATGTACATGACAATTCACTTTTTGATCGTTCCTCACTCAACCCAGAAATCATTCTGGGCCACCGTCATGAAGGCCCCTCCAATGCTCTTATTTCTGCTCTGTGGAGGGGGCATCGAGCAGGGATCTCAGAGGAGACGTAAACAAGGGTACACAAGACCAGTCTTCACAGAAGTCTTTTACCGCACACAAAACACCCCGTTATTGGAAATCCGTTAGTGATTGGACACAGCACAGCTGATCAGACTGATCTGAAACTACATCACAACATCACTGCAGCTTTATTCCAAAGTTGAAATAACAGGACCAGAACAGAACTCCCAAATTTAGATTTTCTTTGTGTGATTATGAGCTGGCAACATTTAGGGCATTTGACTTGCACAGAATTAACTGAAATGACTGATGATTGGCTAAAGAACATGGATGACAGGAAGCTGGAGGGCGCAGTGAAGTTGGATTTTAGTGATGCATTTGAGGTTATAGATCATTATCTGTCCCTTGGAAAACTCAAGGGCTATGGTTTTAAGTTCACTGTTTTGTCCTGGATAGAGAGTTAGATTCAATGGTAGTTTTCTGATAGCAAAGAGGTACAATGTGGAGTTCCTCAGAGGAGTTGGTTTTGACCTATATTATATTCTATATTTACAAATGATGTCCCACTGTATTAGATAAAGCAATAGTGGTAATGTATGCAGATGATTAAACTATGTACAGTGCTCCATTGTCATATCATAAGCTAACTGATGTACTGCCCATTGAGCTCAGAGCAGTGGCTGAGTGGGTATTTAAGAACAAATTAGTGCTGAATATTTCTAAACAAAATGTATGGTCTTTGGACCTAGACATACGCTGGTCAGTAATCGGGAACTCTCACTTGGTTGAAAGCCAGTAGACCAAGTTAAAAAGTCAAAGCTATTTGTCATTGTGTTGAATGCTAGACTTAAATGAAATGAACACACTTTTCTCTAACATTAGAGCTAGCCTTAGCTAACATGGCTATTGTTTAGCCTGGCCAGCCAGTCTGATTAATCCACAACAGAAATTTAGAGCCAACTAACCGAATACTTATATTATGTTTGGCATGTTTAACGTATTAGTAGAACGTGATCACACATTAACTTTACATTATACACAATATCATAAAACATTCTTTTTTGTTTCTGGCCAGGCTAAAAACAGCCATGTTAGCTAAAGCTAACGTTAGCTTAGGTAGGATATATGGGTACATACATCGGCAAGGATTTCAGTGTGCGGCCCTTACTCTTTAGAGCGTACACCACATCCATGGCGGTCACCGTCTTCCTCTTGGCGTGCTCGGTGTTAGGAGGCCCAAATCACAGAACGTGCATGCATTAATCACACATTGTTCCCAGTAGAAACGGTTAATGTGCAATTAGTGTCTGAGCAGTGAAGTAGTGGTGGTGGTGGTTCAACTGATCTGTGAACAGTATAAATACAAAGTACAAGTTTTTAATAAATACCGCACAAACTTTAAACCATCAAAAGTCACTGCAGAACTGTTAAAGTCGACTGAAAGCTGATCCAGCCGGCGTCATCAGAAACCGACGTCGCTTAAGATGAGGGTTCAGAGGAAAGACGTTTTGATTTGATTAAATTAGGGACCTGCACACAATCAGATGTATCCTTACACCTAATATTTTACAATTGTGTCAGTCCCAGAATAAAGATTTTTAAATTCCATAAAATACTACTGTCAATTTTTCTCCCCACTCTTCTCTCTACTTTGTCACCTTCCCTTTCTCTTTTGTCTTGCTCCATCTCATCTTCTGAGCTTCCATTCTCCTATGTACAATTTTCTTCTCTGCTCTTTGTTTCTTAGCTCAGCTTTTCCTGTGTCTCGGCCTCTCTCTCTCTTCACTCATCTCATAGCACAACCTATCTATCATTGCTGTAATCAACACAATGGAGTTGTCATGGTGGCCACAGTGACCCTCCCTGGACATCGCCCCGGGAAAGTGACTGAAAGAAAGAGTTGGACTTGCCAAACACTGAATCATCACATTTATCAAATATGATAAAGAGGGATGATAGAAGGAAAAGCAAGAACAAGGAGGGGTTATTTCTCAACACAGCAATTGAATAATTGCTTGAAGCTGCAGAGATTATTCCCTCCAACTGTTCTCTTTTACAAATACATAATGTACACGAGTAACACAGGGCTCTAGAGTGCGACCAATTTGGTCGCAAATGCGACCAAAATTTGTAAGGGTGTGACTAAGATTTTTCCTAGGTCGCACCGGTGCACCTAACGTCCTTGCATCCGCTGCCTCTCCACAAACGAAGTGATGTCGTTTATGGATATGGTTTAATGTTGCGTTACATGACCCATTCCTTCTGTAAAGCCGTGCCTGTGTTTGGATCTCTCCTCCGCGCAGCCCCGCCCCCATTCACTCACACACGAGCCGGCTCACCTGCAACATGGAGAGACACAGCGCCGCCGGTCCACATGCTGACATTCGTCTACAGTTTTAATTGTTAGTAACACAGCTGTATATTGTTAAGTATGAGAGGAAAACCTGTATTGGTACCAGTGTTTCCGCTGGTAACTCTGTTATTGCGGCCGCCACGGCGAAAAACGCATTAGAAGCTATTAAATGTAACTAACTTCAGTTCGTTGAGTAATAGCATGTAAGACGGAGCCTGCTGGATCAGAGTTCATAAAAATGCAGCGCAGTGACGATACAGACATTTCATAGCCTACACAAGACATGTGTAACGCCGCTAATGAGTCAGCCGTCACTCTCTGAGTAGCATATGCTTCAATCCATTGCACTCCCCCTGTCTTTCGGTCGTTCTTTTTTTTTTATTTTATTTTTTTTAAATTTCGACCTTTATTTTGATAGGAAAGCTGAAGACATGAAAGGGGAGAGAGAGGGGGGAACGACATGTAGGAAAGGGCAGCAGGTCGGAGTCGAACCTCTATATACCAACTGAGTTATCCTCTTTCTCTTTTAATCAGTCTGTTATTGTTGTTGAAAACAAGTGAAGGAGCTTTCTCAGATATATATATATATATATATATATATATATATATATATATATATATATATATATATATATATATAAGAGGTCGACCTATAGTGGATTTTACCGATACCGATAGTTAGGTTGGGCCGTATTTGCCGATAACCGATTAATCGACCGATAGTATTTAGAATTGATACTGGATAAAACAGTTGACAAAATACATACATTTTTTCAAAAAAAGCACAGACGCTTTTGCCAATAATCAAAATAATGTCATATTTGTTGATATTACACCCACAGCAATGCTACACAAGCATGTGTGTTGTCTAAAACAGTTCTCCTACATATTTGGAGTCATCCAGTGCAAAAATAAACATAATGAGCATTATAATTCATATAAAGGACAAACTATTTACATTTCTTCAAAAAAGGCCCAAATGTATGCCAAATCTCAAAACAGTGACGCCATTCTTATTCGTAGAACGGTTTAGACCTAGCCTGACGTGGTCCTACTCAGATTCTAGTCAGAATGTGAGTCTGAAACCGCTCCATTGGGCTGTGATTATGGGGCGTGTTCCAACCGAACCAGGAAAAAAAATGCCTCTGCAGTCATTGGATAGACCTACAACCAATCAGAGCAACGGAACTCAACACTGTGTATCGTCTCCATAGCAACCACTCTTTGCACAATGCATTCATTCTAACTTCCGACTTTTAGACTTTTTTGAAGCTGGATATATCATTTGTTGCGTGTAAATATAAATGTGGATAACGTTAGTGATAGTGGCATGCTCGCTACAGTCGCATTTCTAGAGATGAATCAGCGAAAACACGTTTTATTTCAATGAGTCACGGCTTTGTTCTAGCGCCAGCGCTCCCTCTCTTCACTCACTCTCTATGTCTCTCCACCATATAACGCTCTCTCTCTCCAGTCTCTCTCTCGCTCCACCATATGACGCTAGTACTGTGCTTTCAGGCAGTTGTTGATGCTCCTCCGCTGAGGATTTTAAAATGAATGCGCTGTCGATTCTACACATCTCAATTTCCCCAGCGGCAGCCACTAGACGGATCGTGGACAATTTGGGTCGGACTTGCGTTCATTTTTGTCAGTGTTTTAACCGCTTGAGGTTTGTTAGCCTACTGCTAATGTTTAGCGTCATCTCAGCCTCGAAAGCAAACAAACATACTGTTGTGCTGTTCTTTCTCTACTAATGCAGCATCTATTCAACAAATGAATAACTTTATAATGATATAACAAACCTTTTTGCTGTCAATGCCTTAAACGCGCATCTGATGTCCGCCTTCTCCGCACAGCATGTGCTCTCCGTGCAGCGCGCAGTAACACGTGTTGAAAATAAACAACACGAGGCATCAGTGATAGTTTTTATTTCGCCTCTAGAGGCCGCTATTGTAATGCATGATGCCAGCAGACCCTTCTCAGCTCTGTGTACTGTGTAATGAATGACAGCGTGCGCTTCTCAGCCGCTCCAGCAACGGACGCAACCAGGCATGGATTTTTGCCAATAACGATAGTTCCACCAATCAACTATCGGTGCCGAGGCGGCTTCTAGCTCACCCAGTAAGAGCGTGCGCCCCATGTTGGCTGAGTCCTGCAGCGGCGCAGGGTTCGGGTTCGAATCCGACCTGCTTCCCTTTGCTGCGTGTCATCCCCCATCTCTCTTCCCCTTTCATGTCTATCCACTGTCACTACTTAATAAAAGGGAAAAGCCCCCAAAAAATAATCTTTAAAAAAAATAAAAAAATATCGGTGCCGATTAATCGGCAAAACCGATGAATCGCTCGACTTCTAATATATATATATATATTTTATATATATATATATCCTAGGCTATTTATTTTAGATAACTTTCATTTACATGTGTTGCAGCTGTATATTTTTAAACTGGTAAAGGAAACCTTGTCTTTGCATTTTATTTTAATCACAATCTGTTTTAATAAAAGAGCTTGTGAAAAGTGGCTTTGACTTAAAACTGAACATTTAGCTCACTTTGTAAAAAAATATAGAGCTATATATCGTGTATCACCATTCAGCGTTACGGCGATGCGAGGAAAAATTTGGGTGCACCTAAATTTTGTGCTGGTGCACCTAAATAAAAAAAGTTAGGCGCACCAGTGCAACCAAGGCAAAAAGTTAGTGTGGAGCCCTGTAACAGAGCACAAACCCCATGTAGTTTCACTGCTTCCAACCTCTTGAATTGCTTTGAACAATTCTTTAAACTTTCTGAGCATCTTAAGCCTCCTGCTAGGCTCTCCTGTGATGGCAAGATAAAAAAATAAAAGTGTTGAGCATTGAGGTGAGACCTGACAACTTAAGAAACTTTCAGATATTGAAAAAGAAAAGGCTAAACAGACTCTCCACACACACACACACACACACACAATAATAAAATTAAAAAAAATAACAACAACCTAAGGTATCAATATTGGGCACTGATAGATCTCTTAAACAAAATTCTAAACTAAAAAGAATTTGGCCACCATCAATAATTCCTCTGAAGCTTTAATTTTATCAAAATTTTATTTATAATTTTATCAATAGCTGAGTGACTGCTTTGCAGATCAGTACTACTGTCCAAATTTGAAGCTTGGAACTAATACTCTACGGTAAGGAAAGGATCTGTGTTGAGATTTGAAATATTCTTTCTCTTTGGGACAATCTGATACATTCAGTTTGCAAACCGTGCCTCAATTTTGACATGTGGAAACAGCCTTAAAGATGGCAGTTCTATGAATAATGAAATGCTAATTCACTGTAAGTGTCAGGAAAACTTATAATTGCCTAAATTGCTTATTTCTTGGAGCACATGACCCACACAGCATAGAAGGTGACTGCTTTTTGTTCAGATGTTCAGACTGTGTCACTGAGTTTGAGTTCTCATGGGGCATCCTGCAAATATGTTATGATGAACTTTATGTACAAAGAATTCACTTCAATTTCAAAAACGAACTGGTAGTTTCTATTTGTTGTCACTTTTACATTTTTAGATTAATTGGACACCACACCATCATACGTGCCTCCCATCACTGGAATACTTCATCACTATATCCTAGGATTGAATGTCATGTCCATACCTATTATGCTGATTAGGTAGTCTGTGTAAACAATATGCTGTGATTTCATGCACACACATTGACATTCCCAGTGGCATTTTGTATATGATGATTTAAAACATATTTAGCCTAAGTTATGGGCTAATCTTAATCAATAACAGAACATTTTAATGGAGAAAGTGATGCTAGTCAAAAGCAGTTTTTCTGCATATTTTGTTTTACAAATTAGGTTCTTAGAAAATGTTTCACCTCATTTTCCAAATAAAGTCCTGCAGTATCTTGCAGCAAAACCTCCCCATTACCTTCTGCAAATGGCCAATGCAGAAAAAGGGATTAACTAAGCATACATTTAGGGCAATGGAAAAAATGGACATGCCCACAGATTTATTGGCATTTATTATGGTTGCTCTTGTTTTAAGCGTAAAACCCCCTCTACACTGCATCAATGAATAGGGTGTTGGTCTGCTTCACACAAACCATTAGTGAGAGAATTTATGCATTTAATACATTAGAATAGAAAATGAATTTAAAAAGAAAACGCCATGAGGGAACACATTATCTTTGCTGTCGGCAGTTTTCAGGTTCAACATTTGGCAGCCTCGTCAGTAAATGAAAGAATTATTTCAATTATTGTACAGCATTAAATTATAGTTTGTGGAGAAAGTGGTGACAGGTCTGCAGAGCTATAACACTTTCCGTGCCTCTGGCTTCTCTGTCAGTTTTAATGAAGAAACCTCTCCACACTACACAGAGTGGGAGAGACAGAGAGGGAGAGGGAAGGTTTTGTTCGCCGATTCTCAAATTTGTTACAATGACTGTGAACTGGTACTTTTTATATATATATATATATATATATATATATATATGGGGTGGTACGGTTCACAAAACCCACGGTTCGGTTCGTATCACGGTTTTCGGTTTTGTACGGTTCATGTTTTTTCTTTTAATCTTTAACACTGCAGAAATATAATTCAGCATATGATACATAGCTTAATTATCCACAATGTAGGATACAGTATTAAATAATTATATAGTTATATCATGTAATCATGCACAAACTGAATTTGACTTGACTTTAAGCACATTATTGGGACCATCTCTGAGGAAAGCTAGGTGAGATTTTGCTACAGCAAGAGGGAAGACATTGATGATTTCAACAAGCTTTTCATTTATTTGGCAAAAATAGGAGAATGTTTATTGCTATCTACAGCAACTTATGTGCCTTTTTAGCACATGAAGATTGAAATATTACAGAATATCAATTGAAATAACTTGCATTTATCGAACTGCCAACTTCAGTGTAGGTCTTACAAAAATGTATCCTTTAAATGAAAAAGAGAGGAACTCTTAAAGCTCCGTCTTTTGAATAAGTCAGAATACGTTAAACATAAAAAAAAGTTTACATTGTTAGTTCATTTCCTATCCTGGCCTGGGCTGGGACACACAGTCATATGGTTTGATAAAGTACTTATTGGACTTTAACTTATCATTGCACTTACAATAACAAGCGTAGCTGTCAGGTCCTCCTGTACGTCTCATCTCCGTTTTTTCCCGCATCCACCGTGTGTGTTTGTGTGTGTGTTTGTGTGTGCATCAGTCGTGGGGAGAACTGAGCAGCCCCGACCGCTGCAGAAAGCCGACAGGATCTAAACTGCAGCCGCTTCAGCGACTTTACAGTGAAAAAACATTACAGTACATCAATGTTAAAATGTATACAGGTTGGCAGGACGGCCTGAAATGTTTTGCACGGTCTTTCACTGTACGTTTTGTTGGTAACTTGTTCACACCTCTTCTTTCGCGCAAAAGGGAAACACACTGTCTGAGGTCACATACGGGCACAAGGCTACATTGCGCATGCGTCGAACCGTGCGGCGCACATACGCTCCGAACCGAGACAAGCAGTTTGGATGTTTTTTCATGAACCGTACCACCCCTAATATATGTATATATATTAGTGCTGTCAGTTAAACACGTTATTAACGGCGTTAACGCAAACCATTTTAACGGCGTAAATCTTTTTATCGCGAGGTTAACGTTCTTTTTGGCCTAGCAAACTTTGTAGTTTTTTTCACATGCTGTTGCAACAACTAGTAATGTTAGAAAAACTACAACACCACACCGGATCTAGCTAGACCGGAAACAAAACAATAGGCACGCCGCACACACTTGTTTGGACTTGTGAGCCGGTCAAAGAGTAGTAGGTTAATGTTACGTTTTGAGTCGATGGCGAGTGCAAGATGCCGAAATGGATGCCAATAACCATTCCGAATGGAAAGTTTACTTTTAAAAAGTTAAAAGGGTACAGTAGCTTCACGCATACACAGCCTGAATGACACGGAGAAAGCAGCCACACTGGGACTGCTGCAAGGTGCTGCAAACGCTGTCTCATTAACCGGTGATCACTGGACGTCACTGGAAGTTACTGCACACTATATTGACTATCAGCATACGGTTTTAGGACTGTGTTGTTTGTATCGGGGTTTTTTTTGACTGTTTTTGTCATTTAGAACACAGTTCACCCCCTTTTCTGTCCAGGAGAATTGTTACATTCCTTGTTAGAAAAACGTAAAAAGTTACAAATGTCCTGCTGTGGCATTTGGTTTTTGGACCATTTTCTTTGTACTGTATAAGCAAGGTGTTAGTGTTACATCTCAGTTAGGTTAGGTACTTGTAGGAATTGTGCAATAATGATTAGGGCTGCCACATCTTAGTCGATTAGTCGATTAATCGGTCGTTTTGGACTTAGTCGAGTAAGATTTCTTTAGTCGATTAGTCATTTTTTATGCTTATTCATGCTTAATTACTTATTTCCAAGAAACTTCTGAGCACATTTATTGTAAACACAAGATTTAAAGTGGTGCTTTTGCAGGATTAATTGTGGAGAAACTCAGTTTTATAGATGGTTAATTAACTACATTTATATTGTGCTTTTCTAGTCTTAACCACCTCTCAAAGCGCACAGCTCTGTCAATTAAATCAACTAATCGATTAGTCAACAAAATCGTATAAGTGTTAGTCGACTAAGAATTTCTTTAGTCAAGTATATATATACACACACACACACACACACACACACACACACACACTGTATAAACAGTATATACTATTCAAGGTCAACAAGAACTGCAGGGGCTTCAACTGGGAAGAGAGTAAAATATACTCAGCAACTGAACATTTATTGAATCAGTTTCCTATAGTTGAACTTACTTACACCATGTCATCCCATTAATAGCCCCAGTGTCTTACTGTGCAGTGGTTAGCCACAGGGTTCGGAGCTCAAACCCAACATGCTCTAGCAGATATTCCCTCAACAAACATTAGGGAATGTCATGTGTGGAAATATATTGCTATTATACCTGCTAACAAAAACACCTAGGGGCAGGTGTATCCTCCTTATGCTCGCATTAGCTCCCTGCTAGCTGCCCTGTCCTTCTGCACATAACGCCCTCTATGAATAAAGAATAAAAGACTTGGCCTCTCTCAGCCAATGGTTCCTATCCACCATTGAAATGCTACCCCATCCATACATATATCAAATGCCTGATCCCTGCAGCATTTAACCAAATTAAATACTACCTTCATTAGCAAGCCAACACCTAACGGAGGCATACAAAATACCCCCAGCCCCAAGGACACACTAAATGGGCTGGCAGAGCTTAAAATAAGTCCACACACACTACAAAGACTAGGCTTCATTTGTATGTTCCTAATGTGCCAGCTTCACCCACTGTACATGGCCCGCTGCTCTGAACACATGGTGAGTAATTGCCAACACTCGACCTCCATACTGCACTTAATCAACATGGTAACACCATGGGGATAAATTCACAAACAATACAGTCAGAATAATTCATATATTGGTCAACAGAACTAATGTGCAAAGTGGTGCGTAGTGTCAAGGTGTCACATGATTCAAAGCCAAGGTCACTGTACTGTATGTTATCTGAGAAAAATACTAATGGAGGCAAGGAAGAAAAAAAAAAAAAAAAAAGACACAGATGACCCAAAGTCTAAGGCTAATGATTTACTTTGCTTATATTCCATTTGATGATGGAGCCAAACGATTTCAACACTATCCTTACATATATAGATAGAAATAGATAATTTAGCTTTTTACTCAGTATATAGTTTTTCAGTGATATTTATTATTAATTCATAGACACTAGTTGCCGTAATCTCTTTGACGTAAAAAGCCTTACCTAAAAATCTTTTTGTGATTGTCTCCATTGACAAAAGAAAAATAGACTGTTGGGATCGCAGAACTGGATGTATGTTTCCAGGTCAGAACACCATGTTCATCATTGTATAGTTGGCCCATTTGTATCCATTTTCACCTTTGACCTCAACGCAAATGGTGATAAAAGCACCCTTCATTGCATTTGACAATAAAAGCAATAGGCAGTTCTTTGAGTCAAGCACAAAATGGTAAACAGACATAAATAAAAGAGAGTGGGAATCAATGAAAGAGGAAGCATAGAAAAGCAGCACACAGACCTCGAAGCCGATACACTAACACTCCGCTATTACCACCAGTAGAATAAAGAAATACAAACAGCTTTGAAGAAAATTGAGAAAAAACTATGCATATTTATTTGTAATGCTGTAAGCTATTATCTAATGCAAATATCATTTTGAGATATACACTCCCCCGTCTGGCTTGTTTATTTTCAGTTATTTTACTTTTTCTCACGAATACGTCTATAATTTTATTGGATTTTCATACTCAGTTCATTAGCAAAGTTCAATAGTTATATATAGCTACGCATTTTATCATCTCTCTGCCGTATTTTGTTTTATACGGGGTTGGAGTCTGACATGAGGCCTGACCTGCGTCTTTGACCGGAGGATGCAAGTTCAATTTACCGCAGTAGCCTAAGCCTACAGCCCACTAGGACTACCCATAGATAGTATATAAACTGGACCAACAGATCCCGTTGATCTGGACGGAGACCAGTGAAGGATATTAGAAGCACTTTTCCGGTGAGCGCTGAGCGTTACTGCGCAGCCTCCAACTAAGAGAGACAATGTAAATGTGAAGTGAGCAACCTGTCTGAAAGTTGTAAGTCTTCTGGTAGCTGTGCCAAGAGAAATCTCAATCATTCCGAATCTTGCAGAGATGGAGAGCGTAGGTATATGTAAGGGGCAGGGTAATTATTGCTAACTAACATGCTAGTTAACATTAGTAATTAAACCTAAACAGCTCATGTAAGTCGAAACTGCCTGCGAGCTTCTCCTGTACTATACGGTAATTCATCTACTATGCGACAGCAGGTTGCGTGGTTATGACACAATCGTTCGCCTATTTTTAGAAAAACGTCTACTATGGAGCCATAACATGAGCTAAAAGGTAATGGAGCCTTTTATACATTGTCATGTTTCTTTAGAAATAAACAATGGACAAATAAAGTCTTTAAACGCTTCAGATGTAAAGTTATTTGCTGTCAAAGTGACGTCAAAATGAATGGGAGTCAATGGAATACTAACGGGAGGTGATCGTTTTGTAGCATCAAAATGGCACCATAGGAGGTTCGAGTTCTGAAGCGAAGCTTACCCCCTTGGGACTACCTACCCACAACAACTTCATGCATAGGCTACATCTGCTGGAGTAAGGACGAGGAAATATTTAATAAGTGAACTTTACCGGCTATGGGGGAACTATGCACCTACTGCGGAGCTTCTGCGTCAATGCGACATTCTCCGACGCTCAAAGTATATCCACCGAGGATCTCGTCGCAACAAAACCTACATGGCTCGCAAGGATGGCAAAACATTCCCCTGTCTCTGGACTGTTGATCGTGGTCATTTGACGCCTGATCGACGAGTTCATTCTGTGCTTGCCCATCTGCCCACATTGGATATGCAGTCAAACCGACTGAAAGCTGGATTGTTCAACATAAGATCCCTCACCGGCGGGGCTTCTCTCGTCGACGACTTCGTTGTGGACCGTGGACTGGACTTTCTGTATCTAGCGGAGGCGTGGCAGTGGAGCAATGATTTCTCCCACCTGAACCAAGCAGACCCACATGGATTTGTTTACATCTGTAAACCCTGCTCATCCGGGTGGGAGAGGTGGTCTCGCACTGCTCTATCGCGAGAACTGGAAGTTTACACCCCTGCCCACTCACTGAGATCCTCCTCAGCAGGCCTACTGCATGTCCCTAGTTTGAACCTCCGCACCCTGGGAGAGAGGGCTTTCAGCTACATTGGCCCCAAGCTGTGGAATTCACTGCCAGGCTACATCAGACACTGTGACTCAATTACCAACAGACTTAAAACATATCTCTTCAAGATGGCTTATGGACTGACTGACTATTTTTATTTTTTATGAAATGACTATAATTTTAACAACCTTTTTTGTTTGTGAAGTGACCTTGGGTGTCATGAAAGGCTCTTTAAATAAAATGAATTATTATTATTATTATTATTAATAATAATAATGAACATTTTGGCCCTTTATCATTATTTGTTTGTAAATTACATCACATCCACTGTTGGAGACTAGGGTTGCAGCTATCGATTCTTTTTGTAATCTATTAATCTATCACTTTATCAATTGATTAATCGGATTTTTTTGCGTTTTTAAACAACCCAAACTACGGAAAAAAGCAACATTTTCGGATTTGTATTGCCTACATTGCTTACAATATCATGTATCAAAAACTAAACATATTAAGTGCATTTAAGTGTCATATTACATTGTTTTTAAAGAATGTTTTTTTTCAAATGATATCAACCTCAAACTAAGGCATACATTAAACATACATAAACATTACATTAAGTTGTGCAACTTAACTTTCAGAACTACAAGTTTCAACCTGAGACTGATCTGTATATACAGTAGGCCTATATGTAAATATTAGTTATACTCAACCTATTTTCATTTATATATTTGATTATAATGTCACACAGCTCTGTTACACTTATGCTGTTAGGTCATTGATCAGCTGTTTCTCCGTAGAGAGAGAGAGAGAGAGATGCGCAACAATCAGCTGTTTTTCCGAAGGGATAGTCAATGCGTCTGCTCCTTAGATCAGATCGTGGTCACCACTACGTATTTTCTTGTCTTTGATTTTGGTAGTTGTTGTGTTTGGTGTAGTTTCATCGTCCATACAACTCTGTGATTTACTTTAGTCGGGTCCGCTTCGTGGAATGGATGATTAAGTTAGACTCCATGTTTTCTGTTGAGATGCTAAAGCACTGACGTCGTGCTATAATTGTGGTAAGCTAGTTTGATTTTGCAGTAGACATACTGTACAGAGTTTTAGTTTTAATTACGTTTGAAGTGATTCCAAACTTTGGACACTTTGTCATTTTCTCCAGCCTGAGCAGCGTCTGTGCGACAGTAATAATGCTCCGTGCGGAAACACAGATCGTCAGCGATACAACGTTGGTAACATTGATTTAACGAAGCTTCGAGGCAAGTCATTTTGCATCGAGGATTTTTTGTAATGGAATTATTCGAGTTATTCGAGGAATCGTTTCAGCCCTATTGGAGACTAAATCTTAAATTCTCCTAACAGTGATTTACTTGTTTTAAAACTCAAAAAGCAAAATTATGAAGTATTCTTTTCGTCCAGGTATTAACATCAGCATTGCATAAAAAAAATCTGTTACCTTGTTACCTAAAATCATTGTTACCTCATATTACTTCAACTTTAGCCCAGTTCAGACCAAAGATTCGCGACGAGACGAGTTGAAACATGCGCCGGTCTGCAACGTTGTGGAACCTTGCAGTTTACACCAATGCAATGAGACAAGACAGTGTATCACCTCCACTGCATGTCATGTCATTTACATACCAATGACTCTCTGGACTTCCGTTCTAACTTCCGACTTTTCGAGATACTAGCTACAGTTGCATTTCTATTAGTGATGAAACAGCAAAAACGTTTTATTTCTCTGATTCACTGATTTGTTCTAACGCCGCTCCCTCTCTTCAGTCACGCTTTAGCTCGCTTGACCATATATCGTTTTCACAGGCGCTTGTTGAGCCTCCATCCAAAACTCTGACATTTCAACCAGTTGGCAGTTTGTAACTCATAGATATAAAACAGTTAGTTGAAACTGACTTGACCAGTCGACTTCGCTATTGGCTGTTGAAAGAGGTGACGTCCCTGCCATTCTAAAACCAGACAATGGCAACTTGGCTGGCTTGAGTCGACCTAAAACGGGCCAGTTCAGACCGCTGCAACTTTTCCCTGCAGCGTTCTAATACGGTTTCGTCTCGTCACAAATCTTTGGTCTGAACTAGGCTTTATGTTACCTTGTAACATTAAGTGACCTCCACACATGTAAGGTTTTTATATAGATAATAATGATGGCAAATGGCACAAGAGATTGCTGCCCCTATATGGGAAGAAATGTGGCATTCATTCTAATAACCAGAGGTGTGATACCCAGTGACATCAAACGAAAAGGTTAGGATTGTTTAAAGGTTTTACTTATCAGTCTTAAGGGGAGTGTCTGTGTAAAGCACAGTTCAGACCAAAGATTTGAGACAAGACAAAACCTTTTTAGAACGTTGCACGGAAAAGTTGCAGCGGTCTGAACTTGCCCGTCTCCGCTTGACTCCAGCCGGCTTCACCTGCAACTCAGCTTGTCAAGTCGCCAGAGGCTGGTTTTTGAACGTTAGGGACGTCACCTGTTTCAACAGCCAATAGCAAAGTCAGCTTGTAAAGTCAGCTACAATCTATAAAAATAAAAGGATTCATAATCCATTTTATTTCTGTTACAAACTGTCAACTGGTCGAAATGGAACAGTATTAGACGGAGGCTCAGCGACGTTTTTTGCCAGTTCATCACTAGAAATTCAACTGCATCAAGGATTTTACTATCATCAACGTTATCCACATTCACATAGATGCAACAAATGATATATCCAGCTACAAACCCGTTAACACACAGGACTTTCAAGCAATGGAGCACAGTTCGCTTCCCGAAAAAAATAAAATAAAAAAAGACTTTCACTCAGGAAATACGGGTTCCTTGGGAGTGTTTTAATACAAACCACGATCTTTTTCCTAGACTTAGCCGTCGCTGCATTACGCTCAGTTTTTCTTGCCTATACTTAACCGTAATCTCTGCCAAAATGACCGGCAGCTCGCGGTGCTCTGTACCCAGCTCACAGTCACCTATTCTCAGGTAAGTGAACCACCAACTACCGCTGACCTGACGGAGCACATGCGGTGTACTGTAGCCGGTGTCGCAGGGCTCTGTAGCGGCTAAAAACATCTACAAACTGCCGCTGGTACGACGAGCTGTGACAGAGGTCTGTAGCCGGAGTCACAAAGCTCTGGAAGTTATTTGTGAGTTATTTCCATACATCAACACAGCAACCTGTACAAGTCCATTCATGCATGCTTATCGCCATTGTTGTGGCCATTTTTCTGTTGTTACTTTTTGTGGATGCAGCTCAGTAGCTGGCTAGGTATGTAGAAAGATGATGCTCCAAGATATGGACAGAAATTCACAGGTCTGGAATCTACTTCTACTACTTCTAATCTACTGTTGGGTAGTTTTGGGCTACAAATTTAGCTCAGCCTTAAATTTATAAAATGTCAGGCCAATACATCACTCTGCTAATGACAACACACATATAACTCACATTCAATTTCCTTTTAAAATCAACACTCATTTACAAAGAATTTCAGTAGCTTAGAATTTCTATTGGTTCTCTATACCAGTTGGCCGGATGGCCATGTCTGGCAGTTGTGGTAAAAGACACAAGAGGGTAGGAACAGACTGGCGGTCATCAGGTGGACAGAGACAGCAGTGGACCTGCTGGACAAAAAGCACCTGCCAAAAATAAAGTTCTACCTATATACATGTCTCTCATAGAGGGAATAAGAAAATTGCTCAATTTTCTATCATCAAGGAATGGCAGAAATCTCGTAAACTGAAGTTTGTAGGGCTGGACTAAAGATAAATACACTAGTGATTCCTAATTTCTGATGATTTGGTGCCAAAAATGGTTATGGAGATTGTCATTTTTCCTTTTCAAGACACCTTTATGATTCTGCTTTGTATTGGATGTCTTTAAAGCTTCTGACATGGAAAATAAAAACAGTCGAGCTTGACCTTCCTCTTCTATCATCTTCTCTTTCCTATCCTCCAAGCATCCACCCAATAACAGATTAGCTCAGAGGAAGACCCATTTCCTCCCTGAGGCTGCTAAAATATTAATCAAAACACAGAGGAGTGTGCAGCAGCTCCCAAGATGCATGTCTTCTAATGGTAATACATGGGGAAGGCAGAGAGGGAGGAGTGCTGCCTGTAATAGGCTCACAGAGGGGGAGGAGAGGAGGAGGGCCAGAGGTGACAGGGGCTTTCACAAGGGACAAAGAGAATGAGAGAGAGGGATAGATGGGCAGAAGGAGCAGTGGAGGAATGACATGAGGTGTGCGGAGAATTGACGAAGAGACTTCACTGATACAGAGCGTTTCAGAGATATCCGGCACAGGGAAGATCAAAGAAGCATCGTTGCCTCTCACCACCCATTTTGTGAGCTTATAAGGGATGAAGATAGCCTTATGTGAAACTTTTAAGTATGAATAATAGATAACAAACCACACAAATAGTCAATTTAGCTTAATATTTTTCTTTGCTTATCGGCAGCTCCAAATATTTGTCTGGGTTTGTGTGTGTGCAAAATCTTGTGTGTGAATGTGTGTTAAAGAAATAGAAAAGACAGAGATGATACGGTTTTAACACACACTTTTTTACCCTCCTGAAGACAGAACGTATGATGCCAGGTGGTATGTATGAGCAGTGAAAACCGTTTCTCTCATGGGCCAGATCTAAGCCCGTCTTTGGCAGTGAGCCACTGCCAGTGGGGGAAAAATGATTGAAGTATCCATGTTGGCGACACGATAATCATGTAACTAAGCTTTGTTGCGGTGAAGGGAGAATAAAAGGGTTATTTCAGCTAATTTTCCATGCTTGCCTACTAGTCTTTCTGTCAGTAGGTTATTCAAGCACATTGGCAGTTCTGTTTTATGGGAGAATATGGGATGTGCTAGCTGAACGCTGAAAACTGTGAAATTAAGGCACACTTATGAAGCAGGCAGCCTCCTGTTACCACTAAAGAAACACTGACAGTTTAAAGCTGACAACTGTTTGGAATACCTAGTCTGTAAATAACAACAAGCTGATTTTATGGGAAATACAAAACTGTATATCCTCATGGGTCATCTTCAACTAACCTGCAGACAGCTGTGACTATGTTCCACTACCTGGTAATTAGGGAGATGTGGAGCCCCCATGGGTTACACACTGCCACACTCCTCCCTCTTCATCCAACTGGCTCCCGAGAGAGATGGCCGTTTTTGTGAAAGGTGACACAAATCAGTGACCTCTGTCTACCTGACCAATGTCGATAATGAGATGCATTTGGAGCTTCATTGTATTAAAATGAGGCTGCGCGTGACAATAATGTTGAAGAGATACCAGTGGAGAAAGACCAACATTAACTTCTCTAAGAATAATGAAACAAAACTGTAAAAAAGCAATGAGGAGCTACCTGACTGAGAAGGAGAAACAGAAAGAGAGACAGTACATAGCCTACTCTTTTGGCCACCCATGTTCTTTGTCTCTCTGAAAGAAGGATGGTTAGGGGTTAAACTGGTCTGTCCCAGTCACAGGTTATTGTCTATTGTGTTGCTTTGCTTAATGTAAACCGATAAAGCTGGCTAACCTTGTGGGCCCAATCAATGCTTATTTAGAATACCATTGATTAACAGTTCTGATTATTGATTATGTCATCCCGCTCAAGATATGCCAATGGTTCTGATAAGAGGTTAGCCTGGAAAAGATAGGCCTGGCCACCAGGTGCGCACGCACACACACACGCACACACACACACACACACACACACACACACACACACACACACACACACACACACGGCCCTGCTCCTGCAATGGATTTACACGAGTCCAACGTCTTTCTCTTTCTCCCTGAAACATACACACATTATGTACACACTTACGTATTCACTCATAAACACACAAAAGACTGAGGACAGTACTACTCTCTGTTGACACAGGGTAATGGCTGCTCATCTGAGACCTAAACATTGAAATGAACACACCATCTGTTCCTGCAGTGCGCCCAGTGGCCTTTTTGAAATCGCATCACTGTGAACGTATAGCATATAGCTACAAACTGCTTTTTCTAAACTTCATTAGAACAGTGGAACATTTTGTACCACAGGGTAAAAGTAATATCAATCATATTCAAAAATGTCCAAAACATAACAAAATTCACTGTATTTATAATTGAGCAGTTGAAGAGATGTTGCCACGGATCCAACAAGTTGAAGCAGTTCTACTGTCAAGTCTGTGGGTAATTCCATAGCTGTGTGGTTAATTTACACCATTTTGCTGTGAGAGTTAAGAAGTCACATGGCAGTAATTTGAAAGTCATTAGAGCTGCATAACTAGAGGTGTGCATATGTCCATGTATTGTACTTTTGGTGACCCTACTCTTCCAGGCTGTGAAAGGTAAAGAGGTTTTATAACCCCTAAATTAGGTGACTCCAGTTTGTGGAACATTGTCTTCTCAATGCGTCTTTCAAAGCCTTCTCTATGTACAGCAAAGTGTTTACATACAGCACATCCCTTAAATTGTTCATCTTGTCCAGTATTTGAGTGGAAACTGCAGAGTTTTGGAGGGGTTACACACCTGTTTGGTGAGCAAACTGTTCAGTCTTCGTGATGCACAAGTGTGGTCACTCCTCGCTGCACTTCACAATATAGAAAGCGTTGCTCCTTTGATGTACAGTGGCAGTATGCTGGATTACACAAATTCACAACTGTATACAAATCACTGCCATGTGGCCTCTGTGACCTCCGTGCAGAGGTTAAATACTGTATTGGAGAGATGCCCATCACTCACTGTAATTGACAAAAGCCTCTTGGATAAGTCTGCTTGTCTTCAACAATAAGTTAATTTAATATAAGATAATATTGTTGGGCATTATATTCCCCTATAAACTTAAATGGAAATACAGTGTAACAGTAACAAACAGTATTAAAACAGTAACTACACTTCAGATGAGAGATCATCACAAACAATCTAAATTCTCACTCACAGTGAACATGGGACATACAAGCAAATTACCTCAAATGTACCTAACATATTGTTTAATTCAACGGTATAAATGGAACATGTTGGTATAAAGAAATTATATATTTTTTTATCCCCAGCAAATATTCTCAAGCCTGTGCAGTCATTGTCCACAGTGTGCTGTAAAGCCTGATGATAAAAAAATAAAAAAATAAAAAACAATTACAGCAGGGCTGTTATTAAAGAGAGAGTGAGTCAATCAAAACTGTCAATAACACAGTATTCATGACATACAATTACCAGAGCTACCACTTGGAGATTGGAGTATGCCATTTGGGTTTTATAGTCGGAGTGGAAAGATTTAATAAGTAGACATGTGTAGATACAGTGTGTAGCACTTACTGTTGCTTGGACCTGAATTCACTTAAAGGAACACTTCGAAATTTTGGGAAATACGCTTATTTGCTTTCTTGCTGAGGAGTTAGAAGAGAAGATTGATACCACTCTTTCTGTACCACAAATATGAAGCTACAACCAGCAGCCCACCAACTTAGCTTATGACAAAGACTGGAAACAGAAGAAAACAGAACGTGGATCTGTAAAAAAAAAAAAAAAAGAGAAAAAAAAGGAGGAAATAGGAAAATAGGGGAGGGTCATGTCTTTTTATTTTTTGTTGAGGGGAGGGTCACCCAAAATTGTATAGTCTAGGAAGGGGGGGTCACACAACTTTTGTATTCATGAAACAGCAACATTTCAAGTTTGGTGCATATTTATCCATGTAGCTCTCAGTCTTGGCCCCGCTACCAGATGGGTCTGACCCATGAGTTTGCTGGGAAGCAGCGGGAGCACTGCCCCCCTGGTGGCTGAAACGGGTAATTGCATTGTTTAAAAAATGAGTGGAATAATTATGTCTGGCATGACCACATATTTTATAAATATTTTAAATAACACAAAACAACTAAATGGTGGAAGGTAATACATCAGATTTTATATACTGCTTTAGTAAAAAAAAATATTCATTCATTTTGGAGGGTCATAGACATTTTTTTACTTGCAAAGGGAGGGTCAAGTCTATTTTCAGACTGATCTCATGAATTGGCGACACGCCAATTTGTATTCCATTTTTGCGTGTCATCAAGACGCATAATCGCATTTTTGCGTGTATATCAACGCAAATCGGTCGCCATTGACCTACATTGCGTGTCAATTTCCGCGGTAGCGAGTAGTATAAAGAAACGGGGGATTGAGTAGGACTTTCACCCGGGAGAGACGGGTTTGCGTCTTCCCAAGTCTTACCCAATTTTTTTTTTTCCTAAGCCGAACCATTTATTGTTTTCCTAAGCGTGTTTTTGTCACTGTTTTGTTACTAAAGCCTTTTCCTGTGTTCTTTTCTTAAACCCACTTCTGTCCTAGTGGTCCCTGGTTGTTGTGGCCTCACTCCACTTTTTTTTTTTTTTTTTTTTTTTTTTTACCCCAGCTTCCTTTTGAAACCCTCATTACATTAAAACATGTTTAATCTCAGTCCTCCCCTCCCCCAGTCCAGGCCCTGAATGAACCACTGGAGCCCGTTGGCTCACTGCTGGTGTTGTCTCCATGCACAGGATGCAGAGCTCTCTGCGTGCAAGGAGCATCCTCTGAGCTGGATTATATGCATGTCCTCAGATTTCAGCATTCAGACATGTGAGTGGTATCAGTCTTCTTTCTCGGCGAGGAGGAGGATAAGCCTATTTTTCAAAATATTGAACTTCTCCTTTAAACTTGGTGAAAAATTAGTACGTTGTGAATCTTATGATTTGGGGACTAGAAAAAAAGTCCTCTGGGTCTCATTTTGTATGAAGTCTTGGTCACCTTAACTTGTAAAGCAGCTGCTGCTGCTGCTGGCCTGTGCTGATGAAGGAATCAGGACACTGCTGGGGCTGTGTTTTTGGGAGGTGGGGACAGCCCTGTTGTCTTATTGTTAGGTCAGCAGTGCTAGGCTAGCCTCTGTCAGCCAGCCAGTGTTGAGCTCTGCACTTTGCATAAGGGGGCTCTTCCGTAATGAGCCGCTATGTATGGGTATCATGTGAGATATCTGAGCTAGCGCTTACTGTTCCATGGCCAAGGTCAAAGCCTGCCTACCCCACCACCGACTCCCCTTCGCTATCCATCACCTGAGAACACAGACCGCAGCTAAGCTCACATTCCAACCCCTCTGGACATCCTCACACCAATTTGGAAGGGCTGTCTTTTTTACAGTAATCTCTGTTTATTGTATATGTCAAACTTTGAAGATATTATACCTTTGTATAAACACCCTCAAATTCCTGTATGATTTGTAGATGAAGGCTGATGAAATAAAAAGAATGTGCAATGGATTTCTTTGTCCACCCTAGAGTTGCAAAGATTCATCGATTAGTTGTCAACTCTTAAATTAATCGCCAACTATTTTGATAATCGATCGAGTCGGTTTGAGTTATTTTTTAAGACAAAAGTAAAAATTGTTTGAGTCCAGCTTCTTAAATGTGAATATTTTCTAGTTTCTTCTCTCCTCTGTGACAGTAAACTGAATATCTTTGAGTTGTGGACAAAACAGGACATTTGAGGACGTCATCTTGGGCTTTTGGGAAACACTGATCCACATTTTTCACCATTTTCTTACATTTTATAGACCAAACAACTAATCGAATAATCGAGAAAATTATCAGATTAATCGACTATAAAAATAATCGTTAGTTGCAGCCCTAGTCCACCCATTGAGGAAAATAACAGGCCTATGGTGTCAACAGCGTCCAGTCTAAATATATGCCTTTAAAAGACTGTTGATGCTAATTGTTTGCGGTGTAACATAATAGTCTATCTTGGCTTGCCTATGTGCATGTTTGATGTTTGATCTTTTCCAATGAGCGCTTACTATCAACATGTCAAAAGTGGATACCTTATGTAGCTCCAAATGGGTAAGACAGGGGCTTAAGTGTAGAAGACCCTGGAACAATCTGTCCACACACCAGCATACTACAGCTTAAGTCCCCACAACAATCAATAAACTGCCCTCTCCCAGATCACATATCAATTGCTTGCTCATGTAGTGTAAATCTAAAGATAATAAGACATACGTATGAACTTAAATGCATTTCAGGCAGTGTAATGATCCCCATAGAGACCCAAACATTCAAATGAAAACACCATGCACCATATTACCTTTGATCCTCTGTTTTGTCAAAATTATTATCACTTTTGGGTTAACTGTTCGGAAACAGATAGATTTCATAATGAATCTGAAATCATTTTAGACTCAAATATTCATGTCTGGCATGACATCAGCATATTAATTACCCCACATCCTTTACCCAAAGACGGGACCATCCAATGTATAGCCACTTAGTCCTGCACAATAAACTTTACTGACAGCTCTTTTGCCTCACACTATAGCAAGCTAATGGTAAAGATCAGGGAGAGTGCAGTTTAAAGGAAGAAACATGGGGTATGACTGTATCATAATATGTGTGTAAAATCTTAGAGTGGGAGCATGGACAAATAAAAAAGGAGAAATGAGCAAGGAGAGATGGATTTCCTGCCATTTGTGATCTATGACCAATCGCCTGTCTATCTTCAGATTCGTTGTTAATGGCTATCGGCCAAGATTTAAATCCTTTCTTTTGTGCATTGCCCTAAATCAATAAATTGGCATCCATTTGATTGAATGCTCATCAATTGTGTTGAAATGAGGCTGAATGAGTTTTGTCCTTTTGACCAATGGGTTTTGGTTTTAGTATTTCAGCTTATCTGATGTTTTTACACAAGTACAGTTTAGTCATCCATTTATGAAAAACATGCTTTTGGTTTTTCAAATTTTCATTTGTCCGCAAATACTGAATTTGAACAGAAACCTGAAGATCAAACTTAAATTCAACTTTTATCCCGAAATATTCCAATTCGATCATAATCGGTGCCCTTTCCCCAACTTTCTATATGATCTTAAATGATCAATATATATTAAGCAATATAAATGATTATATATCCGAACTGCAATGATATAGTGAAGACAGACTGTCCTCTTAAAAGGGCAAACAGAAGAGTCATATAAAGTAATTATGAAAAACAATGGTCAGAGAAATTAAAAAGTAAAAATAAAAAAATGAAATTTCAGAAAATAAACAGCAGCATCATACATTTGATTGCAGATCAAGCTGAACTGATCTGTTCTGCATTTGACTAATTTAATCATTTTAATACTAAGATAACTCTTTTGCTTGTTTTGCCAAGGTTAACGGTCAGGTTGGCTGGCTTTTTCTAATATGTGTGTGTGTGTGTGTGCACGCCTGCATGATTGTGTATGTGTGCACGCCTGCATGCGTTTGTATTTATGTGTGATTGCTAACTCAAAGACAAATGATAAAGAGAGCTATACTGTACAGTTAGCAGTCCTGCAAATAATTTGATGTGAGCTCGAAACAAATTGCGTGCACATGAAGAGACACACACCTTTTTTTTTTAAGACTACAATGTAAGAATACCTTACAGTTGACTTGCCCCACTGCAATGCCATCAGAAGTCTAAGGATAATGTATTGCCAGACTGAGATGACTTCAGCTGACCTGAGATCAAATCTGTACCTTTCTGTGTAATCTCATTTGTGTTTCCTCACTGGTCAGAACGTATTAAAGCTTTAGCCTGGCATCTGCAGTGCCAGTTATATTTCCCATTTCAGTCAAATTTCAATAAAATAAACCTCATATTTAAAACTGTATATCTACAATACAAATCTGTGCCAAAAAGCAGAAAGTTAATTTTATTTACATATTTTAGCAAAATATCTCCCTGGGAATGTGTGAAAGAAAAAGTCATTTTCCAGTTATTGCCTTTAGAGGAGGATTGGCTGCAGCTTGATGAAATGAATCATTTTAATTTGGATCTCATATAAAATATGATATGAAGTACTTTGAATTGGTAGAGAAAAAGAAAAGACTGAGTGTGTTTTTAGCCCATGCGTTTGCTAACAGAATGTGAAAAAATACGACATTGATACTCAAATTAGTATTCAAACAAAACCTTCAAATTCAGTCAGTCAGTCTATATGGAGAATAGGGGGGGGGGGGGGGGACGACTGAAAGGAAAACAACAGCACCCATAGACACCTACATAAACAAAGGATATGCTCTCTATGCCTGCAGTTAAACAACAATGCCCTCTATTGGTGTGACACTGCATCTGTTTCCCAAACAAAGGCCATCGCACTAAAAGCAGACTTTGTTTTCCAGCACACTCAGCAGAAATATCACATTGAAGTGCGATCACCTCGAACCTCAAAGACTGTCCTTATTAACCTACGAATGCTTTATTATCAATTCACAAACGTTATTCAACTATCAGTCATTGCTGCCATAATCAGGGGGCCTTATTAGGACTTAAAATGTATTAATTAGTACAATAATGAAGGAAACCACAGTAGGTAAGCGCAAGTGTAGCCAGCATGCCTCCAGCATTAGAAGTCTAGTCTAGTGTGTGTGTGTGTGTGTGTGTGTGTGTGTGTGTGTGTGTGTGTGTGTGTGTTTGCGTGCCTGCGTGCGTATGGTTTACAGGATCGGTGAAGGAGTTCTTGACAGGAATGCACATTGAGCTTCTCGTCTCCCTGTTGCTCTCTCTACTGAACCGGAACAGTGGTGTAGACAAACAGGGGCGCCCCGGAGAGTGTGGCGAGCTAAGTGAGTGAGCACAGAGGTTTAATATGACAGCTACACTTCTCGACTGCTGGTTCAGGGTGAAGAAAATTTCATACACTGTACATCTATGGCAGCATCATGGCAGACAAAAACACATGCCACTTAGAAATACTGAACTAGACTCCAGACTGGTGAAGGAGATTTTAATTGTGAGTGAATAGCATGGTGTTGCTTACTGGTTTTCAGCCAAAAACATTCTCAATTGAAGCTTTAAACATTGTAAGTGCATGACATTAGGGGTGAGTCTCTTAATTTGGGGTGGGGCGGGGGCATTATGGGGCACAGACACATTTGTTGGAAAACCTTTGCAAAATATGTGTTATGCAAAAAATCAAGCCTTTATTCTAGACATTTATAAAATGTACATTATGATTATCTTTACATATAGTGGTGCACAAGAAATATGAAATAATTCAGTTAATGGCACCATTCATGGATATTTTTATTTTGCACAAAATGTATTGTTGCTTGTGGCAAAATACACAAAAGAGACACCACCCCTCTTTGCTAAAGCCAGTTTTAGTTGAAATGTCTTTCATCATGTACAAATGAATAGCAGCAGGACTAAACAACAATTAAGACCTAATTATAACAATATATACAATAATTATATACAGTATTTCTCCACTTCATTCTGTGGCCCTACCGTTTTTGCTTTTGCACATTGTTCGCTGCTTGTGTCGATGACAAATTTATATATTTTGGAGCTTACACCATCCTGGCAAACCTCCTCTCTCGCACCTCCCAGAAGACCATAAAACACTTGCAGACATAGGGCAGGGGTAGGGGCAACAGGGCAGAGCAAGAAAAGATGGAGAGAAATGATAATAGCTATACAATGTTACATGGGATTAAGGCAAAGATTTGCAGCTGTTGCCTTTACAAATGGTTTTGGCAAAGTTTAACAAATCTCCTAGAGAATGATTTGCCAATAAGTGAGCCTACCCTCATGAATAATTTTGTTACACTTCAATTTTCAAATACCGTGAGGACAATTATGGGAGGTATCTTTCACTGCCAGTTTGAAAGCCTTGAGAGACAAACCATGCAATGCAGTCAAAAGACGTAATACATACCTGAGCAGAGCTATTAGCCATTAGAGTCCCATCCCCCTTTTTTATTTCAATTAAAGCTCTCTCTTTGATTCAAAGGCATCCAAATCTAAAGTGTCTTTGATCTCCTAACCATAGGACAGACAGGAAAATAAGAGTCTTTTTAAACGGGTGGAAAAGAAAGTTGTAATTCCAGAACAGGGGACAACTTCTTTTCCTACTGTGGTTTTAAATGGCACAGGGGTACTTAAAAGACCTCATGCCTGGTTTGGCAGTAGTCAACAAAACAATCCACTATGAGGGAGAGAAAAAAAAAACAGACTGATAGGGGGCTGATGGGCTTTCTTTCTCTTGAATCTCACTTCCCCAAAATGTGAGTCTCTCAATATGCACAAGAGGGAAAACGCAGCCTCAAAAGACAGAAGTTAAGTGCTATGAACACTGATACATCAATGCCAGGTGGAAGGGGAACATTTCTTTTTACAATTCTGCTTCACATTTCGGATTAAACACTTAATAATCAAAAGGCTGTTGGATCCTAAGGAGAATAAAAAGTTCAACTAGTCTTGAATTGTTTTATAAATTTGTTACACCCCTGCAAGAAAAAACTGAGTTAAATAGTGCTAGTTGGAAGGCTGATATTATAATATCAACTGTGCAGATAGTATGGCCCATCAATCATGTCCTGTGAAATAAAAAAAAATGTGATTCAAGAGAAGTTTAAAAATCCTCTAAACTTTCATTTTGTACAAGATGCGCTGACTAATTGTTAAATGTCACACTCCTCTGATGCCTGAAGCTTAAATCTCATTCCTCAATCTGTGAGCTGGCACCATACACACTTTGATCCTCTCTATTGGCCACAAGGGCATGCAGGAACAGCTACATGACAGGCCCAGAGTGAGGGATTGTGGGTATTGTTGGTATGTAGGATTATGGACTGTTAACTGCTTTTGTATGAAAGAAAAACATCAGTGTGCACCGCATTGGAGCCCCACCAAACAACAGTCGCTCCCCGGAAGCCTGGCTGTTCTTTGATGTGCTGCTGAGCGGTGCGGGGCCACACAGAGTAGAAGCACAATCACAGATCTGTTAGAAAGGGACTAGTAGGCCTCTGTACCACAGAGGGGTCACTCAACACTGGCCACAGCCATAGAAAAGAGGCGGAGATAGCACCAAGACCAAACAATCCCATTCACTCTTATGGGTCCTGTCATGTCTACTTTTACTTTTCTGTCTGTCTCTCTCTTAACTGCTGTTATTATGGTTTTTAAGTGTATTGTTTGTTCTCTGCATAAGGATAGATTAACACATCACTTTTGATAATTCTGGTGTTTTTCTGCTGTGGGTAATATTAATCCATTTAATCAATGTTCTGTGACTCAACTGGATCTCTAAGCATTTTCATGCTTTTTCTCGCAGCTTTCTTTATATGATGCAAGCATGCATATTAAAGCAAGGCAGCCAGCTGTGAAAACAGCTTAATTAGTAGTAATCACTTCTGATGGAACATGTTTCCTCTGTTTGCCTCCATTAGGGATGCCTTGTTTCTCCTATTCTACCAGCCAGCTTCGTGTTTAACTGCTGCCACTCCGTGCCAGGTGGGGCTGGTGGAATGATGAAAGTGTCCCAGAGGTGGATTTCTGTCACAGAAAACTTTAAAAATATAAGTTTGCACTGCCCCGAGATACTGAGACATATGTTCATATTTACAATACAAGAACGTGGGGGGAAAAGTGAGGCGCTTATTGTGTACAATTATCGGTGTCTCACAAGAGTGATCCTCACTTTCATGGACCAATTTAATAATATGTTAACATTTTCTTCTAAAAACGCTTATAGAAAGGCACTAGAACACAATCCAAAAGGTCAATATGACATGCACGAAAGAACTTCCAGCTACACAAATCAATGTCATCACAGTAGGTAACAAGGAATTTTCAACTCCCACAAATCAAACTGCCTGTACACGGATGGAGAGCCGTGAGAACTGGTGATTGAAAAAAGGAGGAATCAATGGTATTAACAAATCATTGATGTCCAAGACAATTGAAAATTGAAGCTCATTTAAGGCCCATGAGTTTGATTTACAGCACCTATTTCCACTTCATCTTACCATGACACAGTTTAGTCAATGGTAGTGCAGCTATTATTCACATACTGTTCAATGTAAGAGATTTATCGAGAAGGCGGGGTCAGTATTGGGAGAGACGAGGAAAATGAGGGACACACATGAGCATGAAAAAGTTTTGTTCAAACAGGAACACATGTCAGGGTGACACGCACCACACCAGATTATCTGGGCCTGATTAAACCACCTTCCTACAGACACGTTTTCAAAAACGTTGACATTACTGATACATAATAAATTCAAATTTGCCTTCTAAAACTACTAAACCAACAACAACAATGACAAAATATAGCATTTACTTCATATAGCATACTCATTACCATTTATTAGTACACACTGGTTAATTTACATATCATATACTGCTTATATACTGCTGTTTACTTTGGCATGGCTCTCAGTTTCCCTGGCTGCTTCAGTCATCAGTATGTATAGACCTAGAAGTGCTGTTGATGTGTGTCTATTTTAGTTGTAATACTGTACTCTTGCAATGAATCTTACAGCTTCCCACTTCCCATTTATGCCACCATTCGATGGGTCTTTAATTTGCAAGGATCCTTAACCATCTTCCAACCTTGGCATTGGGCCATAACATTATGTCACACACGCATCATGGAGGACACAAAACACCTGCAGAGAGAATAAAAGAATACTGACATACAGGTAGCTACCTGTATAACAGGAAAATATCAACACAGAGTACATGTTTCTGTCATGGTTCATTTCTGTGGATATCGTCTAGGCTGTAGTTTGTGTTCTTGTATTGGTATGTTTCTAATATTTGTGCACCTCAATATTAGTAAATGAGGTCAGCAACATATTAGAAACGATATAGTGCAGTTCATTGGGAATTTTTCAGGAGCAGGAAAGCACAGGTAATCAATAACACCGATATTAGCTACAATGGACACCCAGAGCTGTATAGTAACAAAGTAAAACTACTTCACTACTGTACTTAAGTACTAAAAGGCTGTATCTGTACTCTACTGGAGTATTGTTTTTTTCTCCTACTTCCACTTTTACTTCAGTACATATTTTCAATGAGTTTAATACTTTCACTTGGATACATTTTTCATGTGCTGCATCGTTACTCGTTACAATTATAAAAATGTTGCGAATTAGCCTGGATGCCAGCCGTACTTAGCTTTTGAGCTTTTCCATTTGAGGTCGGGAAGTTCGGTCTGGACTTGATCCGTTGTGGAGCAACTATGCTCGAACCAGAGCTGTTCGGGCCAATCAAATTGTCAGGGCGGGCTTTATACGATGACGGACAGATGATCAACAGTAACGTCATCAACCACGTCACCAAAGAGCGCTTGGGTTGAATTTGTTTACAACAAAGATGGCTGCAATCGCGTCTGTTATAGAAGATATCGACAGCGCATTCATTTTAAAAGAGGAACAGAGATCCGCGATCACGTATGTATACACATTGCCACACCCGTCCGCACAACACTTTGCTCTGTTGAAGCCTGCCTTTGACTCACAGCTTCTGTGACGTCTGTCTCCATTGATCTGATTGGTTGTAGGTCTATCCAATTGAGTGCAGAGGCATTTTCTTTCCTGGTTCGGTTGAAACACGCACCATAATCAGAGCCCAATGGAGCAGTATCAGACTCATATTCTGACTAGAATCTGAGTATGACGACGTCAGGCTAGTTAGGAATCATTCTAAACCACATTATCACTGCCAGAGCGGTAGATGGCTCTGTCACCAGGTTTGATGAAGCTGGCTAATCATTGAGCGAATCAAGCAATCTTATAAAAAGACCGTGCATGCTCCCGTTCTGCCTTTTGCTCCGCTGCCTGCCTGCATTGAGAACACTTGAGCTTTGTTAGTTTTTTTCAAGATGGAAGAACCAGAAACACCACCTTCAACTTTGAGTGATCGTGGCGGTGAGGGTGAGGAAGGAGACCACCCCTGGCCCTACTTAGAGTTTTCATTTGTCAGAGTGAAAGACAATTCATATAGAATGAAGTGCCTACTCTGCCTCCCGAAAGATTGCGAAATAACGGCCTTCAAAAATTCACCGTCGAATTTGAAGAAACATATCAAGGTAACTTACAAATACACAAATGGCACACCAGCTTAAGCTATCAGTAAGCACTAGATAACTAGATAACTAGCTAACTAGCTACCCGCGGTTCATGACATGCTTCGGTGTTCCTTTACGTTAACTAGCTGGCTATCATGAAGGCTGTGTCACGCTGAATGGTGTTTTTGACCCATTGTTTAGCTCAGTGTTTTAAAGGAACACGCCGACTTATTGGGAATTTAGCTTATTCACCGTAACCCCCAGAGTTAGACAAGTCCATACATACCCTTCTCATCTCCATGCGTGCTGTAAGGCTGTCTGACGGCTCCAGCGGCATCAGGCCAGCACAGAACATGCAGGTGAATGGTTCCAGTAATCCTACTGCTCTGAATAAGTGACAAAATAACGCCAACATGTTCCTATTTACATGTTGTGATTTATATAGTCACAGCGTGTACAACAAACAACGTAACATGAGACACAGCCGTTTTCTAACTGTAAACAAACCGGAACTATATTCTCAGGCGGAAGAATATAGTACTTGGGCGGAGTGATATGCTCGCAGCAAGCCTGTCTGAGAATATAGTTCTCGGTTTGTTTACTGTTAGAAGATGGCTGTGTCTCATGTTACGTTGTTTTTTGTACACGCCAGACTTTACAAATCACAACATGTAAATAGGAACATGTTGGCGTTATTTTGTCACTTTTGTCACAATTGGGAGCAGTAGGCTAGTTGGAACCAGTTACCTGCAGGATCTGTGCTGGGCTAAGCTAATGCTGGAGCCGTCAGACAGCGTTACAGCACGCATGGAGATGAGAAGGGTATGTATGGACTTGTCTTACTCTGGGGGTTACGGTGAATAAGATAAATTCCCAATAAGTCGGCGTGTTCCTTTTAAAGGTGCTCTTGTGCATTCCTGTCCTTGTACTGCCGCTACAGCCAAAGGAATTGTGAGTGCCCTTTAGGCTAAACATTTGAAATAATATAAACAATATGATATTCAAACTTTTGACTGCTTTCTTTAATAACTACATAACACAATACTTGTACTATTTCAGTACTTGAGTAGTCAATTTTAAAATAAAGTACTTGCAATACTTGAGTACAAAAAATGTTGAGCACTTCAACTTCTACTCCAGTCACTTTTTTGATAGAGCACTTGTACTTTTACTCATGTCTGGGTCTCTTAGTACTTTATACACATCTGCTGACACCTGGGCTTCTTCTGCTTTCCGTAAGTATATATTACAGTGCCGGAATTAGAGTGTGTGACATTGGACATGCAGTACTTTTCTTTGTTATACCCTTATGTTTCTCTCTTATACCCAGTCTACATGAATAGTTTATTTTTCTATTTTGAGTTGTGTCTAGAGTTGTGTTTAGTTGATCTGAGAAAAACAAATTTTTTGGGGTTATGAGGCCAAGTTGTTTTACTGACATTTTATAGTAACACGTTTTACACATCACTTAAAACTATGGTAAATTACCAATTCAACATTTAAAAGAATATATTCTCTTAGAAACAATTAAGCAGAAACTAGTGGCCAGGTGTGTACCATAACCATGCTTTGTCAGTGTTGCCTGTCCAGCCTCACTATTTTGAATATTTCTGAAAAATCTTGGTCTACCGTAAGTGCAGTGGCTAATTCAACTGTCAAATAACAGTAACCCCTTATCCGGTGTTCTATTAGCTTATAATTATGTTTGTACAATATCTAATGTATGTCTCTTTGTTGTTTCATTACCTGAGTGTTCCACTACTCAAAGGCCACTGCACGGAGCCATTCACAGGTGGGCACGCTGCGTATAGGGCACCATAAAAGTCAGTCTGCCATACATGTTTCAGTGCAATTACAAAGGGTATGATGTACACCTATTGTGTTCCAGGATAATAGTATTACTGTACCCGTATTACTGCAGGCTAGTCAGTGACCACTTGACAGACAGAATGGACTTCCTATCACGCTCTAACATGCTCAAGCATCCATCAAACAGGTTCTCAGTCAAAATGTATCATGAACACACACACACACACACACACACACACACACACACACACACACACACACACACACACACACACACACACACCAGATGCCCAAAAGAAAGGACAACATTCAAGTCAATACAGTTAAACATTTTATCTGAGTGGACATTACTGTGTACATGGGGATTAGCACTGGGATAAAGGACTATAACTGTGTGTGTGTGTGTGTGTGTGTATATAATTCAGAGAGAAAGATTGATTTAGATCTTGAAGACAATGTTGCTAAAATCTTTGGAAAAAAATAATATATACACAGGTTAATATATACGGGTTGCTTGGTGGGTAGAGCAGGCACACATAAACATAGGTTTGTGCCTTGACGCAGAGGTCCGGGGTTCGAGTCCAACCTGTGGCGATTTCCTGCATGTCTTCCCCCTCTCTCTTCCCTTTCTCACCTAGATGTCCTGTCCATTAAAGGCGGAAAAGCCCAAAAGGCCACAAAAGTAGTTTCAAACCCTTCATGAAGGGCTTTGCAAATCCTTTCAACATGTTTCACATTTTTTTGGGTACGAAAGCAATGAATGAAAACAAAAACTATGTGTGATTACAATAAAACTCCAAAGGATATGTATTCACATTGATCTTATTCAAACTATTCACTTCAAAGTCAGTCTGTGCAGATACTGAGGTGGAGAGACGAGGCAGTTACAGGCAGGGAAATACTAATCACGCATACTCAGACATAGAGCTGGGCGATATGGAGACAATGAAGTATCACAATATTTTTGACCAAAAACGTTGATGTCATTGCCACAATATTGAAGGGGTTAACTACTGATGCCTTTACAAATTATTTACACAATGAGATTTTAGATAAATAATCATCAGTAATGTGGATGTAATGACTAAGTGGTAAAGGCAAATAATTGAACAGCTAGAACAGTCTGGTGAATTCAGAAAATGACATCACTTTACTGTAATGCAGCCTGTAAAAACCAGAAAAAGACAACACGTCATATTTCGATATTCAAAATATAATTCTAGTCTCATATATCGATGTCAATATAATATCGATATATTGCACAGCCCTTCTCCAACATAGACATTAGACCAATTATTAGACAATAAGCAAGAACAACCTCTTAGGAAAAACACCTAACCCACAACACAAAAGAATGATACTTCACTGGCCAACCTGTCCAAGTTGTATTGATGAGATGTGATGCAAGCCGCCTGCTTGCTGTTGTATCCTCCTCCACAGGAAATCCAATAGGAACGCTCAGTGTCACTAATGCCCTCCACCAAACCAAGAGAAAACACAGATCAATGCTCAGCAATCAGCCGATTGATCACACATGATATCACTGGCCAAATCAAGATAGATAATGTACTTCCCTTCTTTTCTCAACGTGCTGCTGAGCTAACAGGTGCTTTTTCCCATCCCTAAGAATTACATAAACATACTGCTGATAATTTAACCTGAAACTCATTAAGAGGACAAAATATAATTTGTAATTCAATCATGATCCTGTACTTTTTGTGAGGGACTATTGTTTGTATGATATCGGATCAGCTGCCAAACCTGAACAAGAGCTCAGATGTCAGCTATTTATAAGCTGCCAAGGATAGCTTCAAAGAATGCCTCATGTAAAAATGGCTTAATAAAAATGACTGAAGCCAAGATAATTTAGAAAATTAATTTCATGATAATTGTATTTTCTTTTCCTCCAATCTCTTTAATTCTCCTATTTTCTGTGCTGGTTCGCAGTCCTGCCTTGCGGGCCAATACTGTAAGTATATGCACCACGAACCCATTTAATTTTTCCTGTTAGTCCACAGCGCAGCCAGAGGTGAGCTTTAATAAGGATCAATGGCACTTTATCTGGGACAGGACCCACTCCTGTGCATGCAAATCACAACGCCAGCAAAGGATTCAATTAAAAAACGAACCTTCAACCACCGCCACTGGAAATTCAATTAAAGGATTTATGCAAAGGTTCACTGGCTTTTTTGTGTTGCTGTTTTTGTTTATGTAATGAGCTTTTCATATCAAGAATCAATACGTAATCTGGAGTGGGGCCATGGGGAGGGTGGTGGGTTGCTTTCTCATATGCATTTTGGATATAATTCAAGAACAGGCATTTCTATAGAGCAGTTAGCAGGATATGTGACCACATTACTCCACCCACTTGGCCTGAACTGAAGTATCATCACCCTGTGGTGTTATCTTGTAAGGTATAACATGTTTCATGCTATAGCCATATATCATGAAACATACACATATTAAATTTACATTATGTATTTACTGGGACACACTTGGAAGTACACAGTGATCCTCAGCAAAACCCCTTACAGGATTGCCCCTTTACCATCCAGCAACAAGGCTAAAAGGCCAGGGCCCCTGCAGCAGCCCCAGTGTGCACCCTGAGGTGTGTGTTTTAGCCTAATGAAATGGGATCTCAATAGAAAATAATCCTTGTAACAAGATTGAACGGGGACACCCATGTCAATATTAGCAAATGGGATTGCTCTCTGTATGCTTTCCTACCTGTGCCCATCTGTGTAAAAGTGCTCTCTTGTTGCTTCTCCACCTAGGTTTTAAGTGGAACACAGAAATAAGAGTGTTCTGGCTGGACCTCAAGGCTGTCGGTGGGGACCCATAACATTTTCCCCACACCTACACCATTAGAGGATTTAAGCCCCCACAAAGTTCCTCAGAAGTTTTTGATTAGTCTGCCAGGTTGTTCCAAGACAGAGGTGTAAAAAAAGAGGAATGCTGTATCGACAGAAAAGGGGTGCATAAAATAAAAGCTCTACAATAAATAGCTGGCCAGTTAATGAAGAGGGGCACATACATTAGCTACCTCACTACTTGGCATCCCCGGAATAACTGCCACAGTGGCAAGCTGACAATTCACACTTCAGTTTGGAGGTACTTCAGTATTCAGTAACATTACAGTACTTAAAAGGTTTCTGTCACTCCTATACTTCTTAAGGTAAGGCACCAATGTGTATCTATATGTGTATGAAAGAGAAAAAGACATGTGGACAGTTGAATCGCGTGGAATAGAAACAGTCCAACGTAATGACATGGCAATGCAATACACCAGCCCCGACATTTAAAAATATTTGCGTTTTTGTTGAGATGCCTACAATGTGTTGACTCATTGTATGGAAGGACTGCATCATATTGAAAGGTGTTTCTAATTGATTGCAAATAACTTAAAACCACAGCTTCAGAAATAACCACAAAGCCGAATTACCTCACTTGAAACTAGAGGTCGACCGATAGTGGATTTTACCGATACCGATAGTTAGGTTGGGCCGTGTTTGCCGATAAACGATTAATTGACCGATAGTATTTAGAATTGATACTGGATAAAACAGTTGACAAAATACATACATTTTTTTCAAAAAAAAGTCCAGACGCTTTTGCCAATAATCAAAATAATAATGTCATATTTATTGATATTACACCCACAGCAATGCTACACAAGCATGTGTGTTGTCTAAAGCAGTTCTCCTACATATTTGGAGTCATCCAGTGCAAAAATAAACATAATGAGCATTATAATTCATATAAAGGACAAACTATTTACATTTCTTCAAAAAAGACCCAAATGTATGCCAAATCTCAAAACAGTGACTCCATTCTTCTCTGTAGAACGGTTGAATGTGAGTCTGAAACCGCTCCATTGGGCTGTGATTATGGGGCGTGTTCCAACCGAACCAAGAAAAAAAAATGCCTCTGCATTCATTGGATAGACCTACAACCAATCAGAGCAACGGAACTCAACACTGTGTATCGTCTCCATAGCAACCACTCTTTGCACAATGCATTTGTTCTAACTTCAGACTTTTAGACTTTTTTTAAGCTGGATATATCATTTGTTGCGTGTAAATATAAATGTGGATAACGTTAGTGATAGTGGCATGGTCGCTACAGTCGCATTTCTAGAGATGAATCAGCGAAAACACGTTTTATTTCTCTGATTCACAGCTTCGTTCTAGCGCCGGCGCTCCCTCTCCTCACTCACTCTCTATGTCTCTCCACCATATAACGCTCTCTCTCTCCAGTCTCTCCACCAAATAACGCTCTCTCTCTCCAGTCTCTCTATCTCGCTCCACCATATAGCTAATGCTACCGTGCTTTCGGGCAGTTGTTGATGCTCCTCCGCTGAGGATTTTAAAATGAATGCGCTGTCGATTCTACACATCTCAATTTCCCCAGCGGCAGCCACTAGACGGATCGTGGACGATTTGGGTCGGACTTGCGTTCATTTTTGTCAGTGTTTAACCGCTTAAGGTAAGTTAGCCTACTGCTAATGTTTAGCGTCATCTCAGCCTCGAAAGCAAACAAACATACTGTTGTGCTGTTCTTTCTCTACTAATGCAGCATCTATTCAACAAATGAATAACTTTATAATGATATGACAAAATGTACTGCATACCTTTTTGCTGTCAATGCCTTAAACGCGCATCTGATGTCCGCCTTCTCCGCACAGCATGTGTTCTCCGTGCAGCGCGCAGTAACACGTGTCGAAAATAAACAACACGAGGCATCAGTGATAGTTTTTATTTCGCCTCTAGAGGCCGCTATTGTAATGCATGATGCCAGCAGACCCTTCTCAGCTCTGTGTACTGTGTAATGAATGACAGCGTGCGCTTCTCAGCCGCTCCAGCAACGGACGCAACCAGGAAAAACTATCGGCATGGATTTTTGCCGATAACGATAGTTCCACCAATCAACTATCGGTGCCGATTAATCGGCAAAACCGATGAATCGGTCGACCTCTACTCGAAACAATGTCAACAACAAAATTTAGGTTTGACAAAAGGACTGTTGCATTGGATTGCGTTAGATTGTACATGGGTTTCTGTTTTTCTTATTCTAGTCATTCAGTATACCGTGTGTACACAGACATACTGTATTTGTACCGTGGCAAACCACGTTTTATTCAATTATAATTTAAGCGCCAGTTAGATACAGCTCACATTTGGATCTCTTCAATAAAAAGCAATCAAAATAACTTCATCCAGACACACACCATAAAGAGACAATGTTGAGTGCTCTATCCTACATCCCATCAGCACTCTCAGTGAAGGAGAGGGACGAGATGCGGAGCAAAAGAAGACTAAAATTACCATCTGTATGAAAAGTGAAACTAGACTAATAGTCTATTCACATCCTGGCTTGGCTATAAATAGGGTAACACACACAGCTAATGTGGTGGATTAGTAGCAGGAAGCAGACAGGCAGTCATCACAGCCCTTGTCCTCCTTAGCCCACCAGGCCCTGGATCCCAGCAGACGTCACCCTATCTACCAAATCAGTATCAGCCTGGGGCCTCGTCCATTCACAAAAGCAGCCCCATACAACTCTCAGCCCATCGTGTCATTCACAAAGTAGGGAAAGGGTCCTGTTTCAGTAGTTGATATTCTGTCAGGATGTTACTTCCCCTTTCCTCTCCATTGAACTATTTAAAGTAAGTGTGTAACACTATCCACACCTAAGGGCCCTTTCTTCATATTTATATAGAGGTTGATGGTAACATATCAGAGCTAAAGTGCCCATTTTTTCACAGATTAATTCACATAATGCTTACCAATGCTCTGTCTCTTATGATGAGCTCTGATTGATGGATACCCCCTCGACAATTCTTGGTGTGGCTCCAACCTCATTTGCTCCAGATAACTAAAATATATGACAACATTGAAGTCACAGCTCACAAGCAAGACTGTTGAGGAGAAATTATATATTTAATAGAAATCACATCTTGCTCTATTTGTGTTGGAAGAAAAATGTGTAATTATGTATTAATGTGTTTATATTACTACAGTTTATAGTTTTCTTTTTCATCATCTGTTTATGGAATGCAGCTAGTGCACTAAACAGTGACGCATCTGCATAAAAACAGTAATTGCTGATTTGTGTTAGTGAAACACTGAATACAGCGGCCTGCTGCTTCATCCTGCTAACAGTCCACGCCAGTAGACACTCCCTCACCTTTCCCTCTTTTCTAATCACCAATTAGGACTCCATTAGTCTGGCCTGGCAGCTCATTTGCTCTGGATGAGGCTGAGGGGCCTGGTGTGTGGGACCTCTGCCCACTGTGTTCTGCCCCAGCAACCACGGCACCACACAGCTGTCACGGTAGCACTGCCATCATGTCTCCCTGTTTCACAAGTGAAAGTCCCTTTCCTCCTCCCTTACCACTTCCTGCCTAACAATGATATGCCGGGGAACTCCCCCCACGCTGGCAAGCTGTGCACAGGGAGTCTCCCTCTGAGGATGGAGGGGAGCAGGAGACGCGAGATGGAGGCGAAGGAGGGAGCAGCTAGAGGACAGTCAACGCAACTCTGTGGAGCCACTTGTTAGGCACTTCATTAAATGTCCGTCCCCATGGTAAACAGGTGAAGGGGGACCCTTATTAACTGAGTAGGGAGACATCCTTCAAGAGCTGGGAGATGGCTTACAGTCCCAGTGCCAGCTGCCTGAAAAGGCTTATGGGAAGGAGGGGGGAATGCAGACAGCCAGAGGTAGAGGGATGGTGGGGAGTTGGGGAAGGAGTTTGATGAGAAAGGGAGCAGGGACAGAGTCAGATTCAAAGCACTAAACAGGCCCTTAGCAACATTGTCAAATCACCCCACTGGCGTGCAAGACGAGGCCCAAAGCTCTCAGGAACTTGTTAAAGCCGCTGGCTCCCTCTCCTCCTCCCCACAGCTCTCTTGGCTAATGTCACACCAGTGGGCCTTGGTCAAAAGTTCAGCACGTGCATATGTAAAAAGGTAGTTAAGTGCCAAAGGCAGCAGACAAGGAATGAGATAAGGATAGTGCAAGACGCCATTGAACAATGTGTGCATGCGTTTGTTTGTGTATATACGTGCAAAGGTATGCGTGTCTACATGGCTGGGTGGGTTTGGGTGTGTCTCTGTGTAAGAGTATGACAAGCTTGATGCAGGTAGGAAAAACTTACATTTCAACCAGTTACAGTATACTGAGCTCCCCATCTATCAAGCTTGTTGGGAGTATTTGGAAAATTTGACCAAACCAAACATGACCGGTATGAAATTGGCAAACAATGCAATTATGCTGCTCTTCGTAAGGTATGTTACGTGTTATACGTATTATGCTCGACTTGCCTGACTACCATCACTTTCTTGAATGCCTTAAGGATATACAATCACTGGAAGCAATTTTGTCAAGTGAGTGCAAAGCAAATCAAATATAGCTAATGTATATTTTGGCTTTCTTTAGTTTCGTTTTGTTATCCCATTTCCAATATGCTGGCATCTGCAGTCTCTGTAATCTCTATGGATCCCAGGAGCATGTACAAGCAATTAAAACAATAGCATTTTACGCCCCTGCAACCAATAAACAAGCTAATGTCACTGCTCTATAAAGACAGTTGGCGTCTGGGGCAATACCCCAGCTGGATAAGAACACAGCTCTGTGCTTTTAATACCCTACCATAAAGAAGGTTTAAAGAAATGCATGCACATTATTAAAGAGACTCAAAGGAAATAATATCAAATACATAACCAAGGCAGCGCACTGATGTTATGGTGTAAATTCTTGAGAGCATCCCATTTAAATTGAAGTTTATTTATCAACACTCATTCTGCATTGTTGGTGTCTTGGGAGAGTTCCTCAAGTAAAGTTATTTTTTTTTAAGGAATCTTAAATGTAGTTATTTCTACCTCTTAATTAACCAAGGAACACTTTCAAATAAGTGGAACTTCAGTCTACTGTGTAGTCTGTATTAAGTCATCTCGGTGTTAAAAGGACCGAAGGTGATATAACCGCCACTGGTCAATACATATGCACAATATACAAGAGCTCAACTTTGTTTGAGCCTGAGGCCTGGAATCTAACCAGCAATAGCTGTTGAACTATTGTGGTGCTGACTGGGCATTGGCAAGGGAATCTCCAGCCCTAACCTCTGGAGGGGAACAAAAGAGCAATGGGATTCCACACAGCCACAGGTGCCATCTGGGTCTGAACCTGAGAACTTCCCTATGCTCAACCACACCACAAGCCCAAGGGCAAGGAAGTCCTTTCCATGAGTCAGTAAATTTTTCTTGCTGAATTCTGACAATAAGAAGAGGAAAGCATTGGAGGATATGTATATATGGTGTATATTATGGAAGGAAAGAGAGAAATGGAGGGAATACTAGTGTTGGTGAGAGGAAAAACACATGAAGTGTGTGGGACCACATCTCAGATTCCTAATATGCTGCTTTCATTGGCATTGCCCCAAAGGTTCAACAGTGCTGTCCTGGGAGCAGTCCAGTGCCTTCAGTTTCCTCTTACTCTGGCAGACCATGGATTAGCCCTCGCCCCGTTCTCTCTTTCCTTTTCAGATTACATTTTATTCTGTGTTTTACGAAAGGTCTGAGGGGACTTTCCTTTACCCCAGGTAAATAAGCCATGCAGCTGGGCAAACAGAACCCCAACCAAGCACCGGGGTCAGTATAAAATTGGGTAAGAGGAGAATGAAAGAGATTTCGAGAGAGTGAGTTAGAAAAATGAAATGTTCCAGGTTCTGCTCTGGGCAAGGAGACAAGCTCCACAGCCTCCAAGGCCAGGTTATGCAATCTTTTGCTTAAGTGATGGGAGAACTGGCCAAACTGAACTCAAAAGAACCCTCAGGGATTGAACAGAATGTGACAGGGAAATTCAGTCAAGACAGACACAAAGCAAATCTTGGAAGAGATTTGCTCTGTGTCTGTCTTGACTAAAAAAACTAAAAGATTCAGTCTAAACCCTCATCCATGGCACAACTAAACTGGTATATGTTCTTCTCATGCCAGTGTTTCCCATACATTGATTTATTTGTGGCGGCCTGCGACCATTTTAACGTTGACCGACAAATATTGAATTTCTATTTTGTTACTAGTTAAAATGGGTTAAATCTTATGTCATTGTAGAGCTGCGTGCAGCACAGTGATTCGCTCAGCACCACCTTGACCCTCTCTCTCTCTCTCTCTCTCTCTTTCTCTGTTTACATTTGGACCGTCTGTGAATAGCCACCTCCTCTCCAAGCACCTGAAACTCCCAAACATCAAGCAACTCTGTTTCTTTCTGCCATTGTTTTTCACATAAAGCCTAACGTTAGCTGACATTAGCGTTTGTTACAGCGGACCTCTAAATAATGTCAGTTAACAGCCCGGTTCTATGTGGAAATTCTACGGCAAAGAGAAAAAGACTCAACATAATTGCTGTTAGGGAGTTCCAGGTGAACTCATGGAAGATATTACTGTATCCTAGCTGTGTGGTGATGCCAGTCTATCGTGAAGACTGACGTTCTCTCCAGACGTTCACATCAGTCTGTTACATCAACAAGAACTGAACTAAAGAATTCAAAGCAATGAACTGAGGAGAGCCCACGGTTTCACTTTACTAACAACTAGGGATGTAAACAGTTAATCGACTATCGATTAATTGCCGTTAAGAATTTACTCGATTAAATTAAATGAATTGTCGGCTAATTGAACATTGCAATCTAAGACAGTTTTCCACAGGACGTAGGCCTAATTGAATGTAACACGAGATTCTTGCGGGCGGCGAGAGACCCGACGCAAACTTGAGGCGGTCAAAACGGAGTGGAGTGTGGAAGCTTTTCAGATTAATGAATGATGACAAAGACACCCAATGTAAACTCTTTGCTAAGATACCACCTTCATAACTGGCATGCAGCCATGTTGCACGGAGGAAGTCTGTCGCCTTCCCACCACAGCAGCGATTGTAGGGTGTGAAGGCGACAGACTTCCTCCGAGTATGTGACCACAGGAAAGCGGAGAGCATTACTCAGTGGATTTGCGGCATGATCGAAAAAGATATGATGCCAATTAGCACCACTGACGGTGAGGGATTTCGGGAGTTATTACACTACATTGAGCCAGGATATAATATCCCTTCTCGAGCGACCATTACTACCCACTTAGAAGCACGCTACAAAAACAAGAAGGCTGAGCTAAAAACACAGTTAGCCGCGGCTAATGTGGCTCTGACGAAGGATTGTTGGACGGCACTGACTACAGAGAGCTACATAACAATCACTTGCCACTACATTGGAAACGACTGGCAGGTAAAGTCAGCAGTGCTTCTCACGTTAGAGAGACATACAGCTGATAATTTAGCAGACAAACTCAACCAGGCTGTGCATAATTTATTTTGTTAAACTACATAAATGCTATTATCTGTACCGTATCCCAACTGGTACAATAAAACATCAACTGAGCAATATAACATGCATTTTTATTTAGTATATAAGCAATATTTTGCTTTTTATGTTAAAGACACTATTGATACCGTGAGAAATTTACATTCTCAGGAAAAAAGCCGCTTATCAGTTAATCGTTAATCGATCGATAAAGTCAGTCAACTAATGATTAATGAATTAATCGATAATTTGCATCCCTACTAACAACTCTAGCACAGAATGAGCCGGTTTAAATCGCATTGTGGCTTTGCACTTAAAGGTGCTCTAAGCGATGTTGGGTTATGTTATTCTTGTTGACGTTCAAAGTATTTTCAAACAAAACGAGACTAGCTCGCCCCTCCCTCCTCATCCCCTCCCCCTCCTCTCCGTGTTTCAGCGAACTAACGGAGTTGACATTGACATTCTAAACTCCAGTTCATTTATGATGACTACGGTTTACTGCTCTTTAGAACTCTGCAGGGTAAATCGAGACTAGCTAGACTATCTGTCCAATCTGAGTTTTCTGTTGCACGACTAAAACAACTTTAGAACGTACAAGTTCCTTCCCAAGGCTATTTTGAAGAGGCACCGTTCCTCCGCCCAGCGCTGCCCAAGATGATTGTGATTAGTTTAAAGAAATGCCAATAAAACAGAGCACGTTTTTCTCCTATCCCAGAATGTTGTGTGAACTAGCCAGACCCTCCTTGGCAGCGCTGTGGAGATAGGTCTGGCAATGCAAGACTAATCCTGTCACAACTAGTCATGCCTTCTTTTTCTGAAAAGAAATGGTAGTCTGATCCTCCCTTTCCAGGAAGGTCAGAGCAGGTTATTGGGACGGACTGTGATCGAGCAAATGTTTGTGGACCCTCACTGCAAAAGGAAAATGGTGCTGCAACCTCTTCTTCCAGCAGCTATAATCTCTGGCTGGTCTCCTGGTGCACCAAACAAATCATGAAACAAAATTGAACTGCCCAGCGTAACTACCTGAAGAGAACGTCTGATCATTTCAAGTGGGTCATCAAGAGCCAAACCTGCTGAATCTCCACAGAGCACAAGAATAGTAAAGTTGCATCTGGTTAGGTTAGGTTACTTTATTGGTACCCATAGGTAAACTAGTTTTACAGTCTAAGAGGCAGGACATCCTTAACACTTTGTAGACCACAACATAACATACAACACACAAAACACTAAAACATATAAAACAGGTAATGAAACAGAAAAGAAGAAAAAAAGAGGAATAAAAAACTGTACATGAGAAGACCAAAGTGCTTGTGCTTTTTGTAAAAATAATTTTACCGTTTGTTTAACAGAGTGATTGCTGCTGGTACAAAACTATTTTTAAATCTTGTAGTTCTGCAACCAAGAACTTTTAGCCTCCGTCCAGAGGGAAGATACTGGAATTCCCTATTCAGAGGATGTAGACTATCCTCTTTGATAGCCATAACTAGCCGCTGTAGTTGTTTAGCATACAGGGATGTGGGGTGCAGCTGGGACTCCCCAATCAGCTTACTTGCCCATTTTACAATTTGGTTTAGGCGATTTTTGTGCTTGACTGAGACACAACCAAACCACGCCACTAGGGAGAAAGACATAATAGTTTCGATAAAAGCATGATAGAATAATGTCATCATGGTCTTGTCTATATGAAAATGGTACAATTTTCTCAAACAGTATAGACGCTGTTGTCCTTTTTTACATTCAGCCTCACAATTGTCCTGGAAATTTAATTTGTCGTCAATAATTGTCCCTAGGTATCTATAGGATTGTACTTGATCCACTGGTTGACCATTTATAGTTATAGCCTCATATCCTGGAGTTTTTACAAAATCAATGTACATATCCTTTGTTTTGGATATGTTCAATTGAAGGTGTGACTCCTCGCACCACTGGACAAAGTCTTCAATTATGGGACCATGGCCTCTATCATTTTTATGGAGTAGACTCACTATGACGGAGTCGTCTGCATATTTAATAATGGTCTTATTTACATATTTGCTCTGACACATGTTTGTATATAAAATGAACAGAAGGGGAGAAAGTACGTACCCCTGAGGTGAACCTGTAGAGGAGCAAAGCTGACCAGACAGAGCTCCGTTCACCTTTACTCTCTGTGTCCTGTTTGTTAAAAAATCCAGGATCCAACCAACAAGATTAGGACAAAAATCAAATTGCTCAACAAGACAGTTGGCTAAAATATACGGTTGAATTGTATTAAAAGCAGATGAGAAATCAATAAAAAGAATTTGTGCATGGGTCCCACTTCCCTCAAGATGTTTGAGGAGCATATGAAGCAGAGTGATAGTGGCATCTTCTACACCCCTGCGTGGCCTGTAGGCAAATTGCATGGGATCCAATGCATGTTCAGTTATCCTTAAAATATGTGACCTTATCAACTTTTTCAAAATTTTTCATTAAAATTGAAGTGAGAGCGACTGGTCTAAAATCATTAAGAATTTTAGAACTACTACATTTTGGAACTGGGACTACTACCGCATCCTTCCAAATTTTTGGTACATGTTGCGTCTGCAGGGATTTATTAAAAATATATTGAAATATGTGACTCAACTCTCTTGTACATGTTTTGATCACACGTCCACATATATTATCAGGTCCATGACTTTTGTTAATCTTTGTCCTACTAAAGACATTTTCAACTTCTTTAGATGTGATGTTGAAATGTTGATTATCTTTAAGTTTGTTTTGGAGTCCTTGGACCTCCTGACTAAAATCAGACTTGTCGAAACGTGTATAAAAAGAGTTAAAAGCATTGGCAAGCTCTGCATCAGATCCAAAACCCTCTGGAAAGACATGGCTACTGCTACTGTGCTTTTGGGTACCTGCTATCGTTTTCATACAGGACCAGGCAGAGCCAAGGTTGTTTTCAGCCAGACTTTTTTCAAGCTTAGACTTATATCTTTGTTTTGCTTTATATATTTCACCTTTAAGCTCTTTGGTGGCTACATGTAGATCAGAGACAGTTCCCTGCTTATGAGCATGCCTTTTTTTCCCGTATACTATCTTTTATAGACCTATTCACCCATGGTTTATTATTAGGGTATATTTTTACTTGTTTGCATGGTATAATCATATCTCTACAAAAGGCCACATATGAGCAGACAGCATCAGTCATCTCATCTAAGTCTTTGCAGGATTCTTTAAAAATATCCCAGTCTGTGCAATCATAACACTCCTGTAGGCACATAACTGCTTCCTCAGTCCATTCTTGTACTGCCTTGGTTTGCACTTTTTCCCTTCTCAGGACAGTACGATAAGTTGGGAGGAGTTGTATAGTTGTACAGTTATGGTCTGCGGAGCCCAGTGGGGGGAGTGGCACCGATTTATAAGTGTCCTTTATTGTGCCATAGCAGAGATCCGGTGTCTTTCCCCGCCTGGTAGGACAGGTGACATACTGGTAAAAGTCTCTCAACGTCGTTTTCATGGTTAAAATCGCCTAGAATAAAATTTGGTGCGTCTGGGGAGAGCGACTGTAGTTTCTGCGCTACGTCAGAAATCACAGTGCAAGCGGTGGTGGCATTTGCCCTCGGGTGTATGTACACGACTGTTAAGAAAATTTGTGGAAACTCCCGTGGTAAATAAAATGGTCGTAATGACACAGACAGGAGTTCAATGTCGGGCAGGCATATTTTTTCTCTAATAGCCACAGAGGTACAATACCGTCTATTAAAGTACACACATACCCCGCCACCCAGTGTCTTTCCTGTCGCACTGGCCTCCCGGTCCATCCGAACAGGTAATCCAAAACCGTCAATCCACAGGTCTCGGTCTTGATCCCGATTGGACAACCAGGTCTCCGTGAAGGCCAGGGCACAGCATTCCCTGAAATCTTTCTGTAGCTGGACATTTCCCTGGAGTTCATCCACCTTATTCCTAAGGGATTGCACATTCCCCATAATCATCGTAGGCAGGGGGATCCGTCTCAATCCCTGCTTTCTCAGGCGCAGTCTGACGCCTCCGCGTTTTCCCCGCTTCCTCTTTTTTCTTTGCTATGTCCAGGATCTGGGCCTGTGATCCTTTCGTATACAGTCTGGTAAGTGTAAGGTTATATCTGATACACTGGGCAGGTTCACAGAGCTAAGATGAAGCAATTGGTCTCTGCTGTACTGTGTTCTTCCTTGGGTAGCCGCCTGCTTTGAATCCTGAGCAAGCAGCAGACATGATAGGATCCATGCCACAACCAGGTATAAAAGTTCCATTTTTAGGTTAACACCTTCGATTGGAGACTAACTGCTCAGTAGAAAGTCTCAGGCAAACTTTTATACAAACTTTTAGACAAAACTTGACACACTTAATGACGCTTACAAGACAAACAACTCGGACGCCAACTCTCTCGCTGCCAGTCGCACGCGTACGCATGCGCCCTGACATCTGTTACGCTTTTGTGGACATAAGGTAAAATAGGGGCCTTGCCTGCCACCTCTGATACCATAAACAAGTGGGCCAACAGAGCAAGCACTGTTTTAAGAAACAGCCCTCCCAAACCAGGCACTCTTGCTCTCAGCGCTTTTGTTTTCTCCATTCAACTTAAGTAGGGCATGGTACCGAATTTCAATAATTTTAGGCACCGACTGAATTGGCTCAATAGTATTGAGTGTCAAAAAATGTTTTGTCTTTCAATACCAAATTGACTACCTAAACAGTAAATCTCATCAGCGTCAGTGAGCCAAGACGCATGCAGCATGCTTGTGACCTGATCTAATCATGCTTGTGATTGGCTGTCTTATGTTAGACGTTGTAGAGGCATTCACGAAAAACACAACAGTACGTTAGTCAACAGAGACGGGGCTCACGTACGTGTGTGTATGTTGTATTTTGAGAGGCTTGACTAAAGTGTGCGTCACATGGGTATAAGGGAGCTGAAAAATAAAAATGTGTACCGTAATTTGTCTTTTAGAAAATTGGTACAGAAAAAAAAATTCCAAGCAGTTTACAGGGTCTTCCCTGACTGCAGCAACATGCTTGGTGTTGACAAAGCCATGTCACTCTATACATAAGTCAATCTACCAGCCCATTTCCATTGTGCTACTAATGCTGGGTCAACCTTGGCTGTTTTGTCATTGAAAAAAAGTTTAGGAGGAACAAGACAAGACAACAGGCGGGCTCTCAAGACAACAGAGAGCCCGCCACAAGTAATACCTGTGTAGAATACACAAGAATATTTGTAAGGCTTCTTAGACGGAGCAAAGAATGATTTCAGGTACTGCAACTGCAACATGACTTCGCGTAAACATACATGCCTACCTTCTTAAGCCAAGTGGCGTGTTATCTGTACGCATTTTGAGCTATCTGCGTGTATGTCTACACTGTATACAGCGGACATAAACATACACGCCACTTGGCATGTTATCGCGTAAACATACACGCCACTTGGCTTTAGAAAGTGGCGTGTATGTTTACGCGATAACATGCATTATCTGTACGCATTTTGAGCGCCGTCTACAGCGGACGGGTTGGGTTTTGGAAAATAAGAACCGGTTGGGTTTAGTAAAAGAAGAAAGCTACGGTTGAGTTTAGGAAACGTGACGCGAGGGACATGAAGGAAACGTGACACGCGGGACACAATCCCCGGTCTCCTGGGTGAAAGTCCTGTGTTTGACCCATCCACCACCCCAACCAACCTCCATACGTGGATTTTCGCCCTTTCCATAACCATTCAACATGGCCTTTTTTCAAAGGTTATCGTAAAACACAGTAGTGATAGATTAAAGGGTGAGGAAATGCTATATATGAAATATAACCTTTTGTATGAAATGAAAAAAAAACTTGACTCTCTAATAAAGAAATCTTTGAAAATATCAGAATTATAAAAAAAGACAAATAAAGAATTCAATGTTCTGAAATGTAAAGATGGTCTTGTTATCTTTGGGAGGTATGTGAGTTCAGTACAAAGCCAAAGGTGTAAAAAGCTGCAACAGTAACATGCTCTCACCAACGCAGCCCTTGCATTTCCTGGTGTGCTAATTTTGATCTAAACAACCTATTTTTGGTCTAAACAAACACTTGGCATACCTGGTTCAAACTATGAAAAGTAGATATACTAATGATCTAGAGCAGTGGGTTTTTTTCTTGCTGTATAGCAATAATATACCTAAAGCTAAGAAAGGGCATTTTTTCCATTGTCATTTTGGCATCAGTTCAGTGTCTTACTTATTTTATATTGACAAAGTTGTGTTAGTCACAAACATAAAACGGAGAACTTGCTGTGCATATGCAACAGATGAATCTGTTTAGTAGCTCTAGGCCTGTTCATCTGCTCAGTGTCGCTTCTGTGTGTGAGCATAAAGAATTATAAAATGGAGATAAACACAGGCCTTGCAGGCACACGAGTGGAGAGGAGCCAGTGCCAGAGAGACGGAGCAAGACTTAGCGTTGGCAGAGCATAAGGATGTTTTCACAGCACATTATGTTTGAGTACACATCAAACATGCCACGCGCTGCTCTTTGATTGTCTCTGGTGACGCTGCTTTCTGACAGGTGTTAGACGAGGTCCCTGGGTAGAAAAGGCGAGTATATGATGTAAATACACACTTATGACACATCACGCAGTTGGCAAATAGAGAGATGACAGGGACCTCCCTGATGATATTTATGTTGAGGTAAAGTTTGTGAAGGCAACACAATTGATATGCCAGTTATACTGTAATCGCATAATTGTAGAAATATAACAGTGTCAAGCTTTTAACGAGCACACTTGTTAACGGTTGAATTCCCCTGAGCTACAGCTTGCAAAATGTTTGAATGAAACCAACTACCAACCCCAGCTGCTGCTTCGCAGCATTCAAAAAAAGGTTGGCTGTATAATGGATAAGTAACGCTTCCCTCTTTTGGTCAGCCTCGCTGCTTCACTCCAAAAACAATAAGAGCCTAAACCTGTTTAACGTTGATTTGACGAGAGGAGGTTTACACTAAGCAGACACCATACAGAAAGAAAAAAACAGACCACATATATTGAGTACTTTCTCAGTGTGTGTCATTACTGTATGTTCAATACATCTCATGTCTCTGCGCCCGTTTCCATTCCCTCATCATCCCAGACCACAGTGAGGTAGATATTAGACAATCTTCTAATTAACAGTAAAACCACAGTCTAGTGGTCACAATTTCTCCATAGGACACATTCTCCACCTCCAGTGTTCTGTGTGTGGAAGCTATGGGCTTTAATCGCATTGCTCCTTACGCTACAATAACTGTGAGTACTTTCTTGGCAAAGGCGTCCACAGCTCAAGGGTTACTGCATGGTCGATCCTCCAGTGAGGTCCTTTCCATTCTGATTCAATCAATCTTTATTCCATCCACTGCCAAAATCAATTGCACTCCGCCTGGGACGCCTGGTTGTGTGGGGAGGCACAGAGTCAGGCAAGGGGACTCCATGCTATAGCTAGGCCTATATCTCAACACTCTGAAAGGGTTCCCTTGCTCAGTAGACAGTGTAATGTGTAGGTCCTACACCTCTAATCAGACAATCACACTTCATTTTTGTTTGTTTGTTTTTTGCTTGTTTGTTTAGTTCAGCAGTATGAATAAGGTCTCTATAAATGTGCTTGCTAGTATTTGTAAAATTATACACAATGACATTTGATATGTATCTCAATGCAGGCTTTCCAAATAAAGTGTAGAATTACTGTCAGAGTTTTGAACTTTTTGAACTTGCTAACTTTATTTCTAGACCAGGAGACATTATTTTATTTGGGAAAGTGACAATGTTATTAATTTAGACTACTAATACTAAATTACATTCATATGCTTTTAATTCATTGTCAATATCCTGCAGGTGGCTCAGAATAAAAGCCATCAGTGAAAGGAATTAGTTAAGGCTGTTATAAAAACAGCTACAGGTAGTCTTCACTTAAAGTCAGACGGTATTTTTTTTATTTAAAAATGTTATTTGGATTGCCATAACAAATAAAATCAACTCATTATCTACACGGAGAGAAGTGGAGGAGGTAAAAAAAAAAACGGTGGCAAGACATAAAGCGCCGAACAAAAGAGAAGGTGTACAACCGGGCACAATTGAGGAGAACCGGTTCAGGTCCACCAGAAATAGACACGCTATCTACTACTGAAGAGGTGGGGCAGCAAACACTTGTTGCCGAACAGGTGGAAGGTGTGGACGGCACAGATACTGCTTAGATCTCTGTAGAGAATTAAGGTATGTGTCGTCTGTTATGATACTGTTGTGTTGGCTTTATGTATGTATACATATGTTTATATCATTTATGTCAACCCAACTGATGGGGTTAAGTCATTAAAGAGAGTGTTATATAGTTAAATAATCGCAAAATTGTTTATCAAAAATGGAAGGGAATGAAAAAAAAATTATTTAGTTTTTAGTCTGCTGCCATTGAATAAGGTACATTTTTACACAAAGGAAAACGCGCTTCCTGGTTTAAACCTGCTTTTAAGACGCGGAGGATTTCCCCCACAGAATAGAGGCACGCTCTTACTGGCAGTCTTTGTGAATACCGCGGAATATATAATTAGGCGCACTTTACGTGTATCCTCCCACCTTTTTGGGTGGAACTCCCACTTTCCCCATGACCCTCCTACGAACGCATATTGAAAGTGCAACTCGTCTCTTCTCGCTCACGTGGCAGACAATCTGCGATTTTACCCAAGTGTGCCCTGTTTGTAAATAGCCTGCATCGGTTAAGTCAGTCTTAACGAACAATTAACGCCTGGAAACCGGCGAAAACGGCTTGATAAATCTAGCCCTCTGTGCTTCGCCGTTCCCAAACTCCGTTCCCTTCGGGAAAAAACAACAAACTTAGAGTTAGCGAGCTACACGCAAGTTTTAAAGAAAATTTGGATCATGCAATAAGGCAGGCCTGCTTGGTTATTTCGGGGAATCATTGTAAAGATTTGAAAATAATTTGTTTACGGCATTTACTATCTAATTGGGATGTTTGGGACCTATTGGCGGGGATTTGCTATGGACAAAATACACATGGCCAGTGTTGGGTGTAATGCGTTACAAAGTAACGTGACTACTTTTTCGGGTAAAAAGTAGTGTAAGGCACTACTACTGAAAATTTGGTAACGAAACGTAGTTCCTTTTTCAATTCAGCGCAATGTAACTTTTCCCATGGACAGATTTGACAGCAACGCTGCCTTCTCAGCTGCGTGCTCACAATCTCCACACGGGACGTGACAGAGGCTGGTAGCACAGCCAAAGCTAACTTTTGAGAGCATTTTAAGCTTTGTGGCTTTTTGCTGGACGGCGTTCTGAGCCAGGCAGACACAAAGCTGACAACCTCACAGATGGATGTGGTGGAGATGGCCTTATACATACACGCAGCGGACCACTGTGGACTTGTGTCGGTTGCACGGACACGCAAGGATTTCCAGAAAAGAGGCTGCATGTGTCTACGACAATGCACGGACCATTGTGGCTGCGCGACCGGTACAAGTCGATACAGACATTACATACACTAACACGTTTAACACTGATGACCTGCTGATGTGCATTCAACCTGCGCTGGACTCGTTCATAATCAATCTATCAGCCGTCACTCTGTGAGTAGAGAATCCAGTCTGTAGTGTAGTTCAGACATTTCACTGATAAACCCACAGATTGGCTTTATGGTCAAAGATATTTTTTGTATAATTAACTTCAGTCTCTGCCAGAGACCCTTGCTTTTAAAAGTAACGTAAAAGTAACGAGTAAAGTAAACTTACTTACTTTCCATAGGGGGTAACTAAGTAAAGAAATGGATTACTTTTTTAAGAAGTAACAAGTAACGAGCAAACACTACTTTTTAAAAGTAACTTCCCCAACACTGCACATGGCGATACACAAGTAAGAGCACATTGCTTTTAACCATGTATCCAGCTAATTTATATACAGTAACTCACCTTATTGTATTGTGTGAACAGTAACTTTCAGTTAATATGTATGTGGACTTTTCTTTTGCAGGGTGCAAATGTTTTACCAAAACAAGTTCCAATCAAGTTTGGGGGGGGATGCTCCAAATCTTCATTTTCCCTTATTTTCCTTCACACTGTGACAAATGCACAAGAAATTAAAGCCTTGAAGTTGCAAAGTGACATTCTTTGATACACAGTCTCTGTACTTCCTATGTAGTTCTAGCCAGGCCTATTTCCTCAAGCAAAGCTCTACCCCCCAACCGTGTAGTTTCCTTGTAGTAACCTTGTAGTTTCCACCCCTGCCTGGTGTGGACACACTGGCCTCTTCATCCTAGTCCACGGCCGCAGGCAGGCACCTGGCAACTGAAAAAATATGAGGCCTACTTAATGAGTTCTTTAAGAGAGTTGGAAGTGGCTGGTGCTCATGCTTCAGTGCCCAGGGTTATGAGATAACCATGCAGCAGCAGGGCCTCCACAACAGGCTGCAGCTCTGAGCCTGATCCAGAACTGAAACTACAGGCAAAGTTTTGGATAATGACTCTTACCAGCTGCTCGGACGACTATAACCGTAGCAATAATTGGTTGGTTTAGTTAGTCAATCTTGTGAATTCAAACCTTTTCAAAACGATTTCAGTCCGAATTACTCAAAAAAGGGTGAAAATTGGATGAAAACAATCAACAACAAAAAGATAAATAATAAAAATACACTTTTCAGGCCAATACTCCAATATGTGAATAGTTCAGCATGTTGTTACAGTAGCTAAGCTAACCTGGGCTTGTACATTAATGGTATTGGTCTCCTCTCCCTGCGTGATGCATTTAACATGAGAATGAGACCTTTGATCGCCTAGAGGAATGTATAGTTTCCTACCTAAGAGGGGTTGTGCTGTGTTAACTGACTTACCCAGATGCTGTGCGCTCCAGAGCCGGGCCTGCTTGCTTCGGTGACCACGCTGTCAACAATCTCATCTCCCCCACCTGCCGGTCAGGCTAGGTTAAATCAGTGCCACACATACAAGCCCCCTCAAGTGTCACATGTCAGTACTGACCTTATTGGCACTAACTACATTTATTGAAAGACCTGTCGTAACAATGTCCTTATTTGTTTATTTATCAAATTCTTCAGCACCTCCTTTGCACTTTCACCCCATTTGAAGTATACATACAGTGTATTGTGAGCTGGCAACAGCTCATTTTCTGTAATCAGCGGTAAAAAGAACAAGTGACATGACACAATGCCTGTATAACTGGTATTGGTACTGACTACTAAATTTCTGGCATCGTGACAGCCCTAGTGTGGAGACATTCAATCCTTTAAAATAAAAAATGAAATACGAATGAGAACGAGCATTAAATATTATTCACAACTCTTTTCTTATCCATTTGATTTTCTTGCTTTTCTTGCAAATCTACAATATTGCTCCCTATCTCCTACAGTTGATGAAGTGATGAAAAGATGGAGAAGTATCTTTGAGGCAAGGTAATGACTGCCCCTGATTTAGCTGCTTTGCAGCAACCATCCCCATATGGGAAAGGAGGGCAGATAGAAGAGCCTATTGGCCCATTTCCAACACAAACACGGCCTTGAATCCTTAGCACAGAGCTCTCTGCCAAAACACTAGTTCTCTGTGAAGGCAGAGAAAAGGGGGATAAAAAGGAAGGAGGAGAGGACACTTGATTAGGAAACCTTAATGGGACTAGCCTGTCACTTTGCATGGGTGTCTGGGCCATGGTCCAAAGCATTACTGACACTGCACTAAAGTAACAAGGAGAAGGTGAGGATCATACAGCTGCTGCACTAAGAGACTTCCCGAAACTCAATTCCGCTCTTACTCTCTGTGTGAATAATACAATTAGATTTAAGTAAATGAGTCTTAAAATAAACTGTGGGTGAGACAGCACTTTACTGTACAACGCAACTCTTACCAGTAAGATGGGCTATGTAACCAGAGGCTGCATGTAATCAAACTCATGTATGTTATAGCCAGTGTATGGCTTTTGCCACAGAGTAGATTTAGTTAAACAACAGTTTCTTCTTTAAACAATATTTACATTCATTATACCGCAGAAAGTGCCAGTGTGGACTGAAAAACAAAAAGGAATGGTACAATATGCAACTGGAATTTCACCCACTTGAAATATAATAATGGTGCAACACACTCAAACAATTAAATAACTATTTAAAGTGTGGGCATGTAGATGGATAATTTGGTCCACTTTGATTTTTCCTTTCCTGAGTCTAAATGGAGAATGCCGAGGTCAAGTGAACAGATGAAATGCATGAGGTGACCGCGCGGCCCAGTGCAGGTTCACTGGCAGCTGGGAATGATGAAGGCTAAGGTGTGGCCCCACAGCGCTAAGCCCGGAAACACCAGGTTTCAAAAATCAAATAGTCAAGAGGTACACTGTTTTGTCTGTTTCAGGCCAGTGAGGAAGAATTATATATATATATATATATATGTGTGAGATACAAGATAAACAAAGTTAAATGAAATGGGGTGAAAAGAGTGTAACTCAGACCATGGTAATTGTGCATCTGTAAACCAAAGCCTGGCTCCCCTGGGGGGGTGCAGTGGAGAGAGTGATGGGGTGTCCTAGCTGGGCCCCAGTGTGATTGGGTGCTCTGAGCCAGTACACCCTCACTAGATTCCATGTTTGGTTTGCTTTATTTGAAAAGTGACCTTGAGTGAGACAGGGCTCCTCTTTCGTTCCTGCTTTCTTCCCCAAACCATCTTTTCCCTCCCTCTGTCGAGGGAATGAAAGCTCTGCCAAGCCACCGTCAACACAAGAGCTTCAGAGGAATTACAAGCTGCCCAAACCAGGGCTGTTTCGATGAATGAGGCTAGTGTACTCACTCCTACTGTGTCTTTATGCCTTCATCCCTCTGTCATCCTGCTCCAGCACTGTGTTCAACATCTAGGAGCAGGTAAGCATATAGAACAGCACAACAACGCCTCTCTCTGATGGGATACTCTCCTTTTGGTAAAATAAACATAATTTAACCATATCTGACAAGGACAATTTCTCCTGACATGAGCAGGGTACACTGAATAGTCACTTTTAGAGTTCCTTAATGCTTAACACTATAAGGGAGTGGTTGCATCAGGCCAGAGATTCTCCTATCACTCTTCTCCAGACAAACAAAGCCCCATGTCAGAAATTGGGGAGGCACACAGCCCCAAGGGCAACAGCGAATTTGGGGGTAAGGAGGAGTCAAGGATAAGAGCTCCACCACAGCCCCCTGTACGGTAATGTCTTCCATGAGTTCCCCTGTAAAAAATGGATGTGGGGCCCATCAGAAAGCAAAGTGGGATTTTCTGCAAGGATTTACCTCCACTCAAATGTTTATAATCATGTGACAAATACAAAATGATGTGTGTTTCATACAAAATTGATCTTCTAGCTTGAAAAAAAAAAAGTCCTTTGGGTTCAATTGGATAAATCCTTATTCCAATCCAGCCATGTCCTAACTAGAGACAATTAATGAATAAAGGGGGCTAAGAGACCAAAGGAAGTAGCTTGGAATTGAGAAAGAGCTACAGCCCACAGACCATACAGTAACACTGAGTCCAGTACTGAAGAGTACAGATAACTAATTCATGGAACAACCATAGATGTTGGAAAATATGGCACCATGATGACAAAATAATCACAGGATGACAAAATAATAATAGGAAAGAGGAATCATCCTCAACAGGCCTTAAAACCCCCTAGATTTACCCCCATCATATCTTTCAACGTGTACAAACTGCTATGAGCAGAAAGAGCAATTCCAACTGCTTTGGAGCGCTGTCTGGGTTTACATGAGGATTAAGGTTTGGCTGTCGAGTCAGAATCCAATGTGAAGCTTCTATAACAAACTGAAGTAATTAATGGCTCACTTCTAAGGCTAACCTCTTTCATTTAGTGTCCTACGGAGCTGCTTCTTCCCAGGAGTGAAGACCTTAACAAATGGCTTTAATAGGCAGACCTTCATAATGTAAACCCATAGTCTTGTGGGACAGCTCACAGCTTTGACCACAGAGCAAATATGAGTAATTTGTATACACGTCTGCTGGGAGCCATAACAACCGCACTGGGAGGAATTACTTTATGTAATTACTTGAGAAAATATCTTGGTAAGACACATGGAAGGCTATGTCATTCTATGAAATAGAAAAACAGAGGAGACAGAGAGAAAAAGGGATAGAGAGAGGGAGAGAGATTATGTGATCTATCCCTATGGTGGTTAGGGCGCTCAGTGGAGAGGCTATGAGGCAATCACAAAGGCTCTTCAAATGCACGCAGCAAATTTACTCACATGGAAAATTAAGCAGAGACGGCATTCTGTCCCCTTAAAGACTTTAAGATATATGGTTGCTTTTGTAATTATCATGGGTCAGGTCCTAAATTGAGATATGTTCATATACCAGTGATTTCAGTGTAAATCTTCCTTTGTGTGTGTGATGATTCTTTCAACAGCATACTTGCATGTGGGTCTAGCTTTTCATTCTACATACTATGTTATCTCTGTGTGTGTGTGTGTGTGTGTGTGTGTGTGTGGACGTGTGTGTCTGTGTGAGTCTCTGTGTGTGTGTGTGTGTGTGTGTGTGTGTGTGTGTGTGTGTGTGTTTGCAGTGGGTGATATATGAGTTGCGGTAGGATTGAGAGAGCCCTGCCGACAGCTGCTGGCTGCCATTCACACCTGAGAGGACCCATGTCCTGATGAGAATTAATGTACTCTGACATCCTTTGGGACTCTGGCAGCCCCCAGAGGGCCTAATGAAGAAATACAACCTTGCCAAGAGAGAGGGGGCATATCAAAAGGCTCCCTCAGGCCCCAAGAGAGGGCATATAGAGAGGGCACGGATAGACAGAGGAAACTTGGAACAAGGATATTTGGGAGTGAGAGCAGAAAGACTGAGATTATTCTTTGGCTTGTATACTTTTGTTATGTTTTTTCACCTTCAGATACATTGTGAGCCTCAGAGATGGTCATCATTATGCTGATCTACCTAAACAAGCAGAAAGTGTCACCATCATATGCTGGAGCATTCTCACCTGCTCATTAAAAACCTAATAATCAATCATATTTTTTTTAAACACTTGAGAATGAACCAATTGCCTGCAGGTTACATCTTGACCTCCCAGCAAGCCACTATAGAAAAGCATTCTAAAGGTCTGCAAGGTTAGAGGACCAACCTCTTTGGGTCATCTGTGCCCTTGAAACGGTCACGTATGGCCTATCTAGAAAGGACCTGTGTTTGGGATTGAAGTATTGGTCATTATGTGAAATCTATTTTGGTCCCAAGTGATGTATCATCCAAGTACCAATTAAAATGCTTCCCTTTAAATTCAGGGTGACTTGTACATCTCTGAAGGGACAGATGGTAAAGCATAATGGTATATTTGTCCAGACAAGCCTGCCCAGCTCTCCATGGACCACAAAGTCAGGGCAGGAGGTAAAAACAAGTATTCCAGTCCTTCAACCTCAGCTCCCTAAATCACTGATTTGCTCATCACTTTTCTTCCCCCCACATCCTTCGCTCAATCCGTCGCTCTGAAACAAAAAGCAGCATATTAGATTTCCAGTGCTCCTCCACTCTTGGCAAACATGTTGACTTTCATGAGTGAGTTTTTTTTTTTTTTCCTCAGAGGGGACTGTGACATTTTTAAATAAAGTCTCAGTATGAAAGTCCAACCACCAGAAAGAGAAAAGAAAGAAAGGCAGGCAGACAGACAGACAGATGTAGTGGTGAGGGCAAACTAGGTGGTGTGGGTGGGAGTGTTGAGGGATGAAGATGTCTGCACACACAGTACAGTTGTTGACTATAAATGAGACCCATGGCTTTTGCTCCAGTACGGCGGTGCCTGGGGGGTAGCCTGGGGCCAATACAGTTGACATGGCAGAGAACAGAGTACACTGGGACACCTGGCAGGAGGACCAGCAGCCTCTGGATCCCCTCATGATGGTGACTAGCCATCCACAAACCACCAGGAAATGGCGGTAAGAGCTGACCCAGACAGAATTCCAGGCGTGTGACCATGTGACGTCAGTGCAACCAACATCTATCATTAGCACATCCACAAGATCTACCCGCATGTCCTTCTGTCCATTCAAGCACCGTAAGATTGCCCCGTGATGAAGCCGGTTGGGGTCGTCCGAGTGACCCGGCCCGTCTTTTTGCTAATTTGAAGTTCATTTCGACTGCTTTTTTTAACAGCTGCTCAGTCGTCGCACAGCAACACTCGTTGCCAGGATATCCCTGTCTGAGTTTGGCTCTGCCACTAATCCCTGAAAATTACAGTATAACTGCATTCATGGAAAGTCATGGTGGCCACTCAGACCATTCTGTTCACTCACAGTGAAAAAGCCTTGAAATTCAAGCATTTTCACTGAACCTATGAGGAAACATATTTCGGAGTTCAAATTTAATTCTTTGCTCCCTAGCTACAGGCATCCTTTTATAAAATAAGGTTTGCCTTTCAGCCAAGTCTTCAACTGGCATTTTCTCCCCGATTTATTTTAAAACGTACTGTTGTCAATCATCCCCTTCAAAAATACTTTGCTGTATTTGAATGAAATACAAAAAAAACTTTCCTTTGAATTACTGGGCAACACATAAAAGCATGCAACAATATATTCCTTACAAAACATGTATGCTTCTCTCTATCCTCTTTGCACATAAATTACCATTTGTCAAAAGCTAAAGATGTGTTCACAGCTGATCAGTGATGTAGAAAGGAAAGGAGGTACCTTCTTTTTAGGCTCAAATGTTTGGACAGAAATTGCTCTTTCATCCTCCATTAAAATGTCCCACACACTTCTGTCAAAACAATCCCTTCAAAGTCTCCTGTCAAACATGTATGCAGATGAGAAACACTCGTACGCAGTCATCCTGTGGGCAAACATTACTTCCAGCTGAGCAAACATGCCCAGACAGAACAAGCTATACATAACAGAGGGTTCTAGTTTCTTACTCCATATTGACCAAACACTATAAAGTGTTAATACATATACTGTACTGTGTACCCTGTCCATGTTACAGCCCCCAGCCTTATACAAGTTATACTTGTATATACTTATATTTGTATTAGGGCTGTGCGATTAATCAAATGTTTTAATCGTGATTACGATTTGGGCTCCTAAGGATAACAAAAACACAGTAATCGAGAAAACTGATTATTAATTAACAGCGCGAGTACAGCAGTTTCTCTTCAGGCAGAGTGACGAACAGTGAGGAAAGCCTCGGCAGTTGATTCACCATGAAAACCGTGTGAAATACGACAGCTTCGGTAGCTTGGAAAATAGCGTTATGGGCACTGACTTTGAATTTATTGTTTATCATACCCCAGATGAGACAAGAAGCTAACATTAGCGAACTAAGGTAGCGTCTATGTGCTGGATTTTTCCTTAGTGGAGGTTAGCTAGCAAATAAGCCCACTGACGGCAACGTTATTGTTCAAATTTTGGCACAATGTTTAGTAATGACAGTAGTGGTGGTCATAGTAAGGGAAAATGTGATGTGAGATGCACATTATGTTATGTATCTGGAATTGTTCATTAGCTGTGTAACGTTGTGCGATATCTGTAAAACTGAACCGACTCAAAGTAGTAAAACAGATTTTATTCTCATCCAAAGACTCTTCCTGTAAAAGAAAGGACACTAACATTATATCCTGGAATGTAATTGTAAGATATAACATTATGATGCTTTTTGTTTAAACTATTGCAAATAATCACCCCCCACCCCACCGGTTCGTAATTGTGTTCAATAACAGTGATTTCAATATTGACTAAAAAATTTGTGATTATTATTTTTTCCATAATCGAGCATCCCTATATTGTATAGCCTACTAATTGTATACTACAAATTAATACATTTTACCCCCAAAAAAACATCACAAAAAAAGCAGAGGCAAGCGGTAACCTGGTAGAAAACGTGTAGAGGTAATGTTCACATAGAGCACTGGGGTTGTTATGTTATGTAAACTGAATTCAGTTGGTACTTTATCACGGTTTTGTTAACTTTAACGTTTCTTATCTATTGTTTGTGTTTTTGCTTTTCATTTGTGTTTTGTTGTCTGTCCATGGAAATAGGTAGTGGGAGCTAAGTGTGGCTTATTATGATTCATGCACTGGTCTCTGCATGGATTTGGAAGCTGTGGGAGTTAATAAAGGACTTTTCAACTCAATCCTCTCTCTCTCTCTCTCTCTCTCTCTCTCTCTCTCTCTGTCTCTTAATAACCGAGAGAGACAACAAACCTTAATCAAGGTTTGGTCGTACATGTGGGTTTATGTATTAGTCAATGATCCTCTAGACACCAGTTTGATGTGATCATTTTGCAGCTGCAGGTCAGGTGAACTCTTACCCTACATCCCTTCCATGATAATAGTGAGAGCAGACCCTTGGCCTCTCTCAACATCAAACCTCTCATATTGGTCACAATGGCCATGTACAATGTCTACTGTGACCAATAAATGATTTAATTATTTTAAGCCTTATTTATGGCTTAAAATTATTTTGAAATGCATTGTTTTAATGAGAGAGAGAGAGAGAGAGAGAGAGAGAGAGAGAGAGAGAGAGAGAGAGAGAGAGTGAGTGAGTGAGTGAGTGAGTGAGTGAGTGGCTGTTGAAACAAATTCCGGTAGTCAAACAGGATTCGTATAGTAAAAAAATCAATACTCATTGAATGCTGAAATTACTATTTGAATGTGTATGTTTGATAAATGTGTTGCATTATGCTAAATTAGTGAATTACACCCTTCTCGCCTTGGCCTACCCGCATGTGAAAACTAAATGCTCCTGTCATGTCAGCGGGAGTGAGCAACACAAGCATTGTGAGATCTTAGGGCACGGAGGTAACGTTAGGCCGGCTACACACCAGAAACGTGTCTGACGCGGCACTGCTGCTGCTAGCCTTGTCTGGACACGTATGTTTCCCATTGATTAAAATGAAATACCATGTTAAACATACAGTAAATACATACTGATTTGATTACAGCAAAGACAAAGTCGGCAGTATTGACGGCAAAATAAGCTACAGAATATTTAGTTCTGTATTGACAAAATCGATTTTTAAAAAAATATTACATTTATATCTGCATTTATATCAAAACCTAGAGACTTTCAAACATTAACATGTCATTTATTAATATGTATTTGTGTCAAAATGACATATAAACATCTTTTCCTATTCTATTTTGCCTGGAAACGCTTCCAACACACTTGCGTGACGCGTGAAAAATAGGCATCCGTTCTATTTCTAGCATGCACGCATTTTCGGTGCGGCTCGAGCCGCGCGCTTCAATCAGGCAGTGTGTAAGCTCTAACCTGTTAACGTGGGAGCCGAAATATAAACTGATACGCCACGCAGCTGACACGCTCATGCCACGCAGCCAGTGTGTAGCCGTCCTTGCGGTAGAGCCTGAACAGTACAGAGGGAGTGACAGGCTGCTAGGAATCAAAAATAATTGGTTTTAACATGAACTACAAAATTGACATCCAGCAAATCAAAATGCTTCTGTAATCAATAATCAAAAGCTTGTTCTTGTTTCCTAACTGCACCTCAAGTTATAGAAGCTTAGCTGGGAGCTTAATGGAGACAGCTAAAGTTACGTTAGCTGCCCTTGAGCTGTCAAGAGTCTGCTTAGACTTTATATATTAACTTCTAAGAGCTGTATTCTCATTAACATCACAATCTGCAAGAAACGTGTTGCTAATAGAGCTCAACAGCGTGGTTCTGCACAAGATTGTGAAATGATGGCTCATGCCAAATGAGTTGATACAAAGCTAATTTAGCCTATCAGCTGAAAAAAACTCTCTGTATTTAATTAGAAAATGGTGTAGACCGGCGTCTTTCGCATGCAGAAGCTTTAATTGAGATCATTTTTAATCCTCTGTGTCCTCCTTGGCTACTAGCAACTGCATGGAGGAGGGGTGGGGGTGGTGCGCAATCATCCAAGGCTTGCATCATGTGGATGCAAAGCCAGTGCTGTTGTCATTACAAAGAATTCCTCATCGGGGAGACAGAAACTACACACCATAGCTTTAATATGTTGATACAGAGCAGTTAACATTGCTAGCAAGAGCAACAAGTCAGCGGACAGCCGTCACTGCACCTTTCTCTGCTACGCACCGGGTATGTTGGAGTTAACCCCTGCGCTCGGTTAAACACAGAGGTCCAAGGAGAGGACAAAACGCAGTAAAGCCTCTCACACGGAGCTGAAATGGAAACACTGCCCTGCAACATGTATCTTTCAGTTTAAAGGTATTCATTTTTGAGGATTCTGTTATTGTAGCCTGGCTGACACCAGACCCTTCTCAGTTGGAACTGAGAGTGGGTCTGGGAAAGCTTCATTGACAGTTCATTTCCAAAGGGGCGTCACCAACGGATGCCACTCAAATGCCTCTGGACGCAATTGGATAGTCCTTCAACCAATCAGACCAATGGTCCGGGTGACGCTTTTCACATCCAATATCCAACTAAAAAAAATTGGATTCTGGTTTTTGGTGTCGTCCCTCCACGCCCTACTTTTTCCTTGCAGGTGTTGCATATTGCAAACTTGTTATCTTCTGCACACACGCTTAAGAATTTCCAAACAGCTGACATGTTGCAAGTTAATTCACAAGGTTCCCTGTGCAAGAATAGCGCGGACACACGCTTCACACCGCAAGCGGGTACGCACACACACACACTGCGGAGAAGTTGAGAGAAAGGGAAAAAAAGAGTCCGTGAGTGCGTGCGTCCTTAAGAAGAGAACTGTAACTCTTATAACTTATGGTGTCAGTTAATTTTAGTATTGACCTGCATGAAATCGGCATATGTCACACTGACCTGCGGGTCGCCGAGCACGTGAAGCACGGCTTCGGTAGCAGTCATGTTGAATGTAAACAAAAAGCTGCTCGCCGTCGCTGCGCTATCCTCGTTGCGTAAAGCCCGCCTCAGCGGTTGTGATTGGTGCCTCAATTTTGAGGACATTGGAAATGGGTTTGAATGGGCTCTTCGCCAGACTGACTTGCAGAGCAAATCTCAAATTTGCCGGAAGTTCGTCAGGGTTTACCCAGGCTAATGTTATTGTACAGTATTGAAGAAAAAAAAAAAAAAAAAAAAAAAGGACATTCAAATCCAAAATTGTCAATAGAATACCAACCCAACGAACGAATATCCGAATAGTCAAATATTCAGGTCCAGCCCTAATAACTGAGATCTAAAAATGGACCCACGGCTAATTCAGACTGTTCTTTGACTTATTATTAATAATATAAGGACCCTTTTAATCATTGGCCTTAGTGGCATTAATCAACAACCTGTGCAAAAAAACTCTATTCAGCAATCACTAATAAACATTATTATTTTTGAAAGATGTTTTATTGTGACCTCTGACCAGAAATAAAGAAAGTGGACAAATTCTATGAACATGAGCCAACTAACGTTGAAGTGGCTCTGTACATCTTTTGGACATTTCTGACACTCCTCGTTAAGTTGTTTACAGGAAAAGCAGCTAATGCAGCAATCTACAGTAACTGAATAAACAAGCTTGGCCCATTATATTTTCCTTCTATGGGACTTTATACAGACTGCTGCAATGGAAAGGACGGCGAGAGACTGAACATGTCCCAACTCTATACTGCAGGATAATCTTAATTGTGCACTATTTTTGGTAGACAGCATGCAAGGAATGAACATACAGTGTTTCTAACATTAGAAAATTGAGCAAAGTGTAAGTAATTAGTTGTCCTATTAATTTATATCACTTGAAGTGAAAACAACAGTAAAGGAGGAAAACTGAGTTAAACTATGTTTTGGGACTCTGAATAAGAATCTGTAGAGTGGTGCTTGCAATCGTGAGAGTGGGTCTAGGAGAGTTATTGCTTTAGCTAGCCTGTAGTTTATGTGCACTCTGGGTAAAATGCAGAGCACTTTGAGAACATTTATCATAAAACACAGGGAAGGGACCGGGATGTAAAATGGCTGCTCTGCTCAGCCTCAGTATCTGCGATCTGATATAAACTCTCCAGATAAATAATGCATGACTACACGGTTGGAAGAAAAAAAAATGTCAGAGTGCCTCTTATTTCTTGCTCTGACAATTATAATGCTTTGTAAGGTTTTTGCTTTCCTCTTTTTTCATCCGGGAAAACTCTTTCTTGTACTTAAGAGCCAGACAATGCTGTTTTGCTTGTCCCAATGCTACACCTACAGTAAGAACCTTATCATGAAGTAACATTGCCCAGACATTTTTTATACACATTGGCGTACTATGTTTGAGGAAATATAAGGCTAGGGATTGATGAAATGGACAGACTAACAGTGATCACATAAAACTCAGATGGGGGATAGATAAACATGTCAAAGTTTATTTAATAATTCATGAACATGTACTGTTATGCTACCTTGTAGAAATCATTGACTACTCATCACTCTTAATGTTGCCCCTATGATAAATTGTACCTATGAGAATCCATTTGTGCGCTCCAAGGGAAGAAAGGATGATGGATCAATCAGGAAATCCCTACATACAGATGAAATTAAAGCTGCAATTAATTGTCATTTTCAAGCTGCCAATTTTCTTCAATTGACTGATTAACTAATTATTTAAGTATTCAAATAGTGACCAAAAGTTCAAGATGTAAAACTATCCAATACACAATGATGTAACACATTGTTTATTTTCTGCAAATTCAACTTGAATGAATTGACAATTCTTACTGTCTATTTCTTTACCCTTTTCCCTGTATATTTTTCCAAAGATAAAATAAAACCTGCATCTACTCTCTCTAACAGGACAAAGGCAGTGGGAACTCCATGCACATTGGCAGCATTTAGTAGGTGACAAATGGAGTTTCCCAGGCTGAACCAGCCCAGAAGGCTCACTCAGATGGGTTGATGAATGCAGAAGTGAGCCCCGACAGGCAGGTTTATTTTTATTACGTCTGTCATCGTACCTTTGCGATGCCTCTGCAGCAAACACACATACACATAGTATGCTATACCAGGAGCTGGAAGTAGTCTTGAATCACAGTGAAGGATGTAGAGATGCCTTCACAACTGTTGGTCGTTATACTGCTCATAAAGATGCTTTTTAGAAAATGTTCTATTACATGCCTTGCATCTCAAAATGTTGCATGGAAGCAAAGGAGTCGAATCAATGAATATAGCCCATTTGCTTTCTATTTCCTCAAATACAACATTAAGGGATAATATGGTAGGAAAAAGAAAAATGTATGGTTAATATATAGACATTTGGTATAAAAAGACAAATTACAGTGATCTAGAAGACCTCTGTCGGGATAAGACTAAACAAAGTCTTCTGTGTGCCCAGCTACTGATTGAATACCTTAACAAGACTATGAAATAGGGATGAAACAATTCCTCGAATAACTCAAATAATTTGATTACTAAAAATCATTTATGCAAAATTCTTTGCCTGAAGGCTTCGTTTAATCAATGTAACCTACGTTGTACCGGTCACTATGTTTCCGTACGGATGATAGGGGTGGCACGGTTCACAAAACCCATGGTTCGGTTCGTATCACGGTTTTTGGTTATTATTTATTCATTTTAATCTTTAAAACTCCAGAAATATACTTCAGCATATGATATATAGCTTAAAGTGATGGTTCGGAGTAATTTCACCCTAGGGTGCTTTGCACCATGACCTTGAGACAAACGCAGGGGCTAATGGATCCAGGTTTGTATCTCGTAAGTTACCCCACTAATAATGCCCGAAATGATACCAAACTTCAGTGTACAAATAGGTTATGCACTCATAAAACGATGGATTGGAAAGTTTGTAAGTACACCAGAAGTTTATCTAATAAACACTTGCCTGTTGGCTTCTGCTCTCTGCTGCTGCTACAGAGTGCTTAGGGCCGTCTACAAATTACAACACCGAAAAGAGATACAACAAAAATATTTATTAATTTAATGATTAAATAAGGTAATGTCTCCAAACTTACCTCAATTATAACTTGTCTCCTGCTAGTCGTACTACAGCACTTACTTAAAAAAAAAAAATTAATAAATATTTTTGTTGCATCTCTAAACGGCCCTAAGCACTCTGTTGCAGTAGCAGCAGAGACGAGAAGCCAACAGGTAAGTGTTATTTACATAAACTTCTGGTGTACTTACAAACTTTCCAATCCATCGTTTTATGAGTGCATAACCTATTTGTACTAGTGTAGAAGTTTGTTATTATTTCGGGCATTATTAGTGGGGTCATTTACGAGATACAAACCTGGATCCATTAGGCCCTGCGCTAAGCTATTCAGCTGGTAACGCTACTCTACGCTAACTCTCCAAATGTTCGACCCAGGTGAAAAAAAGCTTCAGGGTGGTTGGTTGGCTCGAGGTCATGGTGCAAAGGACCCTAGAGTGAAATTACTCCGAACCATCACTTTAATTATTCACAATGTAGGATACAGTATTAAATAATTATATAGTTATATCATGCAATCATGCACAAACTGAATTTGACTTGACTTTAAGCACATTATTGGGACCATCTCTGAGGAAAGCTAGGTGAGATTTTGATACAGCAAGAGGGAAGACATTGATGATTTAACAAGCTTTTCATTTATTTGGCAAAAAAAGGAGAACCATCTACAGCAACTTATGTGCCATTTTAGCACATGAAGATTGAAATATTACAGAATATCAATTGAAATAACTTGCATTTATCAAACTGCCAACTTCAGTGTAGGTCTTACAAAAATGTTATCCGTTAAAAGAAAAAGAGAGGAACTCTTTCAGTCGCAGGGAGAACTGAGCAGCCCCGACCGCTGCAGAGAGCCGACAGGATCTAAACTGCAGCCGCTTCAGCGACTTTACAGTGAAAAAACGTTACAGTACATCAATGTTAAAATGTATACAGGTTGGCAGGACGGTCTTTCACTGTACGTTTTGTTGGTAACTTGTCCACACCTCTTCTTTCGCGCAAAAGGGAAACACACTGTCTGAGGTCACATACGGGCACGAGGCTACATTGCGCATGCGTTGAACCGTGCGGCGCACACACGCTCCGAACCGAGACAAGCGTACCGAGCGGTTTGGATGTTTTGTAGTGAACATACCACCCCTAACAGATGATTATTACTATCGCAACGGGCTGACACTGCTGTGGACACGTTGTGAAGATTGACTATTGTAAAATCAAACTACCATGGCGTCAATGCTACAGCATCTCAGGAGAAAATATCCACTCTACTTATCCATTCCACAAAGCGGACCCGACGCCAGATAACATTAACGTCTGCATGCAGTCTCTCGTCCACCGCGCTGTTTTACACAACTACAGCATGCTATTCTGTGTATAGCAAATTTTAACAAATAAGCTAAAATGAAAGCTGTCTGTTTGTAGTCTGACTGTTTCTTAGTTTGCCACATATCTTGAAATGTGGACAAATGATTTTTAACTTAGCTGCTGAAACCAGTCCCTCTTTCTACCAGCGGCACCTGCACATGGCTAATTATTATGCACGTCAATGACGTCATCGGACCTCTCGTATATATTTCCTATTGCTATTTACTATAAAGTAGAGATGTTCCGATACCGGCTCCGATACTGCCTAAAACGCTGGTATCGGTATCGGGAAGTACTGGAGTTTATGCACCGATCCGATACCACGTAATAAAGCCCTAAAGAAAATCTACATTAAAAGTAGTTTATTTATGTTCTTTTTCCGTTATAACTGACTGTCAAACTGGAGAATAAAAGAAAGTTCTGGGGCATTCATTGTTTGTGTTTGTTCATGTTTCACAAAGAGTTTAACCTGAGCCAGACCGACAAAGATAGAAATCATATCACATCCATACAGGGATAGTAGTATACAGCTGTTAAAACATAATGAAATATATGACACTCTGGTATCGGGTCGGTACTCGGTATCGGCCGATACGCAAGTTCAGGTATCGGAATCGGTATCGGGAAGCAAAAAAGTGGTATCGGGCCATCTTTACTATAAAGCAAAAGTATTTATTATCCGATTACTCGATTAATCAATGGAATTATCGGTAAAATACTTGATTTGTAAAATAATCGATAGCTGCAGCCCTACTATGAGGGGCAAGAGTACAAGCAGTAGCAAAAGAAAATCCACCATCATTTCACTCCCTTTCTCTCCTACTGAGAGAAATGCATGCATGATGGCAGTGAAAAACACGGTTTCTTTATTTGGCTGCACAAAGAGTACTTTATCTATTTGACAGAGGATGTAAAAATCACAGAAAAGGAGAGTGGAGAGAGGGGGGAGGGGAGGGTATATTCTTTTTAAGAAAATGATTCATGGGCTCAAGTCTGTGCAACTCATGAGTCAACAATGTACTGTGGGTGTCTTTGGGGGTGTGTTCAGCCAAGGTGTGTATCAATAGGTAATAAATCTCGGAGCATTCCCAGGATGAGGACAGCCTCACAGGTGTCTCACTCTTAACACAGCAGCTTCAGCAGTACACATAGGTCACGGAAATACTGGGACTCCGTGTTAGTGATGGTCAAATGAAGCTTTGTGAACCAGTGTCCTTACTTTCTGAGCTCACTAGATGGCGCTCTCTGTTAAAAAAAAAAGGTTAAATGAATGGCAATTCAATGGGTTTTCAAACCCTTTTTTGAACCGAGAGCGCCATCTAGTGAGCTCAAAAAGTAAAGACACTGGTTCGCGAAGCTTCATTTGACCATCACTACTCCGTGTCGACCAGTCAGTTTGAAACATGCCTGTTCATATGTGGTGAATGTGGTCACACCAACTTAAAAAAAAAAAAATAAAAAATAAAAAATAAAAAATAAAAAATAAAAATAATAATAATAATAATAATAATAAAGATGGCATTTATATAACTTAAGAACTATTGGAATTTGGGAACTCGAAGGCCATGAGATTAAAAAGAAATAGGTCTCTGTACTGCAAGTGTTGGATCTGAAGAGCATCTCTATGTTTCCATTATGCAGGAGTCTCTCTTCAACTCTTTCCAAAAAAAATATACAATATTACAACATTATTTCAACTGGAAGGTTTTGAAGTAGGTACCAACAAGGATGGTATGAAAGTTGAAGTTTAATGCTCTCTTTTGGAGCTTTTGTTTGTTTCTGAAGTGTACAAGGAGCTTAATATGCACTGAAAACTTATGACAATGAAGAGAGGAAAGAGAGAGATAAGAACTATCAATGGTATTGACTGAAAATTCGGACATACACTTGCTTTCACCTTGTCTCATGTCAAGCATCGCCACAGAACTCAATCAAATTAAGAGTAGCCAAGCTGAGACCCACTCTTTTCCACTCAAAGGAGCAAGGAGAGACACTACGGCCTGCTTAATGGTGATAAACTGGTCTTTAATGGGACTGGCGTGAGACAGATTTAATGTAGTGACTTAATGCTGAGGTCTCTCACCTCTCTCTAAGGCTCCAGGGAAGGCTACCATTATGTGATCAAAAACCCCTGCCACCTGATGGGCTAGCTGGAGACCCTGTATAATCAAGGTCAGCATGGGCCTCTTGATAACTCCGTTTGATTTAGGGCAGCAACTGATGATTATTTATATAGTTTACCCTATAAAATATAAAAAATAGAAACACCTGCCCAATCCGACGTTACAAGATTCCAAAGTGATTTTTTTGAAATACATTTAGTTTTGCCGAAAGTCAACAAACATTGGAAGCCAATCATGGTCCAATATGCAACTAAAACAGGTGTGGTGTGGAAAGTCTCCAGTGCACATACACTGAAATGAACTTTCAGTATGAGACATAATGTGTTCAGCAGTTAAACTTTTGAAATGATATACATCTGCATATTAATAGATTCTGGATTTTTTTTTATTGAGAGAAACATGTCTGGAGGGGTCCTTTATAAATGTCAAAAATGACTGACTAATCATTGAATCAACTAATTGTTTCAGCCTAGTGTGATATAATTGGCACTACCCAGTCATTTAAACTACCAAGCCTGCCTGTACGATCAGTTTTACTCCAAAAATGACCGGTATAAGCTCCAAGCAGAAAACTTCCTATAAAAGCACAATCATTTATTGCTGCAACCCGAGGTCAGATGTCGGGCTATCTGGTGAACTGGAGAAAACGCACCTGCAACGTACTGAAAAGCTTTCTTCCATCTCAGGCACAATAACATACACAGGGGGTTCAGCAAGCCATTTCTTCCGAATCAAATGGTTACAAATTTTGAATTTCTCTGGGTGTGACGTCTCTAAACTCATCTTTCTGTTGTGTCATTTCGGTTTCATTCAGCCAGGAGGAGGTTGTGGTCTCCAGTTCATCTGGAGTTCAAATGGACTATCAGGGATTGTTCACCCTGCCGGTGTCTGTGAGGTGTCTTGTAAGGAGCGGCCAGGGAGGAATCCTTTCAATTAGAGTGATTTATGAGAGACCTTACTGAGCTTATTACGCATGGGCTAAGACTGGGAGTTTTCTGCTCTGTATTGAGGGTCATTTACGTGTTGATTACATGAAGAAGATTAGGAAGCTTCATAAATATTCCTTACTGTATCAAATCTCATCTTGACTGTCATCAATCTACAATAACTTACACTCCATTAGTCTTAATGAACTTCATCTACCAAACAATTGTCTTCCTATTTTCCAATGTATGCCACTAACAAAAAATTGTTTTCAAACAGTCATCCCAGCTTTTCTTGTATCATGACATTATTAAACTCTCTCTGCTCCTTTTAGATTTGCAAATAATGCATATTTTTGCAGTTTCACAGACTATCTGCCTTCTCCAAGGATAGTCTAATGGTGGCACTAATAATGTTATCTTAGAATGTATCTGCGCTGCAAAGTACGTTTTTAAATATTAAACAATTATGTCGGCCTCATTATGCAATTCAGCAAAGACATTTAACTGTAATGCTCCAACTTTGAAAAGATGATCAAATATCTCCAGCACAGTTAGAAAAGGTATAAACACATGCTATTTTCCCATGTCTTGCACAAACTGGGAATGGGGAAAGGTTTAATGACAATCGTGTAGTTTCAAAAGTCAGCAGAAAGGCATTATTAACATAGCGGATACCACCACCATGATGGTTCCAATGAAACTCAGCATAGGCCTCGGTTGGCCTAAACCTTGAGACTATTAGAGTATGTCTTTTGGTAACAATATGTGTAACTATGTGCCAGTACTGAATGGTATTAGATGATAGTACAAAATAATCATACATTACCTTTGCACATTTGGTGCTCAATAGTGATTTATAAAAAGTTATTTTATTATCTAATTTGTGCAAGGTTTCGATAAGATAATGGCAATTTACAAAATACATTTGATGTCAATGATTTCTGACACACTTCATCTCCATTGTTGAATTCAAGGCTCCACTGCAATACAAGAACAGGCTTTTATAACAAGCTTGTTTATGAGTATGATTTTTATGGGGTGGACTAGGGGAATACCGTTAAAAAATATATTTTATCAGGGCAAGGGGGTTAATGTGTGTGTGGGCAAGGGCACATAATAGGCAACAATACTGTGATCCCTGGAGGCGTGTGGAAGTCCCTCAGTCCATGCTGGTGAGAAACACCAAGGGTTGACTATCTGCTATATTTAATAGAACTTGTTAAGTAGGCATGCAATATCATTAGAGATAAAATTAATCCTATCGGACAGCTTTCATTGAGGTTGTCGTTTATAGATATGGAATCTATGCTCTTGTTCTTTCACAATAGAAACATTGGTTCATTTCCTGTCTACACGGATGAGTTGCCCAATTTTACGCCAGCCTTTGAAAGGTAATTTTACATTGCCTAGGCCTCTCTGATTTCAACTTTGTATGCATTATTTACAGAGAAAAGGGGGGCAGGGCAGAGCAGGTCTATCAAAATACTCCCTGCCCCAGGTAATTATCCAGAAGTCTTAGTCCAGCCCCGCTGATGAAATGTGCTCATGTTTATGCACATGAAGGGGATTACACATTCAAACAGTCGGACCGCTATTTCACTTCCTCACTGTGTAATTATAAACGGATTAGACTGCATTCAAAATGCAAAGACACCCCTTATTTTGAACCATATCCTGTTCCACATAATATTGTCCGTATGAATGCATGTGCTTGTCTTATCTCTGGTTATTTAATTTGGCGAAAAAAATAAAATAAAAAAAACCCAAAATGGTGAGACAATAATTTCTATTTCAAATCCATGGAGCTTCACAGTGTTGAAGTCATAATGGGCCGCAGGCAATGAATGAATGAATTAATTAGCCTGGCAAATAGAGAGGCGCCCTGTATTGACCCCTCAGTTGTGTTCTCCCTCCACCTCTCTGCCAACCACGAAAATCAGCAGTGTCACTAATTAGGAAATACCATTTCAGAGTCTGTCCTTTGTAACTTCAGTCAGACAAACTGCTGAATTAAAAGTGAAAATGGCGTACACTCAGTAAGTGACTGAATATGAGCTCAGTCTAACCGCTTATGAAAAAACTAGGGCTGCAGCTATCGATCATTTTAGTAATCGAGTATTCTACCGATTATTCCATCGATTAATCGGATAAGAAATACTTGTGTTTTATTGAAGAGCAATAATAAACAATAGTTTGGTTAAATTTTTGGAAAAAGCAACATTTGTATTGCCTACATTGCTTACAATATATCTCAAAAAACTAAAACATATTAAGTGCATTCAAGTGCCATATTACTAGGGTTGGGTATCGTTTGGTTTTTTTTCGATTCCGGTGCTAAATCGATACTTTTAAAACGGTGCCGGTGCCTAAACGGTGCCTGAACCGATACTTTTCAATAAAGTTTAAAAAAAAGAAGAAGAAAAAAAAAAAATAAGTGTAGTAAACAACAGTCAGTGACTTGTTTATTGCTAAGGCCATGGTCAAAATTCAAGATTTAATAATAATGTAATAACTATAACAATAACTTATTTCACCAGTAAATTGCTGTTGAACCCCAGATGGGAAAAGGGTATTTTACAATTACTGTGAATGCACCACAAGGCTACCTGTTTTAAGTGAATCTGTGTTGTTTAATTCCGACAATGGCAGCTGCAACTGGGGTGAGGTTGGAGATATAATCCTCCACCTAGTCCTGGGTCTGTGTTGTTTAATTCCGACCATATAAACATACTGTATATCTATGAATTGAGGAAACCCAACGGCTTGTACCCTGCTGCGGTCATGACCCAGTGCAGACTGTTACATTCGAGAGCTTTGTTGAAGTCCTCCACAGTGAAATACAGTCACACTTTACACTGTTTAACGTTAGCTGTCAGCATTTTAACCGTGATTAATCCAGCTGCTAGCTAAAGGTAGGCTAACGTTACATGCTGTCAGGTGTAGTGTAAAGTCGAGCACCGAAATGAGGCACCGAAACTTTCGTTCTTATTCGGTCTCGTTACTACCGTTTACGTCGGCACCGGTTCCCTATTGGCACCGAGTTTCGGTACCCATCCCTACATATTACATTGTTTGTTTTAAAGAAAACGTTTTTCAAATGATAACCTCAAACTAAGGCATACAATAAACATACATAAAGATTACATTAAGTTGTGCAACTTAATTTTCAGTTTCAACCTGAGACTGATCTGTATATAGGCCTATATTTAAATATTAGTTATACTCAACCTATTTTCATTTATATATTTGATTACAATGCTAAACAGCTCTGTTACACTTATGCTAGTAGATCGTTGATCAGCTGTTTCTCCGTGTGGAGAGAGAGAGAGAAAGTGGTGCGCAACAATCAGCTGTTTTTCCGAAGGGATAGTCAACGCGTCTGCTCTTTAGATCAAATTGTGGTCACCACTACGTATTTTCTTGTCTCTGTTTTTGGTAGTTGTTGTGTTTGGTGTAGTTTTATGGGCCATACGACACTGATTTACTTTTGTCGGGTCCGCTTCGTGGAATGGATGATTAAGTTAGACTCTGTGTTTTCTGTTGAGACGCTGAAGCACTGACGTCGTGCTATTATTATGGTAAGCTAGTTTGATTTTGCAGTAGACACAATGTACAGAGTTTTTGTTAAAATGTGTCGTTTTCTCCAGCCTGTCTCTTCTCTTAGCCCCTCGCTATTTCCGCTCTAGCATGTGTCGCCAGCAGCAGACTGAGCAGCGTCTGGTGTGCGACAGTAATAATGACCCTGTGCGGAAACACCGTCCGTCAGCATACAACATTGGTAACATTGATTTAACGAAGCTTCGAGGCAAGTCATTTTGCATTGATGATTTTTTGTAATCGAATTATTCGAGTTATCGTTTCAGCCCTGGAAAAAACAAACATTTTAACGGTTTGTAGACTGAAGTTGTCTTTTTCTGTTACTTTTGTATTTTGTGGTCTGTGTTGAAGTAGATTGTGACTATACAGAAAGCATTTTTGTCATGAAAGAATAGCACACGTAACACACACACACACGTAACACACACACACACACACACACACACACACACACACACACACACACACACACACACACACACACACACACACACACACACACACACACACACACACACACACACACACACCTCTAATCACATCACCAGTAGAGCAGAGGGTGATAAAAGCTGGTAATCCATTTGATGCTTACACATCCATATAGAGTTCAAAGGTGACACTAATCCATTTGATGCAATCCATATAGAGTTGACTGAAAATAATTGATACATTTACTGAAAAAATGATAGTTTACTGACAAATGTACAGGCCAAAAGTACAGGACAGTTTGGACACCTTTTCATTCAATGCGTTTCCTTTTTATTTTCATGACTATTTACATTGTAGATTCTCACTGAAGGCATCAAAACTATGAATGAACACATATGGAATTATGTACTTAATAAAAAAGTGTGAAATAACTGAAAACATGTCTTATATTTTAGATTCTTCAAAGTAGCCACCCTTTGCTTTTTTTATTAATAAGGGAGAAAATTCCACTAATTAACCCTGACAAGGCCCACCTGTGAAGTGAAAACCATTTCAGGTGACTACCTCATGAAGCTCATTGAGAGAACACCCAGGGTTTGCAGAGTTATCAAAAAAAAAAGCAAAGGGTGGCTACTTTGAAGAATCTAAAATATATGTTTTCAGTTATTTCACACTTTTTTGTTAAGTACATAATTCCACATGTGTTCATTCATAGTTGTGATGCCCTCAGTGAGAATCTACAATGTAAATAGTCATTAAAATATAGAAACACATTGAATGAGAAGGTGTGTCCAAACTTTTGGCCTGTACTGTATGTTGTTTGTTCTTTTCTATCTATTGTAACATTTAGGGTTATATTTGGAACAGAATGTAAGATATTTTCAGTTACTGATGTCTGTAGCTAGCAATCTATTCACAATCCATGCTAATGCGAGTAATTTGACTCTACCCTAGTACAGATATGCCTTTGATACCCTGCTTTGGGAGCGGTATAATCTCATGTATTTTTACAATACAATTTATTTTTTTCCGTTTTCTCCTATTTACATTTACATACCTATATTACATTTACATACCTATATTACATATATCACTCTATTAACAAATAAATGAGTGTATTATAGGATTAGAGACATTCATTAAATAATACACTTACAAAAATGCATTAACATGTCCAAATAACATAATTTGGCTAGGTTTGATTAATTACACATCTTTACCACACCTTGATGTCTGTTTCCCCTCCACACATTAACTAAATACACACATGGCTAGTTGAATAACACTCAACAGAAGTTCTTCTCAACTTTCCGTGCACATACACTACTAACCAAAGTTCAGTTGCTGTTGTGCATCAAGCCAAACCACTAGTTCTATTTTTTTTTCTTTTCTTTAATCAGGAAGACCTCCCCCTGCACAATGCTGTAATGTTTGCAGACGGGCAAAATTACAGCTAAGGGAGCCCTCTGGCACATCAGAGAAGTGGAAGTTGAGAGAGCAGACCCTAGTCATTCCTACAATAAGGAAGAGTCACACCAGAGACAGAAACAATAACTGCACTTCCTCTACAATGGTGCCCCCATGCACCCAAATGCAGAAAAATGACAGGAGGTGACGTTCCCCGCTGCATTACTTTTGAGTTACGGAGGTGATTTGCAATTCAAAGAGTCTAAGGAGTGCTGACCACAACACTAACGCCTCCACGGGCCCACTGAGCCAAATAAGACCTGGGGCAATTTGCAGCCCCTTTTGCTAGGAAACACACTTTTAGGCCAAGTCATGTAAAATAAAAATATGATAAATACCAAAACTAATGAGGCTAAATTTTGTTTTTTGAACTAAAAATAGAAGCTGGTGTTAGGAGTTAACTTTATGTCAAGGCTACCTTTTCTTGGAACAACTTTGATAGAGTTGGCCTTGACAATGTTGCAAAGTAGCTAGATGCTCCACTTGTAAATTAATGCTTTGCATATCTGCTTAACTGGTGAAATCACCAGTAGAGTGTTACTTATAAAAATTGTATACAATGTTTGGATTTGCATTTGTTTGAAGCAAGTAAAATCAAAAACAAATGTGAATTTGTGATTAAGCATTTCTGTGTTAGAATAAAAATCTGATATTGGAAAAGTATTGCAATTAGGACTGCCACAACCTGAAACATTCTTACCTGAACTATTAATCATAGTGTGTGACTTCTGTGCTGCCATATGGAGGAGCAGCATGTGAAGAGCACCAAACTTGCTGATCCTCTGTAACTGGGCCCAATTAATCCTGCCGGCTGTATCATCCACATCAGGTCTGTAGTGTGCTGTGCTCCAGCCAGAGAGAAATACGAGTACTGTATTTCTCCCAGCAGCCTGTTCAGTCAGAAACAGGAGAACTCAAAGCACCTGTGATTAATGATGAAGAGTTAAACTACTATAGATGATTTAGGATGACTTGGGAAAAGGATGGGCACGGGATTTAGCTTGAGGTTTAGCACCATAGTTAGAATATTTGTGAACGTTGAAACTGACATAAATTACTTAACCTTCATTGACAAGGATGAGTGAAAAAAGGGAAATATTATTTTATACCAAAAATGTTTATAAAAAAAAAAAAATTCGCAATCACATGCTTAATACAATTGCATGAATGGCCATTGGCCATTCAAATTCAAGAAAAATGTCCAACCAGCCAGCCTGATAGCAGAGCTTCGGCTGTGTCCACAGGTACAAATTAGTTTTGCACCAAATGTATCGCAACAAGTGTTGCAAAAGTCGAGGTGTGCAGATTCACCACTTTGTGATGCGAGAGAGCACATATGTGAAGTTGCAGTGACAGATTTGAGAGGTTGTAATCACTGAGTTGTGGTGGAAAATGAACCCGAATTAAAAAAAAAAGTATACAAGTAAATGTTGCACTATAAGTTTGCAGCTGTCATTGTGTTCATGCAAATATCAATCTACACATTTGTGAATAATTTTTCTGTGACTTTAAATTCAGAATACAGGTGTGTGAATATTTTCTACGAGTGCAAATTTCAATTTACAAGTTCAGATTTTTATTAAAAGCGCTTTTTTTCCTTTGTGACTTCAAATTCAGATCACGTGTGTGAATATTTTTTACAAGTGCAAATTTTAACATACAATTTATGATTTTTGGTTCTGCAAGTTCATCCTTTGTATTCTACAAGCTCTCACATTTTGCACCACATTTACCTTCATACATTTGTCCCACTCCTTGATATTTCTGTGCCCATAGGTAAGTTTTATTCAAATGACGTAGTGCAAAATGAGCTATCACTTTAATGAAAACTCTTACTTTTATTGCCATTGAGTACCTGTCAATTCAGTAAATTAAGCTGAAAGAATTAACAATATAACATTTCATATTATAAATTTTGTAAAAAAAATGTCACACAAAGCAGCTCGTAAAATGTGTTTCAAAACAGGACATCAATGCCAGTAGATCTGCAAATGCTTAAACGGCACTATCTAAATATAAAAGCTGTTGATCATGTCTATCATAGCTTTGATAGGACCAAAAGGAGAGACTATGCTAATCCCAACATGGCATCATGACTTCGCGTAAACATACACGCCACTTTCCTAAAGACAAATGGTGTGTTATCTGTACGCATTTTGAGCTATCCACGTGTATGTCTACGCTGTATACAGCAGATGTAAACATACCCACTACGTGGCGTCGCCACGTTGCGTGTTATCGCGAGAACGTGACGTACTATCGTGAGAACGTCACATGCGTGTAAAAAATAAATAAAAAGGCAAAAAAATAAAATAAAAGTTGGGTTTAGGAAAAGAACACAGGGAAAGGCTTTAGTAACACAAAAAACCGACAAAAAGACGCTTAGGAAAACAATAAACAGTTTGGTTTAGGAAAGAAACATTGGGGAAGGCTTACAAAAACAAAACAAAAAAAACAAAAAACGGCTGAAAATCGCCACAGGCGAACGCAACCCCGGCTCTCCTGGGACCTGTGTTTTACCTATCCGCGGACCTACATCCCTTTATACTACTCGCTACGGCGAAAATTCACTCGTAATGTAGGTCAACGGCGGGCGAATTGCGTTGATAAACACGCTAAAAAGCGATTATGCGTCTTGAAAACACGCCAAAATGGCATACGAATTAGCGTGTCATACATACGCCACTTCATGAGATCAGTCTGGCTAATCCTTAACAGCATGGAAAACGGTTTCCAATTGTATTTGTAACCACTTTACAAATCATGCAGACTAGATTATTGGGAAGCACTTTCCAGGTAAAAGCAAAGGAACCCTAATTAGACTGGATTTATATCAGATGCCAATGTCTGTATAATTAGTTCTTGGTTCCCTAAATGTAATCACTAGAGACTAGACAGATTTATCAAGCCAGATGTTGATTCTTTAATACATTTATGGATAATCATGTGTTTTTGAACTATAACCAGGGCTCGACATTAAGGCTTGTCCGCTTGTCCGGGACAAGTGGATTTTTTGTAGGACAAGTGGAAAAGAAATTTACTTGCCCCACTGGACAAGTTAAAACTCAAAAAATCAAAATGCCACTCATTTCGTCAATGTTACAGAATTGAAACAAATACATATTTTACCCCACGATCCCGGGTAGCGGGTCGGCGGGCCGCTAACGTTAGACCCAGCCCGCTGTTCAGCGCATTCTCCGAAAGCGAAGCAGCATGAAAGCACGGCGAGCTAGCCGGTGTTAGCTTGCTAACTCCACCTTAACGTTACCTCCTCGCCACATCGTTCACAGAAAACAAGCTGAAAACAGAAGTCACTCGTGGCGATAGCAATGTGCTTTGTGTGGATGAAGCATTATATACATTATGTGCCACTCATTCCGTTTATGTTACAGATTTTACTTTACCGATTTGAAACAAATGCATTAACTAACGTTAGATCCAGCAGCAGCGGGAGAGCGGACCGCTGACGTTAGACCCAGCCCACTGTTCAGCTCCTTCTCTGTAAGAGATACAGCATGAAAGCACCGCGGAACCAGCAAGGCAGGCAGCCGGTGTTAGTTAGCTAACGTTAGCATGCTAACTACGCTTTAACGTTACCCCGTCCCCACATCATTCACAGAAAACGAGCCGAATAAAGCTGTCACTCGTGGCGATAGAAGTGTGCTTTGTGCGGATGAAGCATGAAGTTAATTTGACTCTTGACGGCTGGCTCTCTGCCTCGTAACGTTACTAGCTGCTCCGCTACTCGTTTGTAGCGGATTAAATATCAGGTAATGATCAACTGTAAAGTAGCTACACCTTTTTAAAGGATCCCTTGGTAAGTGAAATTGTAGAAAGAAAAAAAAAAAAAAACACGTTGACACCAACATTTAGTGGCAAAATCCATTGTTATGTCTACAAAATTATTTTAGATATAGTATAAGTTCAAGTCACCACTACCTCTGGTCAAAATATTGAATTAGTATCTCAATATATTGACTCAGTATCTCAGAATATAAACAAAGAATATCAAAGTAATGAGAAACTATAAAATATTGACTTAATCTCAATATATTGGCTTAGTATCGTAATATATTGACTTAGTAACTCACAACATATTGGTTCAGTATCTCAATATATTGACTTAGTAACTCAGAATATTGACTAAGAATCTCAAAGCAATGAGAACATTCAAAATATTGACTTAGAATCTCAATATATTAACTTCTGCACACCGGCGTGCAAAGTATAACTTTGTATTATGAGTCTGGAGATCCTTTTTTCTTGTTGAAGGGGAAATCTGTTCTTGGGACACATTTGTTTCTATTGTTTAAACTGAATTGTATTAATGTTGATAGTGTTTGGATGCTTTCAATGGTTTCTTCAAATTCTGCATTAGCAAAACACAAAAAAAATTATAAAATGATTAATCTTTACCCGGACAAGTGACTTTTGTTCATGGACAAGTGAAACATAAATGTACTTGTCCGAAGGACAAGTGCCTCAAAAAGTTAATGTCAAGCCCTGTATAACTATAAAAAAGTTTGTTAAACTAATCTGATGTGACTACCTGTACAACCAATTAATTGAAAGATTGATTGACCTCTGCAATGTGACAAGGCAAAAGCCACTTTCTCATGCAAAAGAATCAATCAGTACTACAAGGAAAATCTATGGCTACTAATCGGTTACTGCTTGTTCAAGGTGAAGAGCACTATTTTTGTGAATCAAGATGCGAGCACATGCTGCAGGAGACAACACCAGCGAGTTTTGCGTAACCAAAAAAAGATTTGGTAGAGACGCCACATTATATATATATATATATATATATATATATATATATATATATATATATATATATATATATATATATAAATTTATACCAATCCATATTTAAGTTTATCTTTTTCTTACCTTATTATTGGTGTAAAATATTAACATTTGAGTTACAGCCAAACTTCTTGTTTCATAGCGTTTAGTCAATGCAGTCTAAAGGAAACTATCTGGAAATCTGTAACACCAATGTAGCGTTGTGCTATGGGAGAACAAACTATTGTGAATAAGCTGGCATCAGCCAAAGATAATCAAGTCACTTTGGCTGATTCCCTAATAGATTACACATTACTAATTACTTTAAAAAAAAGTAATGCCTTACTTTACTACATTACTCAATGCTGAAAGTAACTAGTTACACTACTAGTTACATTACTTTTGGATTACTCCGTAACATCACCTGAGATGCACCATAACTTACTTGTCAAATAACAATATAAAGTTAAACCTCATGTATGCCCAGATCAACACACACTCTTATTATAATGAGGACATACACACAATATCTCTGTTATGCTCTTTAGTACCACAAAGCTGACAAAGTTGTGAACATCAGCACAAAATTTGTCAAGAAGTACTGGCAGTCGTCATTCATTATCTGTATTTTGCCCAGTATGTTTTGTCCTTTCGCGCAATTAATTAGAAGTAACGGCTATACCTCCACCCCTCAAAAGACGTCTTAAGCAGTGGCTCTGACATTTTTGTTTCGTCTACTCGGACGAGTGTTATGGTGTTACGCAAACATGCACGAAAATGGCCGTTTGATTTGTTATTCTCTCCTCACGTTATGCAGTAGGGGTGGGCGATATATATCGTTTACGATAATATCGTCATTGTTGTGTTAACGATGGGCACATTGACATTATCAAGTATTTAAATTACTTAGAAAAAAACACTTCATAACACGCATTGGAACGCTACACATTCACTAATGTCAACAAAGATGGCAGCGCATGATTGTGCAGCGGCTGCTAGCTCTCCTGTCGGTGTATATTTATACAAGTACAGCCACACTGAACTAATCAATATAGGACTATGATACAGCACAGCCGTTACGAGAGCCTTCCAGGCGGCTCATAACATCCCGGAGGACATAGCCAGACCGGCCACTCCAGGTTGTTGTCGGCGCTAGCACGCCGAGCTAGCTACCGGCATAATTCCAGAGGCGGAGCGGAGGACTGCATTTTTGTGCATAATGAATGGAGTACCGACCGCAGGATTGTTGCCCAGCACGTCTCACCTGACCTGGAGCCCTGTCGGTAATATACAGGCCATTTTATTTACTACGAAAACAGCACGCTGCAGTCTACATAGCCCCTGATGCTAACGTTAACACAAGTTTGGCTCACTGCTAACCATAGTAAACCAACTGCAGCGCGATCACCTGGAGGGGACTTTTACAAGGCATCCTTAAAGTCTGTACTCCCCAGCTTTTTTCCAGCATGTAGATTGTGCTATTAGAGGCAAGAACACACTAGACCATGTATACTCTAACATCAAGAAAGCATACAGAACTGCTCCTCTCCCTCACCTGGGCCAGTCAGATCACATAAACTAATCCTGATCCCAGCATAAATCAGAAGGACTATACAGCCAAGTAGAAGGACTATCAGAACCTGGCCTGACACTGCGCTGTCTCATCTCCAGGACTGCTTCCAGTAAGGAAATGGTTGTGTAATATGTTACAGAACAGAGCCCTTTGTTTATTGTTAAGATTTCATCTTGCTTGTATGCTGCACAATTTACATTACAGCAGAGGTGAACAACTGAATGTGTACTCCGAGTTCAATGTTCCCATACTAGTTCAATTAGTATAGTATTAGTATTTTGTCTTTGAATTGTTTTTACTTGTATACTTAAATTTAAAGAATTATTTTAAAGAAAATAAATAAGAACAGTTTTCATTTAACATTGTGCCCATTATCATCAGTGATTAAGTAACTCGGACTTTTAAAAACACATTTTTAAAGGATATTGTTTAATTATCATCGTCAAAATCTGAAATAATATCGAGGTATTATTTTGTCCATATCGCCCACCCCTATTATGCAGATAGTTGAGGAACCAGTAACACAAGTAATGCGATAATTATTTGATAAGTAACTGTAATGTGATTACCGAGTTACCAACAGTAATGAGTTACATTACGGTGTTACAGACAAATGTAATCTGATTACAGTAACGCATTACTTACTTAGTAACATCACTGTCATGGACATGCTTTCAATTCTCATGTTTGTGGAGATATAGAGCCATTGTACTTGTCAGCAAGATGTCCGAGGGCTATTTCGCTGCTTTATGACAGTTACTGTATTTACAGTGCTTTGTGCAGATCCCGTCGAGCTGACTTTGGCAGTTGCTCTTACTTGTTTTACTTATAGTGATTGACTGATAGGGTTGTATTCAGTTATTCCCAGCTATGTTTATACATACATAATGATGCATCCACTGCCAACACTTCAGGTCTTGTTATGTTTCAAGGTCGTAAACATTGGGATGGTGAGCCAAAAAAGTTTGGACCAAACCAAATGTCAGGGTTTGTACACATTTTCCAATGTCAAATTCAAGCACTTTAAGCACTTTCAAGCTCCATTTTAAAGCTTTTTCCAGCACCTTACACCACCGTAAAATATATACCAATACATAGTCAAAATTATTATTTAGTGTTTTTGTCACATTAAAAGACATAATACTATAAACAGCCAAAATTGTGTTTCGTAATAGCAGAAGGATCAGATATTTAAGCAAAACACAAGTTTTATTTTTCAAAATGTATTACTGTCTAAGCTATCTAACCTGCCTGAGTCAATGTAAAAACAATTACCCCAAACAAAATCACTCGACAAGTTCACTTCACTAACCCTGAATTATCACCTTCTCTTCATGTTTCATAACATAACATACAGTAAGACAGCTATGGAGAGGAGCACTGAGTGGGAGGATTTGAGCCAAATTATATCCAGCTGGGTCATTCTGTGTCAAAATCCAGGAAAACCGTTGGTGCACCCCCTTAGATTTTGCTCAAAGTTTATGCTACCCTTAATGTCCTTTCACACTTTTTTTCTAAATCTAGGGCATGCTGTACAAACTTGTAATGGTTCAGTCATAATGACATGTTTGTCTTCCAACCTACAAAGTTTGGGCTGCCTATGAATTAATAATAGATAATGTGATTTTCAGGCTGTAAAACTGAAGTAATTCCAAGGGCTAAATATATGAATACATAGGATTTGAACAAAAATGTTTTACAGGCATTGGTTTTGGGACACATTCTTGATATAGACAAGGTTTGAACAAAATCTGACACCGTGCAACAACCTGTAATTCCATTTTAACCCAGAAGACTCTGACAGTGCACAGACACCTGCCTGATAAATAGCCTATATTAATTGAAAAAAGAAATTTATTTCATTGCCAAGACATACATTTATCTACTGGAATAGAGCAGTGCAAATAGTGCATAAGGGCATCCTCAACCTTACAGTAGGCTACTTGTATGACACTCCATCTGACACAATTTCTGTTCAGCAACCAACGATTGTTGTTAAGCACTGGGCTAACGTTTGCAGGTTTTAATTTGCGGGAAGTAACGTTACAGTTATTGTGATGTAACTTTGGCTATGTTCACTGCATATTCCACAAATGAACGTGCCATAACGGACATGCAATACTAACATAACATTTAGGGCTGAAACGATTCCTCGAATAACTTAATCAGATTACAAAAAATCCTCGATGCAAAATTACTTACCTCAAAGCTTCGTTAAATCAATGTTACCAACGTTGTATCGCTGACTGACGGTGTTTCCGCACAGAGCATTATTACTGTCGCACAGACGCTGCTCAGTCTGCTGCTGGCGACACATGCTAGAGCATAAATAGCGAGGGGCTAAGAGAAGAGACAGGTTGGAGAAAATGACAGAAAGTGTCCAAAGTTTGGAATCAGTTCAAACGTAATTAAAACAAAAACTCTATTACCACAATAATAGCACAACGTCAGTGCTTCAGCGTCTCAACAGAAAACATTGAGTCTAACTTTCCTCCATTCCACGAAGCGGACCGACTCAAGTAAATCACAGAGTCGTATGGATGCTGAAACTACAACAAACACAAGAACTACCAAAAACAAAGACATGTAATGTTTATGTATGTTTATTGTATGCCTTAGTTTGAGGTTGATATTTGAAAAAACAAATCTTTAAAAACAATGTAATATGGCACTTAAATGCACTTAATGTTTAGTTTTTTGAGACATATTGTAAGCAATGTAGGCAATACAAATGTTGCTTTTTCTGAAAATGTAACCAAACTATTGTTAATTATTGCTCTTCAATAAAACAAAAGTAATTCTTATCAAATTACTAGATTAATCGATGGAATAATCGGTAGAATGATTACTAACTTGATTACTGAAATAATCGATAGCTGCAGCCCTAATAAATACCTCTGTTTTTTTGAGAAATAAAAGCCAAATGCTTGATCATTTTACAGCCACATCATTTTCATTATGCATCATTTGTTTTGGTTCGATGTGCCGATTAATCGATCGATGAAGTGCTAGATTAATCGATTACAAAAAGAATCGATAGCTGCAGCCCTAATTACATTATCACACCAAGTACTCTCAGTCACTTAGCTAACCTGTGAATTCCTAGCTAGAAGTTACTAGCATAAACAAATAGGCGCTAACCGGCGCTAATGTGTACAGCAGGCTACTTCAGTTGGCTTGCTTGAAACTTACTTCATGTGACTCGAGAGCGCAGACTCGCCCATTGTGAAAAGCTGCACATCTTTTTTGCAGACTTTACAAGAGGCAAGATTGGAGGACCAAGTGCTAGCACTTGCAGAAATTCCATGCACCGAAAAAGAGCTCCTAGCAGAGTAAGTCTTACTTTTAATTCTTGTAACTCTTAATTTGGCTGATTTCGTAATGTTTTAGTCTAATAATTTCAGAATAAAGAAGTGATTTGAGTGTGTATGTATTTGGCAATCCACCATCTAACTAAGCCGTCCGACTGAAGAAGGAGTCTTTCCGGGATATGTTATCCCAGAGGACTCCGGAGGCAGTTGCAGGGTACCGAAGGGCCCGAAGGGCTGCAGCCTCTGCCGTGAAAGAGGCAAAGCAGCGGGTGTGAGAGAAGTTTGGAGAAGACATGGAGAAAGACTTTCGGTCGGCATCAAGGTGCTTCTGGAAAACTGTTCGCCACCTCAGGAGTGGGAAGCGGGGAACCATCCAAGCTGTGTACAGTAAGGATGGGACACTGTTGACCTCAACTGAGGAGGTAATAGAGCAGTGGAAGGAGCACTTTGAGGAACTCCTGAATCCGACTAATACGCCCTATATGTTAGAGGCAGAGCTGGAGGATGATGGGGGATCACTGTCAATTTCCCAGGCGGAGGTCACTGATGTAGTCAAACAACTCCACTGTGGCAAAGCCCCAGGGATTGATGAGATCCGTCCAGAAAGGCTCAAGGCTCTGGGTGTGGAGGGGCTGTCCTGGTTGACACGCCTCTTCAACATTGCGTGGAAGTCTGGGACGGTGCCAAAGACGGTTTTAAAAAGGGGGACCGGAGGGTGTGTGTCAATTACAAGGGGTATCACACTTCACAGCCTCCCTGGTAAAGTCTACTCCAAGGTGCTGGAAAGGAGAGTTCGGCAGATAGTCAAACCTCGGGTTGAAGAGGAACAATGCGGATTTCGTCCTGGTCGTGGAACAACGGACCAGATCTTTACTCTCGCAAGGATCCTGGAGGGAGCCTGGGAGTATGCCCAACCGGTCTACATGTGTTTTGTGGATCTGGAAAAGGCTTATGACCGGGTCCCCCAGGAGATTCTGTGGTTGGTGCTGCGGGAGTATGGGGTGAGGGGGTCTCTTCTCAGGGCCATCCAATCTCTGTACAACCAAAGCGAGAGCTGTGTGCGGGTTCTCGGCAGTAAGTCGGACTCGTTTCAGGTGAGGGTTGGCCTCCGCCAGGGCTGCGCTTTGTCACCAATCCTGTTTGTAATATTTATGGACAGGATATCAAGGCGTAGTCGGGGTGGAGAGGGGTTGCAGTTCGGTGGGCTGGGGATCTCATCGCTGCTCTTTGCAGATGATGTGGTCCTGATGGCATCATCGGCCTGTGACCTTCAGCACTCACTAGATCAGTTTGCAGCCGAGTGTGAAGCAGTTGGGATGAGGATCAGCACCTCTAAATCTGAGGCCATGGTTCTCAGCAGGAAACCGATGGAGTGCCTACTCCAGGTAGGGAATGAGTCCTTACCCCAAGTGAAGGAGTTTAAGTACCTTGGGGTTTTGTTCGCGAGTGAGGGGACAATGGAGCGGGAGATTGGTCGGAGAATCGGCGCAGCGGGTGCGGTCATACATTCAATTTATCGCACCGTTAGATTTAAAAGAGAGCTGAGCCAGAAGGCAAAGCTCTCAATCTACCGGTCAGTTTTCGTTCCTACCCTCATCTATGGTCATGAAGGCTGGGTCATGACCGAAAGAACGAGATCCAGGGTACAAGCGGCCAAAATGGGTTTCCTCAGGAGGGTGGCTGGTGTCTCCCTTAGAGATAGGGTGAGAAGCTCAGTCATCCGTGAGGAGCTTGGAGTAGAGCCGCTGCTCCTTTGCGTCGAAAGGAGCCAGTTGAGGTGGTTCGGGCATCTGGTAAGGATGCCCCCTGGGCGCCTCCCTAGGGAGGTGTTCCAGACACGTCCAGCTTGGAGGAGGCCTCGGGGAAGACCCAGGACTAGGTGGAGGGATTATATCTCCAACCTGGCCTGGGAACGCCTCGGGATCCCCCAGTCGGAGCTGGTTAATGTTGCTCGGGAAAGGGAAGTTTGGGGTCCCCTGCTGGAGCTGCTCCCCCCACGACCCGATACCGGATAAGCGGACGAAGATAGATGGACCATCTAACTAGTAACATACATGTTAGCTTGGCTATTGTATTAGCAAACATTTGGTAGCTGATGATTTGATGACAGGAGTAGCTAAAATTGCGTCTGAAATCATTCCCTCATCTGGATAAAAAATGCGCTGACTGCAAATTCCTAGCATCAGGGCTTCAATATACAGAGAGAGAGAGCTTTAGAACAGGTTTTCGTAATTGTCTGCCTTGAAATCAATGCAGTTTGCATTAAGCTAGCTATGAGCTGTTGGCAGGCAGCTAGCTATCACAAAACTCCAGTTTCCCCTGCATTTCAATTCAGACCATTCTCCCGCACAATTTTGTATCCCAGTAGGCTACTCTCTGGTAATTTACAAAGTCCAAATTGATATATTAATCAATATGCTGAAATCTCCTAGATTTTGCCACTAGAGGTTTTGCTGCTTTGGTTTTATTTCTCTTTTTTATTATTACTGATCCAGTTGGTAACTAAGCTTGTATCCCATTTTTGTGAGTGATTTTGAACCTCCGTGTTTTTCAGATTTTGGTAGAACGTGCAGCCAGTAATGAAGGGATAGATGCACCTGACAGAGGGCTTCTCTCTACAGGATCCTGGGCCATTATTGCTTCGTCGTGGGTCACAGTGCAACATCAGATGTCTGCAAAGCTCATCAGGTAGTGTAACTTGCCTCTATCATTCGCTGTATATGACACAAACATTTACAAATTACTTCTAATGGTAGGAAGAAGACATTTCATACTGGACTGTATTAGGTTGTGTTAGGTTGTATGTGTTGTGACCACTGACTATGTGATGTTGTGCAACTCTTTATTTTTTTTTCGCCTAGCAGTTTTCCTTGGACTTGCGTGGCCCCTAAATCATGGCTGCAACTGTCGCCGTGGTTCTGCTACGCCGTGCAGTTCCCTGCTACGTCCTGTAACGCCCTGCTACACCATGAACTACTGCAACTACTATTTATAGTTGTAGTTCAATTAGCTTTATTGTGACTATTATTGCCACGGTTCATCACACCCCCAACCAGCACCGTCAGACACCGCCTACCAAGAGCCTGGGTCTGTCCCAGGTTTCTTCCTGAGAGGGAGGTTTTCCTCGCCATTGTCACACTGAATGCTTGCTCTTGGGGGAATTACTAGAATTGTTGGGTCCCTGTAAATTATAGTGTAACATCTCAAAATTATAGTGTAAATTATACCTACTCTATTTTTAAAGTGTCTTGAGAGAACTCTTGTTATGATGTATTAAAGTTGATAAAGATGAGACTTTATTGATCTGGTGGTGAAATTCACAAGCTACCTGCCAAGTCAAACTAAAGTAATGCAAAAGTAGTGTAAAGCATTACAATTCAGAGACTGTAATATAACTAATTACTCTGAAATGACAACTAGTAATCTATAATGAACTACATTTTGGAAGTAACTTGCCCAACACTCCTAGTTACTATCAATGAAAATATGAATACATTTTATACAACAAGACACTTTGTGATTGTGTTCATTTTGTGAAAACAAAATATATTTATTGATTGCCTCCCTTCCTCTGGAAGCTGCCTCCTGATTGCGGCCACAACACAAGCTGGTATCGCCTTCCTGATCTCCCTGCCCAGAAACCCATATGTCTATCGGACCACCTGCCTGTAGGCTGTGTATCGGAATTGCCTAGAGAATGATAGGGGTGCAATGTTGATATTGAGTGATAGACTTATTTGATGTAACATTTTCAGTTATTCTATTCCATAAAGATATGTATGCACATCCGAGTTTAAAAATCTGATAATCCCTCAGCATCAATAATGCACATTAGATTATACTTTACTGTCATTGTGCAGAGTACAAGTACAAAGACAACAAAATGCAGTTTGTGTCCAACCAGAAGTGAAACAAAATCAAATATGTATAAGTAAGTAAGTAATGAACAACATGTACAGATATGTGCAATGTAGTAGGAGTAACATATTAGTAAGAATATAGATATATATGCAGGGTATTAACAGAATATATTATAAGAAAAACAGAATAAATATGGATATTCAGTATGAACCATATAGACAGATATGTGCAGTGTGGTAAAAGTACCATTGTAGTGCAGAAACAGTAACGTAAGAATAAGTGTACTGTATGTGCAAGAGGAATAGTATAAAGAGCAGTAGAATATGGCTATGGCTATATATAAGTAGTTACAGTATGTACATTATTTTGATACAGTTTGTTATTTGTGTAGAAAACTGACGACTATAATAGAAGTGTATAATATAATAGTGTTATAAATTACTCTCATCTAAACATACTGTGGTCTGTTGGCTTGGAGAGGGCCATACTCCTGCCTGAAGTTGAGGTATGCTACCTGCAGCGAGAACGGGTTGAGGCAAGTCACTTGCCCTATTCGCCACTGGTTTGCAACTCTACTTCTCTTTTCTGCCCATTGTTCCTCCCCCTGATCTCCCCCCTAATCTCCCCCTGACCTCTATCTCGCCTAGGAAGCTCATAATTATAGGCCTGTGGGCCATCATAGGCATGCTCGCCAACTTTGGAGAGCTCGGTTTCTTCATCCACGTCCATTGTCATTTGAGCATGAACTTGACCAGACTCCCTCGCGTTATGTCACTTCCGGTCAGTGATAGATAGATGCAGAAGTTATTTTATTACAATTATATCTCAAAATATCGTTTATGGCGGTTATATATTCCTCCAGTTTTGAAAATTTAGTTGTTTATCGTTAATATACACGATGCTGTATAGGTGTGTCCAACCTGCACATTGCTCTTTAACCACTCAAGGTGAAATGCCTAACCCCAACCAATCGAGTGGCTTCCTAGGGCGGGTCTTGGGGTGGTGGCAGATCGTAGTCACACATGCACAAGCGAGTAGGTTTCATTTTTAGGTTCTCCAACATTTTATTTCTCCATTTAATAAACAAACTATTCAGTAAGGTAGGTATTTTTTGTTTGAGAAATACAGTTACAATTTCAAGCATTTTTAAGCATTTTATCCAAAATTCAAGCACTTTTCAAACCTTGAAAACACGTAAAAATTCAAGCATTTTCAAGGATTTCAAGCACCCGTACAAACCCTGAAATGTGCTTGCACCTAATGAAATGATTTGAGCTGCAGTGGCATAACACAGGCTTAAGTCTATATTCAGAACTTTGTGATGGCATTCACGGTTTATGACTTGATATTTGTGACGTTGCCAACGACAATCTTGCAATTATTTTTATTTTATGATTATGAAACAGCCATCAAAATGCCTATTTTGGTTTACTTTGTTTCAAGGTGAATGTGTGTGGTGGGAAGAGTGAATGCATATATATTTTCCAAGCACATGAAGGAATAAACCAAGAAAATGCACAGAACAGAAAAATAAAATGTGTTTTGAGGGTGGAAAAGGCTACTTGAAAGTGCATGGCAGCTTAAAACCAGCAAGTGAACCACATAACTGTAGATAATTATCACAACATTCGGCAACTCAGCATCTCATTAAAATCCAGCAAATATTTTGTTTTAAGTCACTTTGATTGTGTTTGACTTGAGCAATTACCGAGCCTGTTGGACCAGAGTCTATCTGTGTTTGCCTATAACTCAAACCAACACAGCACGCGCTCAATGCAGCATCTGGCTTTCACATTACATTTGAGGCAGAGTTTTGAGGAGCCTCTGAAATGTGTTAGAATTAAATTAAAACATGCGCTCTGCCTGGGCAAACTGGACATTTTCCAAGAGTGCATTTCACACACCATAAACACTACAGAAATCTTTAAACATATAACCTAAAAGGGCACTGCTGAGTCTTTTAGATTCGTAGGGCAGCATGTATTTAAAAATCTCCCAAAAATAACAAGCTGCTTTGCATTTGAAAGAAAAAAGGAGGCACTAAATTCCACAGAATTTATAGTTCTTGAAATCAAAAGTTTTCTTTTTTCACATCTTGATACTTCACATTGACTTCAGAATATCTGGAGTTGTGAGGGAGGCAACAGTGTAGGTGCATGGGAATTAATTATTGTAAATAATGACTGCAGAGAATAAAATTAACAGGGAACAAATATACACTACAGGCCAAAAGTTTGGACACACCTCATTCAATGCATTTTCTTTATTTTCATGACTATTTACATTGTAGATTCTCACTGAAGGCATCAAAACTATGAATGAACACATATGGAATTATGTACTTAACAAAAAAGTGTGAAATAACTGAAAACATGTCTTATATTTTAGATTCTTCAAAGTAGCCACCCTTTGCTTTTTTTGATTGCGCTGTAAACCCTTGGTGTTCTCTCAATGAACTTCATGAGGTAGTCACCTGAAATGGTTTTCACTTCACAGGTGTGCCTTGTCAGGGTTAATTAGTGGAATTTCTTCCCTTATTAATGGGGTTGGGACCATCAGTTGTGTTGTGCAGAAGTCAGGTTGATACACAGCCGACAGCCCTATTGGACAACTGTTAGAATTCATATTATGGCAAGAACCAATCAGCTAAGTAAAGAGAAACAAGTGGCCATCATTACTTTAACAAATGAAGGTTAGTCAGTCCAGAAAATTGCGAAAACTTTGAATGTGTCCCCAAGTGCATTCGCAAAAACCATCAAGAACTACAACGAAACTGGCTCACATGAGGACCGCCCCAGGAAAGGAAGAGTCACCTCTGCTGCTGAGGATAAGTTCATCCGAGTCACCAGCCTCAGAAATCGCAAGTTAACAGCAGCTCAGATTAGAGACCAGATGAATGCCACACATAGTTCTAGCAGCAAACATTGCTAGAACAACTGTTAAGAGGAGACTGCGAATCAGGCCTTCATGGTCAAGTAGCTGCTAGGAAACCACTGCTAAGGAGAGGCAACAGACAGAAGAGATTTGTTTGGGTCAAGAAACACAAGGAATGGATGTTAGACCAGTGGAAATCTGTGCTTTGGTCTGATGAGTCCAAATTTGAGATCTTTGGTTCCAACCGCCGTGTATTTATGCGCTGCACAAAAGGTGAACAGATGGATTCTACATGCCTGGTTCCCACCGTGAAGCATGGAGGAGGAGGTGTGATGGTGTGGGTGTGCTTTGCTGGTGACACTGTTGGGGATTTATTCAAAATTGAAGGCATACTGAACCAGCATGGCTACCACAGCATCCTGCAGCGGCATGCATAGACAGTATATAATGGACCAACAGACCCCGTTGCTCTGGACGGAGACCAGTGAAGGCTATTAGAAGCACTTTTCCGGTGATCTCTTGCTTTACTGCGCAGCCTCCAACTGACAGAGACAACGTAAATGTGACGTGAGCAACGTGTCTGAAAGTTGTAAGTCTTCTGGTAGCTGTGCCAAGAAAAATCTCAATCATTTCCAATCTTACAGAGACGGAGAGCGTAGGTGTATGTAAGGAGATAACATAAGCACAGGCTAATTATTGCTAACTAACATGTTAGTTAACATTAGTAATTAAACCTAAACAGCTAATGTAAGTTGAAACTGCCTGCAAGCTTCTCTGTACTATACGGTAATTCCTCTACTGGGCGACAGTAAGTCACTTGGTTATGACACAATCGTTAGCTTATTTTTACAAAAACGTCTGCTACGGAGCTATAACGTGAGGTACAAGGTAATGGAGCCTTTTATACATTGTCGTGTTTCTTTAGAAATAAACAATGGACAAATAGAGTCTTTAAACGTTTCAGATGTAAAGTTATTCGCAGTCAAGTGACGTAAAAAAAAAAAATGGTGGTCAGTGTAATGCTAATGAGGTGATCGCTTCGTAGCAACAAAATGGCGCCATCGGAGGTTCGCGTTCTGAAGCGAAGCTTACCCCCTTGGCGGCATGCCATTCCATCTGGTTTGCGTTTAGTGGACCATCATTTATTTTTCAACAGGACAATGACCCCAAACACACCTCCAGGCTTCTTGGCTATTTGACCAAGAAGGAGAATGATAAAGTGCTGCGCCAGATGACCTGGCCTCCACAGTCACCGGATCTGAACCCAATCGAGATGGTTTGGGGTGAGCTGGACCGCAGAGTGAAGGCAAAAGGGCCAACAAGTGCTAAGCATCTCTGGGAACTCCTTCAAGACTGTTGGAAAACAGGTGACTACCTCTTGAAGCTCATCAAGAGAATGCCAAGAGTGTGCAAAGCAGTAATCAGAGCAAAGGGTGGCTACTTTGAGGAATCTAAAATATAATATATATATATAATAGTTATTTCACACTTTTTGTTATATATATATATATATATATATATACACACACACACACACACATATGACCTATATCACTGTCTTCAAAGTGAATGCATTCATAAAAGAAGTAAACAAGAAATCGCTTTGAACCACAAATACAGGACCAAGGCTGCTTAGAAATCGTTTTAGCCCACTTCTAATGCTATATTTTTACTAGTTATCAAATTGAGGTTCACATATGGTGTGGCCCCTGCAAAATCCTAAAAACAAACTGTTACTAAGCCCCAGAATCTATGTCAAATAACCCCAATCTGTACCAGAGCCGACTTACAGTAAAACCAATGTCTCATTAACAGCTTAAGCAAAACTACTGCACGATATGTAAACTGATATGATTATATAACAAAATACAATAACAAATCTGGTTAAAGCCAACAGGAGGGACAGATACCCCATTCAGAATCTCAACCTCTTATTATTATTCCTCTATAAATCTAATCCTGTCAGACAATAAACTACATAAATGCATCTAATAGGATTATGGCCAGTGAAAATATGTTGGCGAAAAGAGGGATAGAGACATGGGGAAGATTGGGAGAGCGGGGAATAGTGAGAGATAAGTGGGGTACCTCTACCACCTTCAAACACTCAAAAGAAAGCTTTGATAGAGGCTCAACACTTCTGAAGGTCTACGACTTTCCTAAACTGTGGATCAGGGCTAATTCCTCGTGGCCCATGGTTGAGTGCTGGGTTTTGGCTTCAAGCAGCAGTGAGTTTATTTAGTGGGTCCTCGAACATTCCTCAAGTCTCAGCTGAAGCTGAACAATAAGATGTCTGGTGACCAAATGACCTTTGTCCTCCATTTTCGATATCAGTATGCATCCAATCTGGGTGTTCCTATTGCATAAATCAGTTTATTTTTTAATGTTAAAAAAAAATTGTCTTTGACTACGTTTACTGCCAATTTGTGCTTCAACTGTTGATTATGTTGCCATTTACCATTAGCAATGGTCTCACACTGGTTTAACCATGTTTGCCTTGGCCTTAAACCTACTTCTCCCTACAAGGTTACAAGGCTCAGTGGAGGGATCTAGATCTGCTGACAGCCAAGAATACAGGGCAGCAGTGGTATTTTCACAAACTGGCACAGAGAAGGAAAGAACCCTGACGAGGAGTGAGTGAAAAAAATTTATAGAAAGGACAACCATCATTTTGTCTGTCACTTTGCATTAGAAAAGAAATGATTGCAGTAAATGCACATACACGTACATCCAAACAGGCCTCCCCTTTAATAGACTATAGCTCTGTGATAAAGGGCCTCGTGCTTCCTTAGGACCACCTACCCAGCAGGAAAACCAGGTCATGCACCTGGAAATGGTCAGAGCCACAAACACTAACAAACTGTATGTGATTAAGGTTGGCTATTACCCAGGACCTTGGCCCACATCAGAGCCAGACAGAGGTGGAGATTGGGAGCACTGTGAGCTGGGAGAGGAGAGATGGACTACACAAATCAGGAGGGAAGAATTATTATTATAAGCAGAGTCAAATCCAACATACTGCAAACACATACACACACAGACACAGGTACTAACATAAACACAGGTGTTAGGAAACACACCTAGACTGAAATATTGAAAATATTTGGCATATAGTGGTAGGCACTTACGCGTATCTGTACCCTCTGGCTGGCTAGTGGACACAGGTAACACCCAATGCTTTTTTATTAAGATATGATGCTGATCCATTAAAGGAAATTAGCTTTTTATTGTTGCGGTCATTTTCGAGTATGGACTAAAGTCCCTGGCACTGCCAACTCCTCTGTTGGTCAGGGGAGAATAGTGATACTCGAAACGGATATTGGAAATTTGAGGCTGACACCAACTACGGTTATTTTCCAAAATCAGCTTTGAGTATCACTATCCTCCCCTGACCAACAGAGGAGTTGGCAGTGCCAGGGACTTTAGTCCATACTCAAAAATGGCAACAGCAACAATAAAAAGCTAAAATGATATATATCATCAGGAAATTAGCTTTTTATTGTTATTGTGTGTGTATATATATATATATATATATATATAATATTTTTATAATTTAATAATTGATTAATCATTTTAGTTATTGTTTTTTGGTTTTTGCATTTTGTCTGTTTTATCATCTTGAATTGAATGTTGGTTGGACAAAAGAAGCAACTTAAAAAATGTTCACATTCTATGACATTGTATAGGCTAAATGATTAATTGATTATTAAAAAAAGATTCAATAATGCCAATAACCATTCATTGCAGCCCTATATACTTTATAGTTGAAAAATAAAAAAGTATATAAACAAATAGGACAGTAACATTAAATACATATTGAATGGTAAATTTCACTGGACATCATTATAAAAAATTAAAAACACAAATAAAACGTACGCCTAAATAAAATACATTTGTTAAACTTGAATTGAAAAAATAAAGATCAAATACACATAAAAATAGAAATACACATACTGATGTATCTCCATAGTGTTAGGGTTCAATACAGTATATGCGTCCAGACTACAATGTGGGTGCTTTAATACGCATTTAAGGGAGAGCATAATGCTCAATGAGGTTAATTCTATCTTCCCAACAGATAAAGACAATCAAACGGTATAATTCCATGCTTGAGCACCAGGCCTCTGTTTGGCCTGGCTGTTTGTGAATGACCCCAGAATGTGGCTGCCAAGAGGCAAAAAATATTTTATGATGTGAAACAGCTGCTTGACTTATGGCCATTTACTCAGGATATAGTTAAACACATTGACCTTCACCAGTAATGATCGGTAAAAGAACAAATTTGGGAGACGTAACACTAGTAATTTCTGCCACTTGCACAAAGAATCATATTGTCAACCTTCAAGATCCTGCATAGTGTTTTCAGTGTGTGTTATGTTCTTCAAGACATTATTAAGCTGGGAGACTTACCTAGGTCTGGATTGAGAAGGAAGTACTGCCTTTCAGTTTTTGGACAGCAGACAAACATCCTCCCAGTTGTTTGTACTGTAAATCACATTATGCTCTCCAACGCCCTCCAACAAACCTGCCGTCTACCAACACCTCCTACTGTGACACATTAATTATAACTTCCTGTATACAGCCTATCCCAAGCCATGAATACATAATGCCCCAAAATGAGTCATATTCACATAGCAGACACCCAGCAGTGAATAAATACAACCTATCCATCACACACTGCCCACTGCCCAGTGAAAGATTATGAAAGCCCACAGAGGCAGACAGGAGGCTGGGCCTAGCCAACGGGAAGAAGAATGGAAACCATTGTACTTTATCTTTTAAAAAAATGACATTCAACACCCATCACAATGTCCCAATTATGCCCGATATGCCAAACAAGACCTACAAACTGACAGAGCCAAAGAAAATAGATGTCAGAATCGGAGCAGGTGACAATCAGGTGTTCTTTTAAATTCTGACTTCATATTTCAATCCAAACAAGGTTCTAACATGGGATGTAACTTGATTTTTCTCACTCCTGAAAGCCATCTCTGTCTTTCCTTAGGTCGGTGAAAAATGCAGCAGAAGCTGGCAGGTCATTCGTCTCCGTTGTCCCAGTGGGTGGTGCTGGCTACAGTTTGACTAATGGTCGTGTTATAATGCTTCAGATGTCTGAGTAACGACAAACTATAAAAGCTAAGCTGACTACAAAGCCAACTTATCTGAAATCTACTGGCTGTTTTGTGATGAGAGCTGATAAGGTTTGAGAAGAAGGAAATGTCATAACAATAGGAGACTTAGGTGACAGAGGGTTGGATCTTGGCAGTTATTAAGTGGTCCATTGATAATGAGAAAGTCCAGTTGAGCAAACTCACACTAGACCTAAGAACATAAAAATCCCCGGATTTGTTAAGCTCCAAAGATATTAAATCTCTTATCAAACCTGTTATGGCTTTTATTTCAGTGGTCAGAACAATTAATATCATTCACCAGTCAACATTTCATATCTTCTGCTGCACATCTCATATTAAGTCTGTAGCCGCAAGTTGTGAAAATAAAGGCTACTTTAATTGAAGTTAATGTTGATTAATTAGTAGCTACCACTGAAAATTGTAGTATTTATGGCTTCTCACACAACAACAGGTGATCACAGATCAAAACTAAATCTTGGGGTTGTAGTTATTTATAACGTTAGTTAATTGCAAATGCTAAAGGCTAAACTTTTGATTGGGGATTTGAAATATTCAGTGGATTTAATAATGGGTTTGGTTCGATCAAATGCTATCCCAAAACCTCCTACAGTAACAGTAGCTGCTTTTCTGAAGTTATTTTTATTCCACTAGAGGAAAAACTTCTAACATTACTGGTTCTTCCATCTGTTTCATAGCATTGTAGTACTGAAAAGTAAAAGCGAACAGAAAGCATGAAGTGACATTTTTTTTTAAAAAGAAAAACAAAACAGAAGAAGGAATGACAGAAAAAAAAGAAAGTAAACCAAGGTAAATTCAGGAACTATCCTGAGTCTAAACATCCACTGCCCATACTTCCTTCCCTACTCTGAACTGCCTTCCCCCCCTGCCTCCCCTTCTGTTATTGCTCCTTCTGCTCCTCCATGTCTGTTAAGTCAGCATGACATTTTATGATGCCTGGATATTAAAAAGCAGTTTCTATTATGTGTTGGAGGGAAGTGGAAACAGCTATGCTCATGCTAGGTAATTAGGGAAAGCAGGCGAGGGGATATTTATGAATGCAGGGGAAGGCTAGGGGGAGACCAGGGGAATTGGTGTGTAATGTCCTGCTGTCAGTAGCAGTTTTCTATTTAACTATCTACACAAAACTGTTAAAGGTGGAAATTGTTTTTGATCTCATTTATGATCCATGATTCATCTAAATCAGTTGGTGCATTTGTCCTTTGTGATGTGTCCAACTGAACAATGCCAATTGCATGAAAGTAGTCCTAAGAAGTTTTATTAAATAGGGCCATGGCAGGCTAGATACGGTATGATTACACTTGATCAGACAAACACAGATCGGTACCACAGTTAAGCAGACTGTTTAGGGTTGTCAAGGGCATTTACTTCAGTAAAATACAGTTCCTTATGCAGAAGAAATTGTAATATGACGCTGTGGTAAACGTGTGAATTCCTGCAGCTTTGTCTTATAATTTAATTTCCAACATTGTGTTATATTGATCAGGATTCTGCTAAATTAAGTCTTGAAATTCTTTTTTAATACAATGGTTAGTTTTTACTTTGTTTTATACAATTTGTGATATTCTGCAGATTGATTATAGTTGTATTCATATTTTTAATGCTGGCCATTTTACCGTTTCTACCTGTCCATTTGATTCTTGGCACCTGATCTTAAATTCCTTTTTATGACTTTTTATTGTTTTTCATCTTTCATTCTTTTATGCTGCTCTGTACAGCACTTTGTAATGCTGGTTTTAATAAGTGTGATATACATCTTATTATTACCAAAACACATTGTCATTTTAAAGAAGAGAAATTATTTGAAAAATCTACTTGTAATATCCGCTATTCAAAATCTCCTTTTGATTTTTTTTAACAGGAGATTGCATGGCGCCAGTAGCAACATTTTTCACAGATCGCCTCAGCAGATATACTATAAAACCACTCTGTGTTCTTCGCTCCTGATGTGGTCAGCATATCCGTTTCAGATACTTGCTGGAGAACTTTGATCAGCTTACTGACCACAAACCGTGAAAAGTCATTTTCATAGAAACCAAAGTTATAATAATACAGTAAGTTCATAAGTAACCTCACTTGAAAGCAAACATACTCCGTTTAACATCTACATACGATAAGAGTTCATGTGAATAAAGACTCTAAGGGATATAATTGTTGATCAATGTTTAGTTTTTCAGTTTTGCTCAGTGGCCAATGTACGGAACACACACACACACACACACACACACACACACACACACACACACACACACACACACACACACACACACACACACACACACACACACACACACACACACACACACCTCTTCTGCATAAGGAACAGTGTGAACTGCATCTGTTACCTTGTACGATCAGGGTTGTGGCTTTTGGCCCTGTGCAGCTGTACTGTATCTTGCCTTTCTCTGTTCAAAAACATTAAACAATATTTCCAGCCAGCCCTCCAGGCCCCCAGCTCAATAACAATTTAAGGCTGAGAGAGAAGTGAGTGGAGGTGGTTCAGACACCTCGGGGCCTTGGGGGCTGCTCTGGGCACTCCACGGAACCACAAACCAGCACAGGTCACACACAAGTTTGTTGCTTTTCGTTTTCTCCACAGCTCAGGGACAAAATGAAGCCTTAACCTCGTAATCTACCCAACGTGTCCCCTGGTAGCACTTCTGGATTTAGAGCTGGGAAATTACACTTCAGGCCTGAGAGGTGAGGAAGGAGGGATAGATGTGATTTTGAGCATAGCCAATGAAAGATGGCAGTTTACATCACAGAACCACAAGACCAGGGTAAATATTTCAGTTTTCATGATTAAACATCCAAACATGATATTCCTTATAGCATCAATAATTGAAGCAAGCAGTTACACACTGAAGTAAAGAAGATATCATCATCTGCGTTTATTTCTATATGATTTGATCTTTGGGGGTTTGGGATTCATAGGTAGGGAAGGATATAATGTGACAGCAGTCTCTCTGCCACCTGTCACGGTGCGGCTTTAGGGGAAACATTCTGTCCTACCTTCTCCCCAGAGTCGGCTCAGGCCATCCAGCCCACTCTGCCTGCCGCACAATCAACCCTCTGTTCGTGACTCAGGGTGGGTCCCGCTCTTTCCACCCGCATTACTGTGAAAACAACCCAATCTCAAAACACACTCTCACTCTGGCATAGCCATGTGTAAATACACACATACATACTCCTGGACCCACTTCTAAACCCATTGCCCACCACGGTGCAGCAGGGCCTATGGGAAACCTAAACCCATTCCTGCCACTTACCATTACAGTCCTGCCTGTCTGCTTCATTGAAAACACATGTATGAGTGTGTGCTTGTGCGCATGCATAGATGCATGTAAATGTGAGTCTGCCAGGGTATTCCTACTGTAGCTTTGGGTGTGACTGTGCATACAGACTTGAAACCCTTACAACATTGGCTGGACACACGATTCCTGTTATTTCACACCCTCACTCCCAGCCTTGATCTTTGCCCACCACTCAGGCATATTTACATGAGCAACCAGTCAGAAAAATCTAACCATGCCACGGTCTGAGTATTTACACCAGACTGTACTAATGTAGTCACTATACTCACAACCTCCTTTCACAAATGCAACTCGTTATGTAAATGTGTCAGGTCAGTCTCATGTCTGAATGCGCCCAAGTCACTTTTACGCAAGTCACAACGGCAATCTAGGTCAGACCTGAAAACATGTCCGGAACACTTAATATACGCAGAAAGCAGTTAACTCACTGACGTCGCTGACTTAACGCACCTGCCATTCTCGCTCTCACTTACGCTACCTAGCGGTGGGTCGTGTATGGTCACGTGAGTATCAGAAGTGTCGAGGGTTTCAGAGCTTGCAGACTTAAAGAAGAGGCTGTACAAAGTATATTTTGTAACTTAATCACTAGTTATTATATTACACCCATCTTAAATTTCATTGTTTATAAAAGGTCATACAAAATGTATTTTTTAAACATGAATTTGTTTTTGTTTTTATTTAACTTTACATCTTACTGCTGTGACACTGCACCAGGTACAGGCACATAAAATGTATTTTTTAAACATGAATTTGTTATTTAAAAAAAAAAAAGTGTTGCACATTTTTGTTTATGTATTTATTCCTATGCTCATTTAACTTTGTAGGTTTCAAAATTTTAGCATTTTCCTTGATAATCAAGCAAGTAGAATCATGGTACCATTATATGGCAATATTGTAAATCGCAATATGACTTTTTCTCCAAATCGTGCAGCCCTAATTCAGAACAATCAATAGGAATTATTCTCCCCGTCATGGTGCAGGAAAAATGACTTTTGTACAACCATAATCAAAAGAGTACTCTCTGTATTTCAATGTGAGGTCCTGCAAACTGCATGGATGAATACATTTTACTGTATATCCCGCAAAACACTTTATATACAGCATGTGAGCAAATAGTTCCAACTAAATGTCTTGTCATCCTATGCTTGTGCACTGTCAAACTTTAAAAATAGCAAGCAAAATTAGATAATGTTAAATGATGAAACCGAAGAGAAAAATATTAGTGGAATTACTTTGAGAAACATGGGCAAGCGTGCGATAGCCATTAAATAAGGCTTTAGCAAACGGCAAAATAGGTTTTAAAATTCATGACTAATGCAGCCTGTTAGAAAACAGACAACCCTCTTTTTCCGTCATACCATAACTTTACATCTTACTGCTGTGACACTGCACCAGGTACAGGCACATGGCTCTTTCCGTTAATGAAGACGCAAGATGCGTTGATGTAAAAGACATCGATGTCTAAATAACCCATACTTATGGCGCTTACCCATGGCTAGTACCAGCTCTACTCTACCCGGCTCAACCACGGAACCCCGTCCTCCATTTTCCATTGCAAATTTAGTACCGCCTCATGCCTGAGGCGAGCGTGGCTGATCGTCATAGCAACGCCGCAGGAAACTGCTGTGACCTAACGCGACACACACCCAGAACGTCGAAGGTGTGTTGCTTTTGACTCTCTGCATGTGGCTGTTGCCACAGCTAGAAGAAAAATGTTGTTTCAAAAGAAGCTGGAGGCAGCAAAAAAAAACACCGCTGGCTAAACTATTTAAAAATGACGCAGTGATTAGGGACGATTCTCTCTGACCAATCAGTAGTCTGCAGGTTTTTACGTCACCTTTTGATATCGCCTCAGCTTTGCTTGGAACCTCGACGGAGGCGATACTAAAGAAAGTACCTGTTAGCAGGTACCAGGGACTTTTTTTCGTAATGGAAAACCAAAAAAGGCGAGTAGAGTCGAGGCGAGTCGAGCAGGTACCATGTAATGGAAAAACGCCATAAGACAGATGAAGACGGAAATGTTGTGTATTCCATGTCTGAAAAGGGCTATAGAGCCAGAGAGCTTGTCGACAGAATACAAAAGAACTGTATCACTATCCTCTCAGGTAGTCCCATGATTCATAGTCACCTCAGCCATGATATAGAGCAACAGGGACAAATCACCTTGTGTGAAAATCCGCCCGTACTCCCATTGTATGTGGAGGATCCTCATAATGTATAATGATGAAAATGTTCTGCCACTGTGACAAGGCAGTCTTTGCTTCAGTGTAAGAGACCCATGAGCCAACATATGGTTCAGTGTATTGCAGCCGACACGGACACATTGCGAGTCAAGTTGGAGTTGGGCTGACTTCAAGAGGAGGCGCTTCCAAACCACTTATATAGATCATCAGAGACCGAGAGCTCTCCCTTAGCCTGTACGCGCTCCTAAAGTGGGCCCATTCAGTCAGAAATGAAAATAGAAAGTTTACTATGTCTTTGGAGTACGAGTGCATTTACGTGTGTGGTATGAAACTCATATAGACATAGGAGCATAAGGGTGGGCCAATACTTCTTTCTTAAGACCACACACATGCACACAAAATTAATCACGCACACATTCATGCATAAATGCGCACACACACAGAGATATGCTCACTTAAAACACATTTAAACAACGAGACAACACAAAATGACAACCACAGGCCAAGAAACACAGACCTGCACTGTTGCTGTATCCCCTTCCAGTGACCGAGAGAGCCTCAACATTTTCCACAGCTGGGTGCGCTAGTTAAACACTCTCAGAAGTGATGTCTCTTTGATGAGCTGTGGTAAGTGAAATAATAATCACACTGGCGCACATTTGCCAGAATACTTGCCCATATTGCCTTGCTAGTTCAATGCCCTGAGGGGAGACTCAGCCAAATAAACAGATCCCATTTCTAAAAGGCAGAGACTGGTAATGAGGAGTCAAGACCTGGCAGATCAACCCCCTCCCCATTACTATCACCACTCTCCTGCTAAAGTGTTCATACTGTTAACATTCCTGACTCACAACTGCTGCTGGAGTCAGGAGGGGAGTTTATACTGCCACCGATCAAGACCGGCCATCTCTGAGAGCACACTGGAGGGCTTTGTGTCACTGGAGCATATTGGACAGACAGACAGACAGACAGATGGGTGAACATTGAATAAACTCTCACTGGCAAACACACAATACCCCAATTGATCATTTCTGCCAAAAATACATCAGATGCCCTATATATCACTATGAGACTACAACCACGAAAGGCAGTGATACACTGGCTTAATTTTGAGACAAAGTAGATGGGCAATTTTGGGGAGAAAAAAAAAAACTCTTTTCATTATAGTTTTGTTCCTTACAGGCCATTTTATCGGCACCAATTTTGTCCCAACTGACACCACCCTTACCTGCTGCTAGCAGTGTCTACTCTCATGGTCTCCAGAACAGAGATCAAACACATATTTGCACACATGGACCACAATCATAGGTGCTACAATGATTTCACAAGACAGCTTTATTATGTCAACTGCCTAAACCCAGAGTCGGGAGGTTTTATTTGATTCTACTGCAGAGGGCATTAGTGGAAGGGCCGTGACAATAACCGCATCACCGCAATACCGGCAGTGACGTGACACTTCCGCGGTGACAGCATCATCACCGCATTTTTTATTGATTTACTTAAAACATTTTGCTGATGAAAGTTACAGAACTGAATATGTCCTGTGACATGAAATATAATATAATAATATAACAAAAATCATCGTTTAGTTATCGTCATCGACTGTCTTCCAGTGTTTCCTTTAGGATTTTTTTTTAGCAGTGGGGCAGGTCCGAACACCCCCCCATGAAACGGAACGGACACTTCGCTGCAACACAAATATATTTATTCACCTCTATTCACATTTTCAGTTGTGATTCAACTTTATTTTTTGAGTTACTATATAGGCCAACTTTGATCTTGACATATAGGCTAAGCATTCTGTAGCAAATAACCATAAACCCACTGTTAATTGCATTATCTTAATGCAGTGTAACTACTTGAGCATGTAAATTATGCACCTAAAATACAAATGTGAGCAAGAGCGTTGAGCAATCGCTATTATATCAAATCAATAGCCATGTGCAATTTAGCTAGCAGGTGAAGAACACAAACAATGAAATCACCAGTTAACTTAATTTAAATTTGCAAGACCAGGCTTAAATGAACTGACAACATAACATTTCTTTTGTCTGTCTGATTATTATGAATTAATTCTACAGGTAACGTAACATTTAATATAATACACAGTAGGGAAGTCACATTAACGTTACCGCTGCAGTGTTTACTAGGGGTGGTACGGTTCACAAAACCCACGGTTCGGTTCATATCACGGTTTTAGGGTCACGGTTTTCGGTTCTGTATGGTTCTTGTTGTTATTTTTTCTTTAATCTTTAACACTCCAGAAATATACTTCAGCATATGATATATAGCTTAATTATCCACAATGTAGGACACAGTATTAAAACATAGTTCTATCTTGTAATCATGCACAAACGGAATTTGACTTTAAGCACATTATTGGGACCATCTCTGAGGAAAGTGAGGTGAGATTTTGATACAGTAAGAGGGAAGACAATGATGATATAACAAGCTTTTCATTTATTTGGCAAAAAAATTAGTGTGTATCACCATTTACAGGAACATATGTGCCCTTTTTTTTGTTCGCGAGTGAGGGGACAATGGAGCGGGAGATTGGTCGGAGAATCGGCGCAGCGGGTGCGGTATTGCATTCAATCTATCGCACCGTTAGACGAAAAAAGAGAGCTTAGCCAGAAGGCAAAGCTCTCGATCTACCGGTCAGTTTTCGTTCCTACCCTCACCTATGGTCATGAAGGCTGGGTCATGACCGAAAGAACGAGATCCAGGGTACAAGCGGCTGAAATGGGTTTCCTCAGGAGGGTGGCTGGCGTCTCCCTTAGAGATAGGGTGAGAAGCTCACTCATCCGTGAGGAGCTCGGAGTAGAGCCGCTGCTCCTTTGCGTCGAAAGGAGCCAGTTGAGGTGGTTCGGGCATCTGGTAAGGATGCCCCTTGGCGCCTCCCCTAGGGAGGTGTTCCAGGCACGTCCAGCTGGGAGGAGGCCTCGGGGAAGACCCAGGACTAGGTGGAGGGATTATATCTCCAACCTGGCCTGGGAACGCCTCGGGATCCCCCAGTCGGAGCTGGTTAATGTTGCTCGGGAAAGGGAAGTTTGGGGTCCCCTGCTGGAGCTGCTCCCCCCGCGACCCGACACCGGATAAGCGGACGAAGATGGATGGATGGATGGATGGATATGTGCCCTTTTTTAGGGCTGAAACGATTCCTCGAATAATTCGATTACAAAAAAATCCTCGCTGCAAAATGACTTGCCTCGAAGCTTCGTTAAATCAATGTTACCAACGTTGTATCGCTGACGGACGGTGTTTCCGCATGGAGCATTATTACTGTTGCACAGACGCTGCTCAGTCTGCTGCTGGCGACACATGCGTAGACACGTAAATAGCGAGGGGCTAACAGTACAGATCCACTTTTGCGACACGACCAGAGACAGGCTGGAGAAAACGACAGAAAGTGTCCAAAGTTTGGAATCAGTTCAAACGTAATTAAAACTAAAACTCTGTACAGTAGATCTACTGCAAAATCAAACTAGCTTAGCACGTTAACATGACGTCAGTGCTTTAGCATCTCAACAGAAAACATGGAGTCTAACTTAATCATCCATTCCACGAAGAGGACCCAACGATGAAACTACATCAAACACAACAACTACCAAAATCAAAGACAAGAAAATACGTAGTGGTGACCATGATCTGATCTCAAGAGCTGGCGTGTTGACTATCCCTTCGGAAAAACAGCTGATTGTTGAGTCTCTCTCTCTCTGTGTGTGTGTGACATTATAATCAAATATATAAATGAAAATAGGTTTAGTATAACTAATATTTACATATAGGCCTACTGTATATACAGATCAGTCTCAGGTTGAAACTTGTAGTTCTGAAAGTTAGTTGCACAACTTAATGTAATGTTTATGTATGTTTAATGTATGCCTTAGTTTGAGGTTGATATCATTTGAAAAAAAAATTCTTTAAAAACAATGTAATATGGCACTTAAATGCACTTAATGTTAAGATTTTTAAGAGATGATATTGTAAGCAATGTAGGCAATACAAATGTTGCTTTTTTCCGAAAATGTTGCTTTTTTCCCTAGTTTTGGTTGTTTAAAAACGCAAAAAAAAATTATCCGATTAATCGATCGATAAAGTGCTAGATTAATCGATTACAAAAAGAATTGATAGCTGCAGCCCTATCCTTTTTAGCACATGAAGATTGAAATATTACAGAACAACAATTGAAATAACTTGCATTTACCAAACTAACAACTTCAGTGTAGCTATTACAAAAATACAGGTGACGTGACCTGCAGCACTCCACACACCACCGTTGAGGAGCGGTCGGCTCGCCGCCTCTCAAAATCTGACGAAAATCTTTTAAACTGACCTTTGTCGATTTGAAATGAAGACAGATTCAGCAACTGCATGGTCTATTTCTCGCTTAAAATGTTTTCAGAAACACGTTTTGGTTAACTATTTTCGTAAAATATGACATCGTATTCACAACGAGACGCCATCACAGTCGGTTTTGAAATTCGAGAGCAGCCAGCCCCACGTGACGCGTTCGTCCAATCATCTGCCATGTGTTGCGTTTGTCACGCTCATCCCGCTCGTCATTTCCGGTAAGTGTTTTAACATAGGTGTTGAAAGAGGGCACAACGGCAGTAAGTGGTTTGTGCACATTAGAAGTGTATTGACGAACCGCGCTATGCACACACGTTCCAAACAGAGATAAGCGAACCGTACGGTTTGGATTTTTTCATGAACCGTACCACCCCTAGTGTTTACTAGGGGTGTAAGAAAAAAAACGATACACTTGAATATCGCGATATTTTATTTTGCAATACTGTATCGATTTTCAAAAAGGCAATAGATTTTTCTTTTTTAAAAAAAAAAATGTATATTTTTTTTTTACGTTCAAAAATATTCATGTAAGACAGTGGTTCACGTTTTGTGTTTAAACCCCTTACCGCTAGATGGCTATGCTGAAACACATCACTAGTGTCCTTGCCTAGCAGTGCCTAACAGTGCCTGACTTTTTGCTAGAAGCTAACAATGTAGCTATGGCTGAACTTAGCATATAAAAATTTGCTCACTAAGAACCTGTGAACCACAATCCCAAGCTGGCAGTTTGATTTTCTGTGTACTGAATTGTTTACCTAAAGTAATCTTTGACTTTTATGAACATCATGTCTTTTTTTAAATATTATTTTTCTAAAATTATACTTAATCCCAATATAATCGCCTTACGCATAGTATCGAAATATATTGCAATATATTGAATCGTGACCCATGTATCGTGATTCGTATCGTATCGCCAGATTCTTGCCAATACACAGCCCTAGTCAGGGCTCCAGACTAACTTTTTGCCTTAGGCGCACCAGTGCAATCAACTTTTTTTATTTAGGTGCACCAGCACAAAATTTAGGTGCACCCAAATTTTTCCTTGCGTCGCCATTAATGCCACAATTTCAATGTCACCTTTTTAATCACACTCCATATACATTCATATATATATTATGTCAATTATTTTAAACAACAATAAGGAGTTGGTACATTTTTTTTTTTTTTATTTGAAGCACAATTATACTGTACTCAGTCTTTCAGCGGGTCCCCCCTTGCTGTCAAATGCCCCTCAGATGGCCAACACCTGTAATTTGGCCTTCTTCCCCTTTGGCCTTGGCTAAACCAGCTTGCCACACTCCCTAGCATAAAAATTCTCCAAGCTGGGCCCCTCCACACTGATTCTTATCAGATCTTCCACTAGTCCAGGACTAAAAATCATATATCTCTGTGTTTTTCGGCTGAATGGCGATACACAATATATATCGCTATCTCTAATATATATATTTTTTACAAAGTGGGCTGAATGTTCAGTTTTAAGTCAAAGACACTTTTCACAGGCTCTTTTATTAAAATAGATTGACAGGGTTTCCTTCCCAATTTGAAAACATACAGCTGCAACACATGTAAATGATCTGAAATAAATAGCTGGGATATATTAAAAAAAAATATATATCTCTGAGAAAGCTCCTTCACTTGTTTTCAATAACAGACCCGGATAGCCCAGTAGCTCATATAGGGAGAGAGGGGGAGTGCGATGGACTGAAGTGTATTCTACTCACAGTGGCGGCTGACTCATTATGAATGGGTCCAGCACGGGTTAAATGCGGGTCAGCGGCATTACACGTCTTGTGTAGGCTATGAAATGTCTGCATCGTCACTGCGCTGCATTTTTATGAACTATGATAATGTGGCCATCGGTCACATCTCTCGCCCAGGTCCAGCAGGCTCCGTCTCACACGCCATTACTCAACGAACTGAAGTTAGTTCCATTCAATAACTTCTTCTGTGTTTTTCACCACAATAACAGAGTTACCAGCGGAAACACTGGTACCAATACAGGTTTCCCTCTCATACATAATATACAGCTGTGTTACTAACAATTAAAACTGTAGACGAATGTCAGCATGTGGACCGGCGGCGCTGTGTCTCTCCATGTTGCAGGTGAGCCGGCCCGTGTGTGAGTGAATGGGGGCGGGGCTGCGCGGAGGAGAGATCCAAACACAGGCACGGCTTTACAGAAGGAACGGGTCATGTAACGCAACATTAAACCATATCCATAAACGACATCACTTCGTTTGTGGAGAGGCAGCGGATGCAAGGACGTTAGGTGCACCGGTGCGACCTAGGAAAAATCTTAGTCACACCCTTACAAATTTTGGTCGCATTTGCGATGCACTCTAGAGCCCTGCTAGTGTTTACCATTGCACTAGCCTAGCAGCTAGAGAAGTTTCCTTCTGCTTATTGCTTAATCCAGACAAAACCACGGTTAAATTTCAGCCTGCATGCACGTTTTGTAGCCTAAAACAAAGCAGCTTAAGTTGGTAGAAAGAGACCCTAATTGGTGGTCCTGAGAAAACTATATACTAAAACACACACGCACAGTGACACAAAGAGGCACGTAAACACGGAAATGTGAAATCAAATCCATAAAAGATTTAGTTAAATTCTATTGAAGAAATTCCATATTTCTCACCAAAATGCACGTGTATCTCTGAGGCCTAACAAGCGCTTTCAATGCTTTTCTTCCTCAGAATTTTTTTTTAAACCTGCATCGTTTACACCCATGTTTGCTAGCTGATGGTCTTGCTTCTTCTCTGCTTTTGTAGCCGCATTGCTATGTTCCCTGCTGTGTTCTCGCAACTAACTGTTGAACAGTTGGAATAGTTTAATTATAGGCAGGAATGTGTACTGCATTACATGACTGGGTCCTCACGTGTGAGATAAAAACTAAATAGGGATCTCCTCATGAAAACATTGCCCCATAGAACTAGTGGTGAAAAACTCCACAGGATATCTTTACATAATGCAAATAACCCAACATGTCTTTGATATGATTAAATACATCAGTTGTGCTCACACCAGTAGCATGACTGTGTAGGAATAATTTACCAATATTACTTATGAATATTTAGTTTGGTACTAGGCACTAGCCACTGCTGATTTCCTGTCCTACTGGGAAATTGCCTCCTGCTACAAATATGTCAAGAATGAAATGCCTTAAATGACTGGGAAAGAGAATTAAGAAAAACTAAAATACACTGCGTAAACCCCATTTGTACTAAATAGATAGAATACATACTACCATCATAGCTCTCTATTCTCTTAATTTTCCATACTTATACGCCAAAGGGTTGATGGAACCGTGTGCTTGTTCATAGACTCAGAGGGTAAAGTGTGTGCATATGAAGTACCAAACAAATAAATATAATTTGGCCCATCCATTTTAATATTGACATATCCACAGAATCCACCAGCCCTTAGCTTTTTCTCTCTTTCTCGTCATTCGGATTTCCTGTCTGGTAATAAGCACCTGAATACATAAAATATGTTGCTCAAGTCCATCCTGTTTATAATAATGTTTTATTTAGTGTTTTGTATTATCATAATCAAAGTTCCAATAAAAATAACAAAGTAGAATAAAATATACATATCAAGTGACAGCCTAGTTCCGTAACCTGTCCCGCGCGGAATCTTGATGTTATGTTAACAAACAAATTAGCATTTAAATGAGTCCTGCATTTTATCCTTCAAGGTTATGTTGTTATGGATATTAAATTAGAGTGCGTTTGCGTGAGTCTGCAAGTGTGTGTGTATGTCTGTGTGTGGTCCATAAGCTGCCAACCGACAAGTCCCCCAGAGAGGTGTTAGAGCAGGTTTGTTTAGGGTTGATTTGGGAGATAGTGGGGTGGAAATGTGCACGTTCCAGTGTGTGTGGGTTTCGGTCTGCATAGGCTTGAGGCGAAACAGTCTAGACTTTTTGTAACTGCAGAAGATTTAATATCAATTTCTCCTGATGGACAATGTCAGTTAAAAAGTTCTCCTCAGCTAATGAGTCTAATATTTCTGTATTTTCTCGATGGACAAAGTCTGCAGAAAACACACACGTAGAGTGGTTTGTCCCTGAGCTGGCCTGCTTTGGATGGTTATCATGTTGGCTGGGCTCCTAGAGCAGCAGTTACAGCGATGAAAGTGTGTGGACTGTTATTGCAGAGGTGCTACACACTACACAGTGACTGTTTAAACAGCAAACAGTGCTTGGATACACACTGCACCCGCCAGATGGCTCAACTGCCAGTTTATAAAGTAAATTCCAAAATAGAGACGTCAAACTAGGTCTACTGGGCTATCTCCATTGTGGAAGAATCCAGACTTTCTGAACTTGATGGTACAAGATGATCTACATCTGCGCTTGACTGCCGCAACAAGTCCTGGACAATCAGCTGCATGCTACTAAACTAGCTAATCCACATACAGGATTTCTACAGGAAGAGATATAACTACATGTTAGGAAGCAGAAACATTGGGTCGCATTCGACCTGCACACATTCAAATCTGCAAATGATATTGTGGTGAGTCCACACTTAATCTCTAAGGCAAACTAATCTCCCCTTTAATACAGTTGATTCACGAACCTGCTCAAAAACATGTTTTTAATCTACCCCTCGCCGGCTCAGCAGCCATAATAAAATGTGGATTAAATTGTAAGCTTGGTGATATGTGGAGTTTTTTTTTTCTGATTCTTATGGCAGAGCGTCTCTTTCAGTCTGCAACAGTAAATATGTATGCTAATATAGCAGCTCATAAAGGCTTTAAAAACCTCCACATGATATTACAGACAAAAAAGTGCACATATTCAAACAGACACACAAACTCTGTACGCTCATGAATGCAAACACAGCGATGACATTGCCTGAGGCTGTTTACATCTATAAGCATCAAGTATATTAAGTCTATACCTATTTTTTTGCATTAACTTATTCAGTCAGTTTCTTTAGTAGTCTTTACTATAACTTCCAGTCAAAATTAATTTGGAATTGCTGCAGGTGTTAATGCAGGAAAATACTTTACAACCTCTTAAAAATGACACTTGTTTACAGCCTGAGAGAATATTATCTGACTTTGTTTCTTTATCGATTTTACCCTCAGCCCATAATTCGACAGTTTTACTATTATATTGTTATTATTGTAACCGGAAAACACAAATTGATGTTCCAGTTTGGATGGAATTGGTGCTTGTTAAGAATAGGTAAGTTTTTTAATTATTGTTATAACTTTTTGCCTTGTTTTTGTTTTATTGTTTAACATTTAAGTCAAATGCAAAAGGAACAAGAAATAAAAAAATAAAAACTCAAGCATGTCAAAATGGATATGCAAACGTGAGGGCTGGTAAACAGCACAAAGGAGACAAAGAGCAAAAAGAAAAGAAAAAGATGAGAAACTATTCAAAGCATCTATTTTATTCAACATTACTTAACTATTTTTCAAAGATTCTGACTATCCTAAGACAATGCTCTGTTCACTTGTATTTTACATGACCTCTTGGGGAGCTGTATGACAACAAAACTGTTGGCGCGTCCACATGATACAAGCCTTTCGTGATCGCGCACAGCCCCCACCCCTCCTCCACACAGTTGCTAGTAGCCAAGGAGGACACAGAGGATTAAAAAAAACATTAACTCTTCAGAAAAGGTAATTATCTTCACTCGAGTTTCTGCACGCAAAAGTCGCCGGACGACACAATCTTCTGAACATAGCCATACTGAGAAATACAGATAGGGTTGTGTGGAGCTGATAGGCTTAAAGGAATACGCCACCGTTTGTTGAAAAAGGGTTATTCACCGTCTCCTCTACATTTATATAGGTGGGCAAATGCATTTTTGTATGAGTGCATGCATTGTCTTACTCCGGCGTCACCGCCGCTAGCTTAGCTTAGTGTAATGAATGGAATCCTTTGTTGCCGTCTAGCATGTCGTGAGTAAAAGTGACCCAACAACAACAAAAACAAAACCTAATTACTTCTTGTGGCCTGCGTATTCACAACGAGTAAAAATAGTAATGCATATTAAGACTAGACTATTTCCTAGGCAGATATTGACTTGGGACTATATTGGGTAAAAGTAGGCTACAGCCGAAGCACTGCTACTCGGGCACAGAGATATCGGCAGGCCGAATAAACTAATCGGTTAGTCGATACAATTGATTGAGTGTTAGTCAACTAAGAATTTCTTCAATCGAGCACAGCCCTACAAATGTTCATTAATATCAAAAAGTTACGCACTAAAGCTTTAAAAGAATAGTTCATGTAATGTTTACAAGGGTTGAGCAAACAGTCTTGTTGACGTTTCTGTTTTTACAATTTAAAAATATCTTTCGAGTCCTTGGTGAAAATACAGACAACCATTAGGTAGTCTGTGGTCTACCCACATCCTTTAATCCATAGGTGGGGTCCAGTGATTTGATATAACATGAACAGAGCTCCAGTGGGACACCATGTGGACATGGTTACAGTTGGGTCCACTCCTTCCTATTAATCCAACTGAAACAAGAGCTACACTTCAGATCACTACTTGGACATTCCAAGACACACTGATCCATCACAGGGAATGTCAACCTGGAAGCACTCAGACCCCCAAGCAAACCATTTCCTGAAGCCATACCTCCACCAATCTTTCTAGGCCAGACATTTATTTATATAGCACTGCTATCCTGTGTAGTTTGGGCCATTGCAAAAACTAATTGGGAATAAATGGGAATTTACTGAGTCTGGTTTCAACAGTAGTGTATATAGTGGAGTGTCTGATATGTTCTTGCGGGTTTGTGACAGGAAATAAAGATTTACAAACGGAGTAGAATTCCCTTTAAGACATGCCAGGAAGGTGGGGTGTTGTTATTCTAAAGTCAGAAAATTCAACCTCCACCCCAGAAACACATATCCTGTAGGTCCAGAGCCACAGCACATATCAGAGTGGGGGTTCTGCCTCAAAGGGTTTACAGTATATCCTTCTATTTGAAAAGATCTTGAGGCTGATGGAAAAAACATTAATGCCAAACACAAAAAATACTTTAAACAAATATGACAGAGGCACAGAATGAAAACAAATTATCTGATGTATTTTACCATATAAAACCTTAAAAAGTGTATTTCTAGGAAGTTCATGACATTTCAGGAAGTGAGGAAATGAACCCATGATCAATGTCAAAGGACAATGTTTACAGTCGGTGCTCTCTCTGGTGAAGGATGCTCATCTTTTGTCAGTGGATGATGTGTGTCATTTGTTCCACAGCACTTGTCAAACAAGATGAGACCATCATAGAGGGAAGAACAAGTCTGATGATGAATCACCACTTATTTTACACTACAGAAAGCTGTGTTTTATCGGCTGGTCAGCAGCTGATCAGACCTTTCTTTCATTACTGAAATGCACAGGACCTTTGTCAATGTATTGGGTGGAAAGGAAAAAGGCAAACTAAAGGGACTTTAGCACTCTCCGTTTTATCTCTCACATCCTCTTTCGGTTTCTCCACACACACACACACACACACACACACACACACACACACACACACACACACACACACACACACACACACACACACACACACACACACACACACACACACACACACACACACACACACACACACACACACACACACACACACACACACACACACACACACACACACACACACACGTTTCAGGTGTTTGAACTCATCATTACCAACTCCAGCCTGGGGATCTGCTCAACCTGACAGCCTTGTTGATAGATTGTAATTGTATGGCCGCAATTGATTGACTGCACCTCACTCAATGTAATATGCATTTGTTTGAGGTTACAGGTAAAAGGAAAGGCAGTAATGACTTTCCTTCTTGTCCTTTGGCAAATGACCCTGTACAAACTCTGACGGACACTTTACCATATTGAAGGGGGAAAGGATACTTTTGCATTTCACTGCGGATATTCTGCTTACCAGGCAGAAGAAGGTTCTGGTTTCCCTTTTAATCAAATTTCAATGATTCCAACGGAGGAGATTTGTGGCGGTCTCTCTCTGTGTTCTTTAAAACCAGTATTTTCCTCCAGCAGCTCCAGGTAATTAATCATCCATACGGGTTTTAAAACATCAGCGACTCTCCTCGCTCCGTTCTCTCAGTCAGTACTTTGCCTCTGTTGTCCCAATGTGTGAGTGATTACCACCGAACTAAATATATTACATATTCCAAAGTGTGGAAAATACACATATGGCGTGGTCTTTGAAACAGTGTTTTATTTGAAGCATAAGCGGAAAAGAAAAAAGGAGGCTGAATGGAGTGTGACTTCCAATGTACAGGTGCAGCTAACGAAGTTGTAGAAAAGGAAAGGGGAAATGTACAGTAGCAGGTCAACAGTTTTCACTTTTTTAACAAGCGTGAGAAAGAAAAAAAAAACTTCCTTGCCAAAGCTGTGCGTATTTGCCATTAAATTGGAAATGGCTGGGAAATATCTTGGTTGCATTCAACCAATGGTTTTTCGTAGTCCAGTATTTCTTGGTGGTCTAGTGGGAACCTCCATCCTGTCTGTGTCCCAGAGACTAAAATGCATGTGCAATGGGCTCCTGAATCCATCCATGAATCCATGAACTGGTAGCGGTCAGAGGTGGTAGGTGATGTGGTGGTTGGGTTAAACCAGATTTGCACATGTTGCAATGATCAGGTTTCCATCCAAAATGTAATCCAAAACAAAAAAAGTTCCATCCACTACCATTAAGTGAAAACAGTTGAGCGCATGAAGATGAACAGCTAGTGGTGGTAAGTCTCTAGCCATTTAAAAACGTACAATATGTAGGCTAACTTTCTGCTGCTAGGGGTCTCTCAACCAAAACAATGGATTGTAGCTGCACCTGTACATTGTTACTTTTGTATGCATCCTGTCCCAGAAATGCTTGTTACTAATCTAGCTCTGGGGAGTTTACTCCCCAGAGTCCTTATGTTTCTTCTTCGCAGAGCTATGCTCTGCGATTCTCTGCATTTCCCGGCCGCATCCGCAGCATCCACCCGTGCTCTGCAGCGCCACGTTACAACCCGCAACGCCCTGCTGTGATGTTCCTATGCACAGAGTAGTCAGGATCCGGTATAGGAGACTGCACTACTCAGTATGACACGATGTGCCCTGCTATGACATGAACTTCCACGATAACCTTCGAAGTCACTGTGACTTCTAATGTGACTGTTATCACCACTGTTCATCACGCCCCCAACCGGCCCGTCAGACACCGCCTACCAAGAGTCTGGGTCTGCCGAGGTTTCTTCCTAAAAGGGAGTTTTTTCTTGCCACTGTCGCAATAGCCACTGCTAATGCTTGCTCTTGAGGGAATTACTGTAATTGTTGGGGTTTTGGAATTTATAGAGTGTGGTCTAGACCTACTCTATCTGTAAAGTGTCTCGAGATAACTTTTGTTATGATTTGATACTATAAATAATATTGAATTAAATTGAATAGAGAGAGATGCACCGATTGACCGGCTGGTGACTGGAATTGGCCGATTTTCATGTGATCGGCCATGACTGGTGACCGGACGGTCAGTCTGAGATATGCCGATTTTATGCCGTTCAAATGCTGTGAATAAATAACATTGTTAAGGCTACCATACACAATGCATAGAAATGATATATAGGCTTGCAAATAATAACAATAAACCCACTATTAATTACATTATCTTAATGCAGTGCAACTACTGTAGCATGTAAATAATGCACATAAAATACAAACGTGAGCAAGGGCGTTCAACAATCGCCAATTTACCAAATCAACAGCCACGTGCAAACTAGCTACCAGGTGAAGAACACAACGAGATCACCAGCTAACAATGAACTGACAACATAAGTTATACGACTTACATTTGTCAAGGACGCACACACACAATCTCCAGTGGCTAGTTATCCACAGCGAGTCGCTTTTTCCTTTCTCTACCTTTTCCGCCGGGTGGCGCGCGTTCCCCCTCGCGGTGTGAAGCACGTGTCCGCGCTATTCTCAGACATGCACTCTATCACAGAAGTTTAGTTTGCTAATTATATCAAATTGTTTTGGTTGGATATTGGATGTGAAAAGAAGGAAATGGTTGTTACATAACATTGTACTTTAAATGTGTGTGAATTTCCCCCACCAGGAGTAATTTATATAGTTCCATTTTATAGCGATCGATTATCTGTTCAAAAAATGTTTCTATGCAAAATGTCAAATGTTCTATTAAAAGAAAACATAGAAAATTAATATTTGTGTATGCTGTAAGGCGGGTTGAAAAAATTAAATCGGAATCGGCTAAAATCGGTGTCGGTAGGTCAAACTCAATGAGAAATCAGCCTAGAAAATTGTAATCTGTGCATCTCTAATGGATTGGAAACAGACTTTTGATGACGTTAGGAAGTTGCTTGGAATTATGGGAGTTGTAGTTTTTATTGTTAAACACCATCGCTGGTTAGAATGCATTCAAGTTTATTCACATTACGTTTAGTAACGTTTATTCATGTCATTAAAAGAAAAGCTGCAGTTTCCCCCAACATAATTACGTTTTCTTGATTCAATCTGTATTGGTAGTTGACCGGTTAGCTAGTGAGCCAGCAAGCTAACATTAGCCAACAGCTAAAACCACACTATCACAATATACTATTTCACGTCAATTTCACCTTATGGATGGATTCAACACCAGGCAGACGGGGTTTGTTGTAACGCTAGTTAGCTACTCAACAAGGCTGAGAGACGGGTGTGGGTGGGGATTGCCGGGGGGAACCTCCGGGACGGCGAGGGCGTTCGATGGCCGTTGTGCAGCAGCAGAACATCTCCAACCTGAATGATCTCCCCCTTCACTTTTCTGTAATCTTCTTCTGTAAAGTTTTTGGTGCTTAACCCACCTTTTGTTAGGTTGATTTAGCTAAATGCGAAGGGGGGAGAAATTAGGCAGGGAGGAGATTTTCGGCGCGAACACCTGTAGCGCTAATGGAGCCATAACTAACATTATGGATGGCCGCTGTTCCCGATGCTTCATTAAACTGCCGTTAGAGTCATTAGCACCCGGCACTGGTGCTGGCCGGGTAGGATTGCTGTAATGGTAGTGGCTGACTGCTAGCTGGCTGGGGGCTAACGGTAACTAGGTATTGCTACATGCCCCGGGGGCTGTTGTCAGCTCTCATCCCGAATGAAGTCTCTTTGCGCCGAGGGAGTAAGGCAGACAGAATCATTTGTGGGTTAGACCAGTGCTGCTTTTATCCGTGGTCAAAACAATCATACTACTACTACTAACTTTATGAGCGTGTTGAACGATGATGTTACCCTATGTTATCCACCAAGCATTAGCATTAACATTAGCTACTTGTCAACCAGCATATTATAGTAACGTAAAGCTGGATCAATATTGATATGTATCAATAAATAAAATATCTGCTGTATTACTGTGTTGCAAAGTGGCATGTAATTAATCACAAAATGATGCCTTGTGGCAGAAAAAGCAGTATTATGGTTACAAGTATTTTTTTCAGTGACATTGTATGATTTACAATTATTCGAATTTGCCACTTTTCTTGATTCTATGTTATATTATATTGAATATTTATGTGTTTTGGAATGATGTCAAACAAAACAAGACATTTTCTGATGTGCCCTTGTGCTCGAGGATATCGTGAGGGGAACTTTCCACAGTTTTCTGATGTTTTGTAGACCAAGCAATAAATCGATTTATCAAAACAATAATCGGCACATTAGGCTTATCGATGATACAGTAGGTAGTAGCAGCCATTTTGCCAAATTTACAAAAATGAATGTAGCTACTGTATCACTTAGTCGAATATCACCGTAGGTAGGATCAGTGTTTTGAAAAGTCCATCAGCCTATTATTACACATACACTGACAGTTGCACACACACTATAAACATTAACCTTTTGTGCGCATTGCATGAGTATGTTTACAGAGGACAGTAAATGTCATGAGATGAGAGGATGACACCAGAGGTTTACCATTAAACCTCGAGGGCTGGTTCCTTTCATAGGATAGTAACAGCTTCCACAGCAGATTGTATGACATGCACGCACAGGTGCAGACACATGGCTCCTTCTCAATGATACGCACATACTTTGCATATAAGTTCCTGTATCTAACAATACCACCATAATTCTTTTGTTTCAACGAGCATGCTTGTGGAGAAGAGTGGATCTAAATCAAGCTTCTAAAAGCTGCATACGAGTCTGAGATGTTTCCTGGGTTATCTGACAAAAACAGAGGACATAATGAGAGACAGATCGGTTTCCCTTTAATCTACTTCTCCTCTTCCTCCTCCCCTTGCTAAGTCTTCCCATCTCTCTGCTCTGCCATTCTGAGATACAGGACCTATTCCCAGACCTATCTTGGTGCACAACCGGATTGTACCAGGCCACTCCTCTCTTTCCCTCTAGAAATAGAGGAGCGCCGGAAAAAAGACTCCCGTTTGCGGACGTCATCCTATCAACAGCAGGGGACACAAGGGAGAGGTAGCGCGTAGATTACAGGTCTCTAAAAATAAAATTGAAATATGGCTTCTGTTCTGCAACCTCTCTCTCTCTCTCTCTCTCTCTCTCTCTCTCTGTATGTTTTCTTGTAGACTGTTTATCTTCATAGTGTGATATACAGTATACACACTGTTAAATGTGTGTTGACTTTATGATAAAGTCTAGAAGTGTTGACCATGATCCTTGTTTAATAATATACTTACATACGCACATTATATAGGTGTGGCCTGGTTGCACATTATTGTTTTAAGCCTCGGCCTCTTGCTCCGTTTTACTGGTCTCAGAGGACAGCAGGCATTGAGTACTAATTGGTTCCAGAGCGAACCATAACACAGATTTCACCAACGACCGTCCGCCTTCATCACCACAGGACCGTAACGAGTGTTTTGCAAACAACACAGTGGGGCTGATAAGAGGCCAGGTGGGTAATTGATGTGGTTACTAAGTGGCTAATTTGCATTCTTTACGCATATAAACTAAGCAGAGGGAGAGATAGGGGTAAATTGGACAGGGTTGGGGGGGAATTACAGTCATAAATGGCAACATGAACTCAAAATGTAGTCTAAAGTGCCGCAAATTCTTGGAGAACGCTCAATAATAAGGTGCTTCAGGACTTTAATAGGTTAAGTGATAAGGCTGGGCAGTATGGCAAAAAAAAAAAACGTTTCCCCTGTCAAGAGATATTTCACAATATAAATTCTGTGCTGCACCGATTACAATTTTCTAGGCCAATTCCGATTTCTGATTTTGCATAGAGCACAGAATATTTTGAACAGATAATCAACCGCTATAAAATAGAACTATATAAATTACCCCTGGTGTGGGAAATTCACACACATCAAAAGTGCAATGTTATGGAAGAACCATTTCCTTCTTTTCACATCCAATATCCAACTAAAAAAAATCTGATATATTTAGCAAACTAAACTTCTTTGATTGTTAGAGTGCATGTTGGAGAATAGCGCGGACACGTGCTTCACACCGCAAGGGGGCACGCGTGCCAGCCGGGGGAAAAGGTAGATAAAGGAAAGAAGAAGAAGGAAAAAAAAAAAAAAAAAAAAAAAAAAAAGAGACTCGCAAGATTTTGAATATTAGCCATAATGTCTTAACCATCCAAAGGTAGACTTGCCAGAGCTACGAGATTGTAGAACAATGGTATATGCTCCTGTAGAAGCCACATATGAAATCAAACTTGATCTAAGAAAAACATGTTTTATTTGCGATGTCATGTAGAAGTTCTACACAACCCATAATTCTAAGCGCAACTGCAATGTTTTTGATTTGTGGAGCTCGCTGGTACCATGGAAATGTTAGCCAAACCCGTCAGCCGCTAGTGACTGAAGTCTATGATCGTTATACATACAGTTTTATACCTTTGCCTTGTTTTCTGTTTTCCAAGTTTTATGTTGTGCCAAACTAAAAGTTGTATGGTCACAATTCATCTTGTAGTTGGTTGGCTTGGTTCCAGGTGTGGAAATCTTTATATTAAAAGGGTTAGGTTGTTTTTTTTGTTTGTTTTTTAAACGTCAATGGAGTAAATTAATGAGAAAAAATCCCTTACGGAAACAGAGCCATTCAAAAAGTGGACAATCACTGTTTAGCTCTATTAGCCGATTATGTACTGTGAAGAAAGTTTTTTTTTTTCTTCATAATAACAATTAAAACTCAGACTGCCGTGGCCGGTTAGCACAGTTGGTAGAGCAGGTGCACATGTGCAGAGGTTTATTCCTCGACGCAGAAGGTCTAGGGTTCAAGTCCGACCTGTGACAGTTTTCCTGCATGTCTTCCCCCCTCTCTCTCCTCTTTTCATATCTCTCAGCTTTCCTAGTTAGTATTAGTTTTATAGGGATTATCCTATAAAACTAATTTACATGCTATTACTATTATCTCACACAGCTCAGTGTAAACTGTGAGCAAGAATAACTCAAGAATCCTGAAGCATCTTTCCTGACAGGCGGTAGGGGACCCCATTAATGGATTCTTAAATCTGTGGGTGATATAACAGGCATTTGGACACAGGATTGAATGGTCTATGATCCCTAAAGTAGTGTGTGGGAATTTTGTTTTAGGCACTAATAAACATGTTTATCATTCTGTTAAGGTTCTCTTGTTTCACGAAAGACAGCTAAATATATTGTGGCATCCTAATCTATCCAACTCTGACCTTCCCTGAGGAAAGGAGGGGTTAATTTGTGACTATTTGCAGACTGCACCACAATGGTATGCTACTGATACCCCAGCCGGTCCCACCTCTTATTATATTTTATTATATGTGCATTCTTGTCAACCTGTTCCCTGGCACGGCTCCGAGCTGCCTTGTTCTCCCTTAGGAGCACATCTGCTGCTTTAATGCTCCATCAGAGTTTATGGAGGTCTCAGTATAGGCCAAAGCTGCACCTGCAGACCCATCTGAACAAGTGGAACAGCACTTGTATTGTTAAGGAACTCATGACGTAAATATCTCCTCTGTTTTAACCCTAAAATCACATAATGTGGCTGGCAAAACTCAGCCATGTGTGTTAAAGTGGTGTTCAAGGTTAGCGACAGACAGTGAGGTGAAAACACATGGGGTAGGAAAGAAGGCACTGAGATGGGGGAGTGTGACAGATAGCAGGAAATGCAACAAAAAAAGCACAAAAACGTGACAGTGACCGTAAAAAAAAGGAGTAAAACAAAAAGGACATAAAAGCAGCAGTGTCTTGCTGTCAATTTCTCTTCCAGTATAAAAAATCACTGAGGCCACCTGCGCCAGATGCTGGCTAGGATCATTAGGCGTGTGGCTAAAGGAGAGGTGCTTACCCAAAGAGGAAAGCTGTGTACAAAGCCCACCTGCCCAGGGATAAGACTCTCCCTGGGACTCTTAAGCTAAAAGGATGAGAGTGCTGAGCCTCAAACATATGAAGCTAAATAAAACCAAGGCTATTTATCAGTGTAGCAGCCACTCGACTTTTACCTCCTTACCCTGCCTCCTCTCTATTCAACTATTCATTCACGCCAGCGCTATCAGACACAAAGCAAATCAGATGCATAAATCAGGACAGGCAGTATGGCTGAAATAAGACAATTACTTCTCCAGCTGGCCGAGAGGAAAAAATTAATATATAGAGTTGGGCACCACTTGAAAGTTGCCATTTGACTTTCATGCACTTTGGATTATGTTGCACCACATACAACTTTAAAAGCTATGCCTGGTTGTTGCTGTTTGGTAAAGGGCATTTCCATTGTGGAGAACATTTGTGTCATTGAAGGCCCACACCATTATCCAATCACTACCGCTTCCTAGGAAAGTCCCTTGGTTTTACTCCGGATTAAATGGACCATCAAAAATCACAAATACAATCTTAAAACCCATCATTCTTTGGTCAACGGTAACCACCGGTGGTTTCCCTGCCCCTGTCCATCTCCATGCCTCATCCTTCCAATAGTGAGGTGATTTCTACATACAGTGGGGGAAATAAGTATTTGACCCCTTGCTGATTTTGCAGGTTTGCCCACTTACAAAGAATGCAAAAATCTACAAGTGTAATCATATGTACATTCTAACAGGGAAAGACAGAATCCCAAAGAAAATTCCAGAAAATCACATCATATGAATTTATTAAAATTGATAACCATCTGATGAGGAAAAACAAGTATTTGACCCCCTGGACAAACAGCAAGTATTCTGGCTCCTACAAGCCAGTTAGTCTTTCTTTAAGACACAGCCCCAATCCGAACCAATTATCTACATCAAATACACCTGCCTCACCTCGTTACCTGTATAAAAGACACCTGTCAACACCCAAACAACCAGCATCCAACATCACCACCATGGGCAAGACCAAAGAGCTTTCTACGGACATCAGGGACAAGATTGTTGATCTGCACAAGGCTGGGATGGGCTACAAGAGAATCGGAAAACAACTTGAGAGAAAATCAACTGTCGGTGCAGTTATCAGGAAATGGAAGAAGCACCACACCACCGCCAACCTCCTCGGTCTGGGCCTCCACACAAGATCTTGCCTCGTGGGGTGTCCCTGATCATGCGAACGGTGAGGAATCATCCCAAAACCACAAGGGGGGAACTGATGAATCAACTGAAGGCAGCTGGGACCACAGTTACAAAAGAAACGGTTGGTAACACACTACGCCGTCATGGATTGAAATCCTGCAGCGCACGCAAGGTCCCCCTGCTCAAGAAGAAACATGTACAGGCCCGCATGAAGTTCGCCATTCACCACCTGGACGACTCAGAAGAGGCCTGGAAGAAGGTGATGTGGTCAGATGAGACCAAAATAGAACTTTCTGGCTTCAACTCAACTCGTCGTGTTTGGAGGGCAAAGAACACAGAGTACAACCCAAAGAACACCATCCCCACCGTCAAGCATGGTGGTGGCAACATCATGCTTTGGGGGTGCTTTTCAGCCAAGGGGACGGGACAACTCCATCGTATTGAGGGGAGGATGGACGGGGCCATGTATTGTGGAATTCTGGACCGACATCTCCTTCCCTCAGTGAGAGAGCTGAAGATGGGTCGAGGATGGGTGTTTCAGCACGACAACGACCCTAAGCACACCGCCAAAGCAACAAAAGAGTGGCTGAAGAAGAAGCACATCAAGGTTCTGGAGTGGCCTAGCCAGTCTTCAGACCTGAATCCGATTGAAAATCTTTGGAGGGAGCTTAAAATTCGAGTTGCCAGGCGACAACCTCGGAACCTGAATGATTTGGAGGCTGTCTGCAAGGAGGAGTGGGCCAACATCCCTGCCGAAATGTGCACAAACCTTGTCACCAACTATAAAAACCGTTTGACATCTGTGCTGGCCAATAATGGCTTTTCTACAAAATATTAACATGCTGTTTGTCCAGGGGGTCAAATACTTGTTTTTCCTCATCAGATGGTTATCAATTTTAATAAATTCATATGATGTGATTTTCTGGAATTTTCTTTGGGATTCTGTCTTTCACTGTTAGAATGTACATATGATTAAAATTGTAGATTTTTGCATTCTTTGTAAGTGGGCAAACCTGCAAAATCAGCAAGGGGTCAAATACTTATTTCCCCCACTGTACTATTCATCATGTTAGGAGCCAACAGCTAAATCCTTGTCAGAGCTGAAAGAGTGATTCCTGCTGCTACTGTGTATCATTGACGCTGCTCCCCTGTGGCAGATTTTCACACACACACACACACACACAAAGTGGGAGACAGATTTTTTTTCACCAGACTTAGCCTCTCCTGGGGGCAATCTGTCTGTGTTATAGTGGTGTTAGTCACAGGGATAAAGGTACTGTGCTCCACCACAGTCTGCAGAATTTCTCCACTTTTCCAAAGTGGTATTAAAACAAAAGTAATTGTGCATGATATGTTAAAAGTAAATGAATGATTGCGATGTGTACAAGTAATTGCCTCCCTTCTTTACCATTACCACCGTATCTTAATGAAAAGAGAATATAGGGAAAAGTTACAAACCAGCATAATGGGACATTTTGAAACAGAAAAATGGTCTCATTATGATACATGATACAGACTCCTCACAGCTGCAGCCTCAGAGGTTTAGTAATTTTGGACCCACGTGTGTATTGTTTAATCAGCATTGTTATCATTACCACTCTTCCACCTCCACTTCTCTACACTAAAGTGCTGAAGCAGGTGAATTACACCGTGGAACTTCACGATACTCAAGTGCATTTGTCCATTGTGCTAGTAGGCTGTATCTAAAGCACTAACCCCTCACAAACCTTTAATGATCAGGTAATGCACTTAAAAATAGATGTACCTTGCAATGCCAGCTCTACTGTACGTTTTTGTTTTTTGAGGCATAATATAATGAGCTCTAATCCTAGAAATTGACACTTCTCCTTGCTTTTGCACAGCCTTAATAAGAAACGGCATCAGTGGTAGGCAAACCATTCAGTGTGCTAGCCGTGTCTAATGGGGCTATAATGCAGGGTTGAATAGCTCTATCTGCTGGGGGGAGGCAGCCCTCTCAGCAGCCCCTCAGGCCATCGCCTCAGGTCCATTTCAGAGGAAATTCTCAAGTGTTTCATAATTTCCACTCATAAATGGCTTGCTTTGATCACCGAGCTATATCATCATGTCTTTTTAGCAGTTATGTGGCTGTTTGACAACTTAGACCATCAGCTTTGTTCATCTTTAAAATTACTCCTGCTTATAATCAGTTATCATGCAATTTATATAATTGTGTCACTTCTACAGTACATAACTAAGCAAAGATAGTGTAGGCAGACAAGATCAGGGTAAGAGATAGAAAAACTCCCTGTAAAGTGATGTGACAGTGGACTTCAAACCCAAACACTCTAGATAAACATGGGAAATGGCTACTTTATTTAATTTTATTTTATTCTTTTATTCCTGTGCGCTGGTCTCAGGAGTGCTGGCATTGATTGCTAATTTAATGAAAGCGTCTGTTCCTCTCCCCCATTCCTCACTCCTCCTCTAGGTCACTCTGGTTAAAATGCCTCCGTTAATCAGATTTTAGTTAAAAGCCGTAAATAGAATCAGAGGTCCGGTGCCAAGACAATCTGCTTTACTCTAGTCTTCACTTTGTCTCTCCCTTTGACAATTTTCCCAACTAGTGTAGTGAATTCAGTGGGCATCCCTTCTATGATACAAGTTACGTACAAGGAACAGCTCCTCATATTCACAACATCAACTTCTTTCACAACAAAACAGGTTAACTAAAAGGGCACTCGGAGAGCCAATGCCCTTTCTCACAATGTTAATGCAATGTGAATTCTCCCAGTCAGGAACACATTTTTACAAATATGCCAACACCACATAAATGCAGCATAAACGCCCTATGTCGCCCATGCTACACCCTTCCACAAAGTTTCATGAAAATCGGGCCAGTAGTTTTTCTGTAATCCTGCTGACAGACAAACAAACGAAAACATTTCCTCCTTGGCTGAGGTTATAACCGAACACAGAGACTTAATAAGTAGCCTCTTCTGTAACTTAGGCTAACACATTGTTGGTATTAGAAACAATTAAATGATTTAAAGCAACTCTTTTGACAACCAATTTATCATTTGAGTAACCTTACGAGCACAAATGGCAAACAATTTAAAGTTCCAGCTTCTAAAATGTGAGGATTTGCTGCTTTTCGTCTTTGTCATATAATTAGGGATGGGTATCGTTAGGATTTTATCGATACTGATATCGATACTGCTTATTAATAACTGATACTATCTTTAATTTGGTGCAAAAAATAAAGACTAGAAAAGATTCAACAGTTATTTTATTTTTATATATATTTGTTTCCTGAGTTTCCTGTATATTGAGGGAGGAGTAATTGCTACAAATATCTGGTCTAACAACTATAAGCAATACAAAATGAGTTTAGTTTAGCAAAACTTGGAGAAAAAGCTTGTCACTAAAATGAGAACCGCTTTAGCTTGTTGCTAACATTGGTACTAACCCTCTTCACTTAAGGCAGCAGGTGGAAATTAGCTTGGGTCTTAAGGAGTTGTTGCATTTATTCACTGACAAATGGCCTAAACTGTACAAACGCTGCACTGCTACATTTAGGGCTGTCCCAAACAATTATTTTTTAAACGATTTTTTCGATTAGTCGATTAATCTAACGATTAATTTTTCAATTAGCGATTATTTTCCCATTGCTCAATTATTAACAATTTACACAAAACAAATTTCCTTAAGGTTCAAATCTCTATTTATTAAAATTGTTTAACACTGCACTGTTTAAGTAAAATGAATTTGTAGTGCAAGCTGAAGCCAGATGTAGGCTATCAATCCAACCACAAAATAAAGTCACTTTCAGGAGGAATACAAAAATACAAGCTTTAAGTAAACAGAGCAAGTGCAAAAAGTAGCCTGTATTTGCTTTAACAGTAGTTGTTTAACATCCATGCTCTTATTCCTTTAATTTAACTTTAATTATTTGTATCTAAAGGCTGGGTAAGCACTGTAGGGAGGAGAAGTTGGACGTTTTTTTTATGTCTCATTCCAGTGATTGGCACATCTGGGTGATGGCGTCGGATATGCGTTAGCATGTTAGACGTATTTCCACTCACACACCCAACAACTGCTGAACAACGCCGACACACAGTCCTCGTATTATCCACCACTCTCTCGCCTTTAGCCTACTACTGTAACTGACCAGAAGACCGAAGTTTTCGAGGCGAGGACGGCGTGAGACGAGAAGGCATGACACGGGAGGCTCCAGGCTACAGACGTACAGTCTCGAAGTTTTGCCAAACTTGCGATCTTAAAGAGGCCGGCGGGGAACTTTTGTGGGTCGCCATACTCGTCCTTTCGTGCTGCTATCTCTGACTCACTCACTGGACCGACCGTCGACTGGACAAAAAACTGCATGTCGGCGGAGGAGCTCGGCTAGCTTCAGAGCTAAGGCGGGGCTACAGTTTAGGTGTCCCTAGAACCCGCGTATCAATCAGTAGTTCCGCATTACATTAGTATACTGCACTGTAACTTTTATTCTTATACTGCACTATCAATTTTATTCTTGTCTTTTAATGTTTTTAATTTGTTTATTATTGTTTTTTAATTGTTTTCTAAATGCTCTTTAATGTTTTATGTAAAGCACTTTGAATTGCCCTGTTGCTGAAATGTGCTATATAAATAAAGCTGCCTTGCCTAGTTCCGCATTACATTAATTAATTTGCAAGCAAGTTTTATTTATTTATTTTATTTAGCGATGCGTCAACGCAAATTATATTATATAAAATTTGTCTTCTTTTTTCCTCTTTCATGACAATAACCACTGTGTTGGGGACCAAGAAGCTGGTTAAACAGTGATTTGGCTCAGATTGAGCTGACGGCAGAGACACAGGGAAGGCAAGACAAAGGATCTTGGTGTGAATGTGAATCCCAAAGCCAGTTTCACCAAACTCCTACAGGCAGAGTCGCCAAGATGGAGAACCTACCTTCACCACATGCTAGGCAAGGCAGACTGGTGGTGAGACAAAGAACTGCTTCACACCTGTGACAAAGTTGCAGTTTTCCCATTGGCTGTCGGGCCTTTGAATGCACCACCCCGCCACTAGGAGGCGGAGGAAGGATAAAAGCTGTCCGCGTTTGTGTTTCTTTGCTTTCACAGTAAACCAGTTTACTGACAGGAAGGACTAGTCCGGACTAGCTAGCCAGCATCACCTCGCTGGGATAATTTTATATCTGTCTGATAAACAAAGGGGATCCGAGGAAATACTGGCCAAGTATTCCCTCATCTGCAGCGGGTTTAATCAGCCTGGATTCTAGAAAAGGACGGCGTTCTGTTTCTTGCTTGTCGACCTGGATCACGTCTCGTCCCCTGCTCTGGACGAAACGGATCGTTAACCTCTGGCGAGGGATTAACTGACAAACAACGCACACAGTAAGGCTGTACACCGTTCTGGGCAGACGTTAGAACTAGTGCGTTTTGGTTTGTTTATTAATGAGCAAAGGGTTCGCTACCGCTTGTACCATTAATGTGATCGGATTGTAATCATGTAATGGTCCATATATGATTATTAATCTGTTTTCTGTGAATGTATAATCGATCATTATACCGTTGGTTATGTTGTGTTAAGTAGCTGGTTAAAACCATAAGCGCTACCTGCTAAACCACTCCTTTAACAGAGTTTAGTTACTGTCCGCGAGATAATCGCGGTGAATCAGCTGTTAGCCACTGGAGTGGTTATAATGACCAAAGTTTCCCTCGGTAAATCAAAAGTCTCAGTCTGTCCTAACTACACGTGGGGTCCAGACCTGGGTGGCTGAGGGAGCTGGCCATTATCAATAACTAAGATCAGAGTGTTTTCCTCCTTTATTCTGTTCCTTTTACTAACACACACACACACACACGGACACAAGCTAGCCACGTAGCTCCTGAGCTAACGCTGCTAGTTTAACCCCCCCTTGACCTGTTCAACCCCTCCTCGTGCACCCAGCACCACTATCTCCCTCTGGAGGCTAAGTAGTTTTGTGCAGCTCACAGGTGTAGCCATTTTTGGAGTTGTTTTTGTGTTAGAACTACACTTCGACACCGCCCCTCCTCTTTCTCACTCACACACACACACACAAACACACACACACACATCCATGCAGCTTTGTTTTTGGTTGTGATATTGTAAAAAGGTATAGAAGATTATTATTGAAGGATTATTGATTAGCTACTGATAATTGTGATGTTAATAAATCTTATTATACTTAATTAGCAGTTGCTTGTGATTATTTGTGTACTTGTTGTAATAATTGCTGGCTAAAAAGGTCCGTGCTCGAAATCACCCCTTCCTTTGTTTCCTTTTAAAGGATTTTCACAGAAATGAGACCGTTCCACAGTTTGATTTGCTCCTGAGTTGCAGGGTGGTGCCCCGTTTTGATTGTTTGTCGATTTGATAAAGTTATTAATAACCATATTCCTAACTTTATATACCTCTATAATTTGCCAATGTTCAAATCTGTACCCTATGGGAATCCAACAACTGTTAACCTGTAAGTTGTCTCTTTTCAACTCAAAATAAAAACATATATAGCTTATTTTATCACTTACAAATAAAACATAGCTTATGTCATCACTTACATATGGTTCCTAAAAGCATTTTCCATTTCCAGTTAAAGTAATTTACTCTTCCCAAAATGCATGAGCTGACAGATTTTTTTTTTTTTTTTTTAACCATTACATAAACCCAGTTTTTAACATTAGCTTTATATTTCAAAACGATAAACTTTACAAAAATGTTCAGCGAGCCAAAAACAAAACTCTGTCCGACGTGACCCTGATATCAACCCGTGACGTCACCAGGCGCGAAAACGCGACCACTGCATACATGTACATACATATATTATGCCCATATATTCATAAAACAGCCTTATTAACGGACATCAAAACATTCAATGACATAACAAATTACACTTCAGGTATTTAGCTCAATTTACTTTTCCACCAACCTGCAAACAGTAGAAACAAATGAGACAGGGCAAACTCTGCGTCCGTTTCTGATCTCGCTCAGCAGAAAGAGGAAAACCGCAAAGTGGACAAGACTGACGTAAAGCCCCCCGGAGCACAACAAACGCCACGCTGCCTCCTACTGGCGAACCCCACAATTACTTCTGACCTCTATATAAAATATTTTAGTGTAAGGATGGTGGAACCAGGTTCATTACTCTAGGGCTGTCCTCGACTAAAGAAATTCTTAGTCGACTAACACTTATAGGATTTTGTCGACTAATCGATTAGTTGATTTAATTGACAGAGCTGTGCGCTTTGAGAAGTGGTTAAGACTAGAAAAGCACAATATAAATGTAGTTAATTAACCATCTGTAAAACTGAGTTTCTCCACAATTAATCCTGCAAAAGCACCACTTTAAATCTTGTGTTTACCATAAATGTGCTCAGAAGTTTCTTGGAAATAAGTAATTAAGCATGAATAAGCATAAAAAATGACTAATCGACTAAAGAAATCTTAGTCGACTAAGACCAAAACGACCGATTAGTCGACTAATCGACTAAGAGGTGGCAGCCCTACATTACTCCTAAACAAATATTCACAAACATTAATTATAAAATTACAAAAACTACCACAACTGTGATAACACTCCAGTGGGCATCACAGATACAACACAGCCGTTACGAGAGCCTTCCAGGCGGCTCCTAACATCCCGGAGGAAATAGCCAGACCAGGCGCTCCGTGGATTGTTTTCGGCAGCTAGCAGGCCGAGCTAGCTACCGGCAGGATCGAGACAAGAACTCCGGCAAGACCAGAGACGGAGGACTGCATTTTTGTGCATAATGAATGGAGTACCAACCGCAGGATAGTTGCCCAGCACTGCTCACCTGAGTTTGGCTCTCTGCTAACCATAGTGAACAAACTGTAGCGCAATCACCTGGAGGGGATACATATTGTAGCAGGGGACTTTAACAAGGCGTCCTTAAAGTCTGTACTCCCCAGCATTTTCCAGCATGTAGATTGTGCTACTAGAGGGAAGAACACACTAGACCATGTATACTCTAACATCAAGAAAGCATACAGAACTGCTCCTCTCCCTCACCTGGGCCAGTCAGATCACATCCAACTACTCCTGATCCCAGCATGCATCCCGGTCAGAAGGACTATCAAAACCTGGCCTGACACTACCCTATCCCAGCTGCAGGACTGCTTTCAATAAGGATATGGTTGTGTAATATGTTACAGAACAGAGCCCTTTGTTTATTGTTATGATTTCCTCTTGCTTGTATGCTGCACAATTTACATTACAGCGGAGGCGTACAACTGAATGTTTACTCAGAGTACAATGTTCCTACTAGGGGTGGTACGGTTCATGAAAAAACACCCGAACTGCTCGGTTCGCTAGTCTCGGTTCGGAGCATGTGTGTACCGCACGGTTCGTCAGTACACTGTTAATGTGCACTAACCTCTTACTGCCGTAGTGCCCACTTTAGACACCTATGTTAAAACACTTACTGGAAATGACGAGCGGGATGGGCGTGACAAACGCAATCCATGGCAGCTGATTGGACGATTGTGTCACATGGGTCTGGCTGGTCCCTAATTTCAAAACAGACTGTCATGGCGGCTCGTTCAGAATACGATCTCATATTGTACTAAAATAGTTCACCGAAACGTGTTTCTGAAAACATTTTAAGAGAGAAATAGGCCGTGCAGTTGCTGAATCTGTTTTCATTTCAGATCAACAAAGGTCAGTTTAAAAGATTTTGTCAGATTTTGAGAGACACCGAGCCGACCGCTGCAGGTCACGTCACGTCACCTGCAGAAATGTAAAGTGGGAGAGAGGCTGCCCGGAGCTGGAGGATGCGCCAGCGTTGTTTATAGTCTGGTGTGTGGGAACATTTTGGATTTCATGTTACCTATGATGAAATAAAACAATATAGAACTGCCACTGTGTGCATGTTTTGTGCAACATGCATATTCAATATGCTAATTTTAGCTATATGGTGAAGTATATTCTGGAGTGTTAAAGATTAAAAGAAAAAATAACAAGAACCGTACACAACCGAAAACAGTGACCCTAAAACCGTGATACAAACCGAACCGTGGGTTTTGTGAACCGTTCCACCCCTATTTCCTACATTAGTAAAATTAGTATTTTGTATGTCTTTGAATTGTTTTTACTTGAATACTTACATTTTAAAGAAAATAAATAAGAACTAACCCTAACCCATTGTGCCCATTATTATCATCAGTGATTAAGTAACTCTGACTTTTAAAAACACATTTTTAAAGGATATCATCTAATTATCGTTATCGTCAAAATCGCCAAAAATAGATAAATAAATAGATAGAGATAGAGAATAGAGATATTTTTTGTCCATATCACCCACCCTTATTTCTCCATGCCCCGCACTATGTTATGTTTATTTTCTCTTCAGGTTGCTGCCTACACAATGAAACTATCCCCACCTTTTTCTGTTTAGTTTTCACCCCGGGACAGCCCCCAACATCAAGAAAGCGCTCCCATTTTGGAGCGTCAATACGCTGCGTCATCTCTCTGAGCAGCTATCTTAGAAAAAGCTGTCACTGGCTATTAACATGTCAATCATGGCAATTCTAGCCAATCACATTCCCTTTCTAATGATATATAGCATGACTGGAACATCCAATGGGAGCCAGTCCAAATGAATATGCAACATGGATGTATTAAGAGAACTGGATACAGTGTTTGGCGGGAAGCCCCGTACCTTCCAATAAAGCCCGTTTTACAGTAACTGCAGCCGATGTATATGTGACGTCATGAAATCTCCGTGACTATTTATACCTGCGCGTGGTGGTCGTGACAGTAGTCTTCTACTGAACAGCGGTGGCGCTCATGAGCAAAGGCTACCGACGCTGCCCTTTCTACGGACTAGAAGAAGAAGAAAAAAGTAAACAACGGCAGAACTGGCAGCAGCATTGCCGTCAATGCTTTGATTTGATTCACTGACCTACTTCGTCGGATCGAGCCTTTCATTCACCATAAAAGAACTCATCTTAACCCAGTAAGTTTACCAGAGAGACTTGCAGTCACTCTGAGGGTCCTGGCATCCGGTTGTCGGCGAACTCATTCGGGCCTCCTGTTTCCACTTTGTCGCGCACCACTGAAAAGAAAAAAGAAAAGCCGTGCGCAACCTCGGCTCGCGCACCATAAATTGGACGCGCCGGCCGGATATTACAACATTTTGACGTCACGATGTCGCGCGCCACCTTGGTCTAGTATATAACGGCTTTGAGTGAACGTTAAACATTGTGTTTTAGAGGTTCCTGATCGTTTACATGCTTATCTAAATAAACGATTGATGTATTTAGACAACCAAGGAGATGTAATCATTATGTCGTGCTACTAGCTAGCTACTAGCTAGCGCTAGCTACTAAGGTTAGCCTGCAGATTTGAGAACAGAGCTTCCCTTGGATAAGTGTTAAAGGAACACGCCGACTTATTGGGAATTTAGCTTATTCACCGTAACCCCCAGAGTTAGACAAGTCCATACATACCCTTCTCATCTCCATGCGTGCTGTAATGCTGTCTGACGGCTCCAGCGGCATCAGGCCAGCACAGAACATGCAGGTGAATGGTTCCAGTAATCCTACTGCTCCGAATAAGTGACAAAATAACGCCAACATGTTCCTATTTACATGTTGTGATTTATAGAGTCACAGGGTGTACAAAAAACAACGTAACATGAGACACAGCCGTCTTCTAACTGTAAACAAACCGGGAACTATATTCTCAGGCGGAAGAATATAGTACTTGGGCGGAGTGATATGCTCGCAGCAAGCCCATCTGAGAATATAGTTCCCGGTTTGTTTACGGTTAGAAGATGGCTGTGTCTCATGTTACGTTGTTTTTTGTACACGCTGTGACTCTACAAATCACAACATGTAAATAGGAACATGTTGGCGTTATTTTGTCACTGTTTTGTCGGAGCAGTAGGCTAGTTGGAACCAGTTACCTGCAGGATCTGTGCTGGGCTAAGCTAATGCTGGAGCCGTCAGGCAGCGTTACAGCACGCACAGAGATGAGAAGGGTATGTATCGACTTGTCTTACTCTGGGGGTTACAGTGAATAAGCTAAATTCCCAATAAGTCGGTGTGTTCCTTTAAACCCTAAACCCACATCGGCTCTTAGGGACACATAAGATAACGTTAGCTACCTAACTAGCTCCATTGTTTAGCTTGAACAGTCATATGAGCATGCGCAGTGCAGGGCAACATGTGCGGGGGCACAGTCCCACGGGTCTGCTCGCGTCCATTATACGCGTTCATCATGCCTAGTTTAATAACACTGGATTTGGCTACTCGTAAATGTTAAAAACATGACCCTTTTTAAACAAGGACCCTTGATGGACCCAAAAAAAATGATCAGCTGAAATATAGAAGTTTCTTTCGCCATGCAAAGTCTATGGGAAAAGTCTTTCTGGGCCAGAGGGGTGCAGTTCCACCGTTATCCGCTAAGCCCATGGTTGCTTTAAGACATGGCACTGTTCCTAGGGGCTTGATGCGCAACCGAGCTAAGTCCCGCCTCCCAGAGCCAGCAGGCACATGTATGGGATTTCTGAGAAAAAAATATGTTCAACAGTGTTTGAATGAATGTAAAAAGGTTTTGTAAGTCATTTTAAGTCTTTATTATGTTTTGTCTAATAGCAAAACACAAATGTGTTGTGTTCTGCATAGTGTGGTACAAAGTATGTTTGTATGTTGTAAAAAAAAATCCTAAAAGGAAAAACTGAACTAGAAGAATTTAGGTTTCAAATGAAGCCTCATACATGCATTTTGGCCTTGCAGTTCTTATGTTATAAGCTTTTCCCTTTGGGAAAGGTAAATAGACGAAAATCAAGCAACAGAGGTGGATTTGAACAGGTTAACCGACTGACAGGCTGGTGATTGTAGGCCCAACAGTGTACTCTATGCCCTTTTGACAACTGACAGGCTGGAGTTTGTAAGGCAAGACAACTTCATTTGTATAGCACATTTCAGCAACAAGGCAATTCAAAGTAAAAATAAATAAAACAAAAAAGAGCCGTTTAAAAAAAAAGATAGAAAATAAAAACAGGCTAACAGGATACAAATACAAGAATAAAAGTAATCAGTGCAGTGTGAGAAATTAATAATTATTTGATTTGATAGGTTGTAGGAGGGGAGAAGGAGGGGTTATATTTTGTGTGTTGTGCAAAATGTTCTAAATAAATAACAAGATGGTCTAAGTAAATAGGATAAATAAGTTTGGAATTATTTTTTTCAACTGAAATTAATTTTTGTTATTGCAAAGGGAAAAAAAGTACCGTTGGGTACTGGAACAGAATTTGAGGTACCGTATCAGTACCAAATAAAAAAGTGAACGGGACCCAACCCTAGCTACATTCACAGCTAACTGCTAACTTCATACTCACCGTCAAACGCGCTCTCTCTTTCCCACTCTATACCGCTCACTGGCTTACATTATACACACATATGCACTTTTAGTTTTGAGTTCTTCCTCAAAAGGATTTTGCTACTTGTTGTACGGCAAAACAAATTCCAAAATGCTAAGACTTAGGTGTAAAGCCCAATTTATGGTCCTGCGTTAAATTCACGCCGTAGGTACGTATGTAGGTATGTGTAGATGCAGACCCTCCGCCTAAAATATAGCATGACTTGCACCTCAAAACATTTAACTACACGTTGCGGCAACACAGACCACAACCACTGTGATTGGTCTGCTTGGTCGTGGCTTGGTAGCGTTGCATTTCTCATTCTCTGGTTAACTTTTCCTTGTACAGATTTCCCACCATGGTCAGAAAGCACAGGGGAGACACTGTTTCTCCCTCTATGCCTCCAGAGTCTGTACTCTCCAAAGCTATTTCCGTCACTCTCTCACTCACTCTACCATACAATCCCCAGCACACAAACATGCCAGCTCTGCGATTCTCTTAAAGAAATACGCTAGAATGACGCAGACACCAGCACACAAGTATAAACCTCACGCCACTTATGTAGGCTACAGCGTAAGCTCTGCGTAGAGCACCCGCAGGACCATAAATCCCGCTTTACATAAAAAACGATTTGTCCATATCACAATTTGTTTTGGGCCTATCCAAAATAGAGGAACTACCGTGAAATTAAAACACAAACTGACAAAGTGAAAAACAACCTATATTGTCCCAACTTATATCACTGTGAGCCCTGAACTCTGTTGATTCTTTAAATATTTACCTATGAAAGGCAATATGAGAGGGGATCAGAGTCCTGGTTGGATAAGGATTCAGGGTGGTGGGTCCTGGGGCCTCCCTCACTAATCTGCCTTGCAGATATTTAAAGGGTAAATCTACATTGAATCACATAGGGAGGAAAACTTCTGCTGCACTCTTTGGTTAGAACATAGACATGTTGCAGTGAACATAAAAATTGGCCACGCTAGCTAGTTAGAGTATTAAATAACTTGATCCCTGAGGGTCTTATTACGAGAGTGTGGGAGTTTACGTCTAAGTTAAGTTGCCCATTTCCATAATGTCTAGTACTAACCTTTCTAAACCACCTGAAGGCCCTTATAGAATTAAACACTTTATACACAACACTACATGAAAAATAAATCAGTTACCATGACTGAAATTATGTAGTACCTAATGCAATTGTCTGTTGCAGCTCGTATCCAGGTTAAGACTCTGGTGGTGGTCTACAGGGTAGTGAAAATAATCACTTCTTCCTACCTCCAAGCAATGGCCAAACCCTACATGCTGGTCCAACCACTGCGCTCCGGAACACTGGGGCTACCCACTGAATAAATCTCTCTCTCTCTCTCTCTCTCTCTCTCTCTCTCTCTCTCTCTCTCTCTCTCTCTCTCTCTCTCTCTCTCTCTCTCTCTCTCTCTCTCTCTCTCTCTCTCTCTCTCTCTCCACAGTTTCGTCCATGGCTATGTTTTTCAGCTGTGTTTTGTTTGACTTAATAATCTGCGTTGTATATGTTACAAAATTCACCAGTTTCTCAGTGAAGTGCTTGGCGTCTTTCTGGGCTACAGTTGTGCGTCTTCTGACTGAAAAGTCGTTGCGCTTCAGGAATTTGTCCAGCCAGCCAGCGCTCGCAGTAAATCTCTCCTCATCCCTGCAGTCACTCACTGTTGCATACACTTCTTTTGCCTTGGCCCTGATCATTTTACGTGAGACTCTGAGATGCTTTGCCTGCATGCTGTGGATCCACTCACACACGCTCACCTCCAGCTCTTCACTGACATTCTTCCTCCCTCCACCTCGCAGTCTGGCCCTTTTGTCGTCTTCCTCTGACAGACGTTGCAGTTCTGCTTCATGTTTACGCCATTCTCGCACTCTTAGGATCAATCGAGAAATGTCTTGCCGCTGCTTTTCCCAAATTTTGTTCGGCAAATTTGACAACTGTCAGCTTAAATGTCAAATCATACTTTTTTCTTTTTGTCTCCATGGTGGTATTGAGAGAATTAAGAAAAACTGACGACTAAAAGAAAGTTTGTTAACCTGTTTGTTATGTTGCCATAGTGATGAGTCGTTTATGAACGGTTGCATCTGTCACGTGAAATCAAATCAGAACATAGAACCAACGATCTGACGGGTTTTAAAAGATCAAATACAACGAGACACGGGAAAAAAAAAAAAAAAAAGACCAGGCCTCTATTTGAGACCGGCCTTTATTGACCCAAATCTGTTGTCACACCAGGCGTTTAAAAGAGACAGGGATCTATTTGGGACTCGGCTATTATTTGAAGTTTTACGGTAGTTGTCTACCATGCTTTTAGCTATTTAATTGGGAGGGTTGAACTTCTTGACATCTCTCTCTTGAGATTGAATGGACTTATTCTACAAAAGCATCTGCCAAATGAATACATACCTCAGTGCTCACTTCAGAGAATTTGAGGCAAGTGGGCTGAGCATGCACCACCTCTTCAAATGACAAGGTCTACATGGTATTCACCATAATATTATTGCAAGTCCCCACTCTGGCTTTACAGAGATTATAAAAGTACAGTCGCCATATCACATTCAGCTCACTCTAGAACATGCTTATGCATATGTACGTACAGTAACACCAATGCATGTGTGGGCATGGTGTATGCATGGTTTTTGTGCAAATAAATCATTTATACATCTGGTCCTTGGTGTTTGGAAGAGCCATATGTTCAATTAAATGTACTGTGTAAGTTATGTTTTTGATACGATTTGATTATACAGCTCGCCTAAAAAAAAAGCCCGCTCCTTGGGCTTACAAACCCCGATTAGTTATTGTATATGCTAAAGGATCACTTAAGATGAGACTTTACTTTTCTTTCCAGCAGATAAGCAGCACTTAAGACTGCCACAAGGGCTAATCATCACATTGTTCCTGATGAATAGCCAGCCAAAATGATTATGCACTCTACAAAAACTCTTAATTAGCAAAATCTCTTCCTCAATCAAGTATCTAAATTACATTTGTACAGTTCAGTGATTACTGACCAAAAGGAGGATTCTTGAGCTGTGAAGAATACACTGGCCCATAAATGGTCCCATCGAATGGGTGGCCACTCACTGAATGAATCACGTCCTAATAATTAAATTGTATGGCATACCGAGAGTGTTAACTTTAGTGGATGCACATTGAGCGGTTCTGACTTTTCAATAGGCTTTTAAAGAAATTAAGTGATGGGCTTGGACAATAATTTCTCTTTTCTGGGTCATTGATTGTTCTCTTTTTTGGCTCCTCCAGACACATCTCGCTCCTCTACTTAAGATTTGCAATCAAAGTCTCTTGCCTTTTCCCTATAACCTCAAGACAAGTCAAGGCAGTAAAGAGAATCATGAGACTGAGCTGTCACAGTTTTTACTTTTGAAATGTGGTAGTTCAAATATTTACCTTGAACTTTAACCTCTTAATATCTTTGAAAGTTACTCACTCAACCACTATAATTGTTCAAGAAAAACAATAGATAACTGTAAAAAGACATTTCTTTGGGGACATTTGGCCATTTAGCATTATTTATATGCCAAAGAGATAGTCGCTAAACAAAAGGGCGATCAACACCATCTAGAGCACAGGTGTAGATGTGTATTCGCTATGTCCCGTTGCTCACTAAATAACAAATATTAAGTGTATTAAGTATCTCTGTGCAATGTACAGAGATATAACAAAACTTAATATCAGACAATTCTATTAAAGGTCCCATGGCATGAAAATTTCACTTTGAGGTTTTTTAACATTATTATGCATTCCCCAAGCCTGCCTATGGTCCCCCAGTGGCTAGAAATGGTGATAGGTGTAAACCGAGCCCTGGGTATCCTGCTCTGCCTTTGAGAAAATGAAAGCTCAGTAGGGCCGATCTGGAATCTTCTCCTTATGAGGTCATAAGGAGCAAGGTTACCTCCCCTTTCTCTGCTTTGCCCGCCCAGAGAATTGGCCCACCTATGAGAGAGAGACATCATGGCTTTCAAACGAGCAAAGTGGCAGTTGGTCAAGGCCACACCCCCACCCTCCAGCTTACCCCCCTCTTTCTCCTCCTCAATAGCTAAAGACACACAAATGGCACATCCTAAGGAAAGCCCATTGTGGGACTGGCTCTAGTGGCTGTAATTCTGCACCAAGGCTGAATTTCAAGAAAGAGACTTCAGATACAGTATTAGGGGACCACTAAGGCCTATATAAAAGCACCCAAAGAGCACCATGTCATGGGACCTTTAAATAACAGTTAAAAGCATTTTATGCATGTTATAAATGTTCAATAATATGCACTGTCCCTATTTTAAATTAATTAAATGTCTGAATACATTTACGGTCACACCTATCAGGATAACAATGTTTAACACCAATCACATTAAATCACAATCTTAATGGATATATCCAGTCATCAAATTCTGGAGGTTTTTACTCAATGTCAATAATATATATTGGTCATGAGTAGCACTTGAATCTAGACTATGCCTAAGTCTAATCTTTAAAGTGATCACTTCACGCTTCCACAGGAATATACAAACCTTAACACCCTCTTCATAAAAGCAGAAAACAGAAACAATCAGCTGTTAAGGTATCTAAATGTTTGATTATTTAAGCCAGTCAAAATAGCTCAGCTAAATTTGAGAACATTTGTTTAATACATGGAGACTGTCAAAACAGGAAAATTAGTTACATTACAGAAAGCCTTTTTCTTTTTATTACGTGTTGATTTTTGACCTCAGAGAGCTAACACTTTACTGCAATCTGTTGGCATCTAGCTATTAATCTAGTGGTTGCTGAACAGCCTGCAGGTTTGTTTTGATTTAGGGGCCATAACCGCGTCTTCTCTGTTCAAGCACCTGCATTCCATTTGTTTTAGTTTTTCTGAGCCGTATAAGCAACCTGTCAGCATGTCATTATACTAGGCCAATAATCAACGTCCATTAGTGTCCGCCTTCCCTCTTTTTTTGCACCTAGTTCTTCTTATGCCTTCCCACTGCCATGCCTCTGGAACTAACAGCCCTTTCTAAGACATATTTTTTAGCTATCCAAAGAGGTTTTACTGATATCAAGCTTCTTCCTGATCAATAAATAGAACTGTAGGCTAGTGCCATTTATCACCTCCAAAACAGCCTACCTGCCTTCTGATGAGTGATAGCTCTCCCATGCAGTCTGTAATCTAAAATTACTCATAAAGACTGATTAAGGCCAAATCAGGACCTTCCTCTTCTAAATCCTGTACATATCATCAAAAAAAGGCTTCCTAGCGTCAAGCAGCCATATGATAGACGAGCATTTCCAAGCACGAGGCCAGGGTATTGTGTGTGCCATGAAGCTTATTTTATAGGGTCCATGATGGATGTTGTTTAGAGCGATTTAAGCGACCCTTATGCTGGTGTCAGCATCTGACCCCTCCGCAGTGATAAAGCTATCAGAAAGAGAGAGTAGAACCAGAAGTGAAATATGGAGGGAGGAACATGTGTGCCAGATAAACTTCTGCATACTGGGCACCCACCCAGCCCTGGGAGGGGAAAGCCTTCAGTCTTATCTGCATAAAACTTGAGTGGGGGATGAGGGGGCGCAGAAAGAGGCTTTTCAGTGAAATTGCCTGTGAAGTAGGCGTGTGCAATCATATCGCTCATGATAATACAATAATAAACAAAATTATGATATGAAGAAAATTCATATTGTGATGATGGCAATATTCCGACTTGTTGATGTAATGACGTCATACCATTACGCACAGCAACAAGCAGGGCTAAAAGCGAAATTAGTACCGGCTCCACGGTGGAGGAGTTAGTTCCAAAAAAGGGAGCGACTTCAGTAGTGTGGACGAGCGGTTGTTGTTGGCCTGCATTCATACAGAGACAAACCGAAGAGACAAAAACGCAGGTTTCCCATTGATTTTGAGTGGGGGTAGTGGGTTTAGGCTGTGGCGGTGGTGGCCGCAGGGTGCAGCCGAAAAGGGAGACCGATTCAACTTTTGGAAAAACGCAACCCGACGTCACGCTGCAGTGGCCCAACATGTAAGCGGCGATCAGACTTGGCAGACCGTTTTGAGGCGGTGTGAGAGTCCCGTACAATAAACAGGAAACATCTCTGGCTCTATTGCTGCCAAAATAAAAAAATAAAAAAAATAAAAATAAAAAGCATTTAACTGGCCAGTTTGTGTACGGTATTTGTTTGTTCAATATTTAAATATAAAATCTTAAGGGGTAAAACACTGGTATGGTAACAGCATGGCAGCTATTACTGTGGTCTACTCTTAACTGTATCACAGAGACATATTTCAGATAGTACAGAGTAGAGCCAGACCCGAATATTGTTCATTGAGGTATTCAGTGTTTAGGATTTGGATCCTTTTTTTTTTTTCTTCTTTTTCTTTAATACTGTAGAACAGAATCCTTCAAATGAAAACTTTTATTAAACCGAAAGACACCTGTTGCAGCGCAGTGTTTGTATTTCAGCTCAGTGTGAGAGTCTCAATGAGTTTCTCTCCACACACTAGTCTGGATCAACAGAAGTACATTTTCAGGCTAATTGCCTGACAGGAAGTCCCTCACCTTCTGCTCTTTGTGTGTTGCCATTCTCAAACTCTGTTTGCGAATTGCGATTTTTCTACCAGATATTGCAATTACAATTCGATTTGCGCTAATTTTTTTTTTCAAGTTTAGCTAAAGTTCAATATTCACTATGTAACAGATTAAACATGTCATAGAGCATTATAACATGAGACACCATCAAAACTTCTCTATATTCCTATGCAAGGATAGGAACATAAATATGAATTGCCAGAAATAAGTGTTTTTCTTTTAATAAGCATGGAACATTGAACAGCCAAACACAGACAATTTATCACAAAAGCTAAATTTATAATAAACAATTTATTTTTTTAAATCAGTACTTTTGTCACGGCCCACCGGCCGTGACCCTGGCCTCCTTCATGGTATGTGTGTGAATGTAGTTTTGTGTTCTTTTTCTATTTTGTGTGCCTGCTGTGTGCTTGGTGTGTTTTTGTTTCGTCTCCGTGTTTTTGCTCTTTCCCACATGCTCTGAAGACAGATGGTGGGAGTGGCCACTCAGCTCAGGCCTACACACCTGTGGCTCATCAGTCCACTCAGCACTCCTGTTCCTCATCTGCCATTTACTCCTTTCATAAGCCAGGCCAACCCTCCAGTCCCCGCCTGATCGTTTGCCTTACTTGTACGTCAGTCAGTGTGGAAGGTTTACGCCGCTTCTTAGTGTTTTTTGCCTTTTTGCTAACCTGCCTCCTGTTCATCTGTCTGTAGTTTCTGGACTCCTGGAATATTTGCTGCACCTCCGCCTAGCCGACTACTACACCAGTATACTGGATCTTCACAACCCTTCAACCGGCTCGCTTACACCCACTGCTCCACCAACTGCACTCGCCTGTTCATTTTTCCCTCGTACAATATCCAAATAAAACCTCACCTTGTTCAATCTTCTCACCTTGTCTGGGTCTGCAATTGGGTTCAGTTCATGTGAAACCTGACCGAACAATCCGGCCAGAATGGACCCAGCGGACTTGGAGCCTGTTCGTCATGCTGTCTCAACTCAGGGAGCAATCCTGGATCAGCACAGCACCGCGCTGCAGGAGATAATGGGAGGTCTCCAAAACCTATCGACCCGAATGGCGGATATCCAGGCCGCACTGCACAACGCACCTCCAGTACCAGCAGCAGCTGCACCCGTGGCAGCCAACCCCGCCAGGGAACCATGGGTCTCCCCACCAGAGAGGTATGATGGAGACCTAGGTCAGTGCAAAACGTTCCACATGCAGTGTGGTCTTGTCTTTGATCTCCAGCCCCTTACATACGCTACGGAAAAAGCCAAAATCGCCTACCTGATTGGTTTGCTTCGGGGAGCGGCCTTGGAGTGGGCTTCGGTTAACTGGAGGAAGCTGGATCAGGCCACCACCACCTATGCTGCCTTCACTACTGAGATGACCAAGGTGTTTGACCACCCGGTTCAAGGTAAAGACTCTTCCATTAGGCTGTTCTCTCTCCGCCAAGGGCTTTGGAGTGTGGCTGAATACGCCATAGAGTTCCGGACATTGGCAGCTGATAGTGGGTGGAACGAGGCGTCCCTGCAGGCAGTGTTTGTCAATGGATTAAGTGAAATACTGAATGATGAATTGGTATCACATCCTGTGCCAAAAGACTTGGATGAATTAATTTCTCTGACTATCCGCATAGACAATCGATGCCGTGAGCGGCGAAGGGAGAAGCGGCGTAATGTTGGCTGTGACGTCACGCCTCGTCGGAAGGAGCATTCCCCGGCCCTGGTTAGATCGCAACCTGTCGCCAGCTATGTACAGCCACGGGAACCGGTGCTGCGAGAGGATAACCCCGAGGGCGAACCTATGCAGCTGGGACGGAGCCAACTCAGCGCGGAGGAACGAGAACGACGAAGGGCTAACAACATGTGCCTCTATTGTGGACAACCTGGTCACTACCTCGCCGCCTGCCCTAGCCGACCGTTAAACCGGAAGGCTCGCTAGCCAGGGGGAGTATCCTAGCGAGCCGAGCAACTGTACCCCTGTCTTCCCAACCTCGTACCCAGTTACGTGCCACCATCTGCTGGAGGGACCAGACGCTGGAGCTCTTAGCACTCATTGATTCAGGAGCTAACGAGAGTTTTTTGGACACCACGTTAGTGAAACAGCTGGGATTGCCTACGAAGCTACTGGAAGAGCCGCTGGAGGCTAGCACACTCGACGGGAGACTGCTGGCTCGAGTCACCACCTGCCCAGTCCAGCTCCAGCTGTCAGGTAACCATTTTGAGAGTATTCCTTTTTTGTCATTGACTCACCGTTCATTCCTCTGGTTTTGGGGCACTCCTGGCTAACCACACATAACCCTAACATTGACTGGACAACAGCTAAAATAAGTAACTGGAACTCTGCCTGTCATGCCAAGTGTCTGCGATCTGCTCAGCCTCCCTCCGTTACCCACCAGGAACCCGAACCAGAACTGCCGGACCTGTCACAAATCCCCACAGAGTACCATGGGATTCCCGAAGTGTTTTGTAAACAGCAGGCTCTCTCACTGCCCTCGCACCGACCATACGACTGCGCCATCGACCTGCTGTCTGGTTCCACGTTTCCTCGTAGCAGTCTGTATAACATCTCCAGACCAGAGCGGGCAGCTATGGAGGAGTACATAAACAACTCGCTGGCGGCAGGAATTATCCATCCTTCTTCATGACCTCTGGGAGCTGGATTTTTCTTTGTGGGAAAGAAAGATGGAACACTCAGGCCCTGCATCGACTTCAGAGGTTTGAATGACATTACAGTAAAAAACAAATACCCACTTCCCCTCATGAACTCTGCCTTTGAAGCCCTCCAGGGGGCGACAGTCTTCACCAAGCTAGACCTACGCAATGCCTACCACCTAGTCAGAGTCCGTGAAGGGGATGAATGGAAAACTGCCTTTAACACCCCCCTTGGGCGCTTTGAGTACTTAGTTATGCCCTTCGGCCTCACCAACGCACCTGCAGTTTTTCAATGTTTGGTTAATGATGTGCTGAGGGATATGCTGGGAAGATTTGGGTTTGTTTTCCTTGACGATATACTCATTTTTTCCCAGAACCAAGCAGAGCACGTCCAGCATGTACACAAAGTTCTCCAACGGCTGCTAGAGAACCGGCTATTTGTCAAGGCGGAGAAGTGTGAATTCCACGCCTCCACTGTCACGTTTCTTGGCCACATCATCTCAGAGGGTCAGGTGAGGATGGACCCCGAGAAGATGAGAGCGGTCTTGGATTGGCCCAAGCCACAGAGTAGGAAGCAGTTTCAGAGATTCTTGGGTTTTGCTAATTTCTATAGACTCTTCATTAGAAATTACAGCTGCATTGCTGCACCATAACCGCACTTACCTCCCCTGCTAGGCCGTTTCACTGGACCTCTGAGACGGATGGGGCCATTTCGGAACTTAAGAAAAGGTTCACTTCAGCCCCTATTCTCACTCAGCCGGACTCATCCCGACAGTTTGTGGTTGAAGTAGACGCCTCGGACATGGGTGTCGGAGCCGTTCTGTCCCAGCGTTCCCCCGAGAACAACAAACTTCACCCCTGTGCTTTTTTGTCTCACCATTTATCCCCCACAGAGAGGAATTACGATGTCGGGAACCGTGAACTGCTGGCGGTCAAACTGGCTCTCGAAGAGTGGAGACACTGGCTTGAGGGAGCAGATCAGCCGTTCGTGGTTTGTACCGACCATAAGAACCTGGAATACATCTGCACAGCGAAACGCCTCCCGGATCAAGGAATGTGAAGCCAGACGCTCTAGCCCAACTGTTCGAGAGAGAGGAGACCACTGCCGGGCCGGACACCATAGTACCCAGAACCTGTATAATTTTGGCGCAGCAACCTGGGAGATTGAGAAGGAGGTGAAGACGGCTCTGCAGCATCAACCTGACCCTGGTAATGGCCTCTGCCCATACCGCGTCGCCCTTGGTCCCACCTTTCTCTGGATTTCGTCTCTGGATTGCCACCATCTAAAAAGGTATGACTGTTGTACTCGCTGTGGTGGACCGTTTTAGCAAGTTTGCCCGTTACCTGCCTTTGCCTAAACTGCCCACAGCCAAGGAAACAGCTGAGCTCCCGGTATCTGTGATATTCACGGTCCATGGTCTGCCCTTGGACATAGTCTCTGACAGGGGTCCGCAATTCACCTTGGCGGTTTGGAAGTCATTCTGTCGTGCCATCGGCGCCACTGTAAGCCTGACCTCAGGGTTCCATCCTCAAGCCAACGGTCAAGCTGAAAGAGCAAACCAGAAACTGGAGACCACCCTGTGCTGTTTGGCATCCTCCAACCCCACTTCCTGGTCATCCCAGCTTCCATGGGTGTAGTATGCCCACAACACTCTGCCCACATCAGCCACAGGTCTGTCTCCATTCCAATGTGTTTATGGTTTTCAACCCCCGCTGTTTCCCGCTCAGGAGAGGGAGTTGGCAGTTCCCTCAGTCCAGGCGTACATCTGGAGTTGTCATCGCACCTGGCACCGTGCCCGAGCCGCTTTGCTGAGGACCTCAGCCTAGTATCAGCGCCACGCAAACCATCGCCGCACCCCTGCGCCCACCTATGCTGTTGGCAACAAGGTATGGCTCTCTACAAAAGACCTCCCATTGAAAGCTGTCTCAAAGAAACTGTCACCCAAATACATTGGCCCCTTTGTTGTCAAGAAGGTCATCACTCCTGTGACTGTCCGTCTCCAGCTGCCCCGCACTCTCAGGGTTCACCCGGCTTTTCATGTTTACCAGCTCAAACCCGTCCTCATCAGCCCGTTGCTCCCTCCTCCCCCGGCCCCTCCGCCCCCCCGGCTCATTGATGGCCGGCCGGCATTTCCTGTGAGCCGGGTTTTGGACTCCCGTCGCCGGGGCCGCGGCCTGCAGTACCTTATCGACTGGGAGGGCTATGGGCCCGAGGAGCGGTGCAGGGTACCCCGGCAGCAGATTTTGGATGCCTCTCTCATCCGGGACTTTCACCGCTCCCATCCTGGCAAGCCTGGTGGACCGCTCGGGGGCGCTTGTCGGGGTGGGGGTACTGCCGGCCGTGACCCTGGCCTCTTTCACGGTATGTGTGTGAATGTAGTTTTGTGTTCTTTTTCTTCTTTTTTGTGTGCCTGCTGTGTGCTTGGTGTGTTTTTGTTCCGTCTCCGTGTTTTTGCTCTCTCCCACATGCTCTGAAGACAGATGGTGGGCGTGGCCACTCAGCTCAGGCCTACACACCTGTGGCTCATCAGTCCACTCAGCACTCCTGTTCCTCATCTGCCATTTACTCCTTTCATAAGCCTGGCCAACCCTCCAGTCCCCGCCTGATCGTTTGCCTTACTTGTACGTCAGTCAGTGTGGAAGGTTTGCGCTGCTTCTTAGTGTTTTTTGCCTTTTTGCTAACCTGCCTCCTGTTCATCTGTCTGTAGTTTTGTGGACTCCTGGAATATTTGCTGCACCTCCGCCTAGCCGACTACTACACCAGTATACTGGATCTTCACAACCCTTCAACCGGCTCGCTTACACCCACTGCTCCACCAACTGCATTCGCCTGTTCATTTTTCCCTCATACAATATCCAAATAAAACCTCACCTTGTTCAATCTTCTCACCTTGTCTGGGTCTGCAATTGGGTTCAGTTCATGTGAAACCTGACAACTTTCCTGTAAATTGAAATTTCTGATATGCCTCAGTTCAATAGCAGCATCTACATATTACACCTCCTACGATCATGTCAAATAGTCATAAAAAATAAATGAAACATCCACTGAAAATAGGACATTTCAACAATCTGTGACATGTAACATTATTCCAGCATTTATCTTATGAAAAAAAACAGTAAATTTAATAAAAAGGAGGAATAAAAAATAAATGTTAAACCAAATGTTACACCAAACATTCAACTAAATATTGCACTGACTTGCCATATAGGTAATGTGTTTTTATTTCATGTATTTCAAAGCTGCAATGGCCACAGGTGATTGCTCATCAAGTCATTTTATATGCTAGAAAGCACATCTGAAATATCATTGTTTAGCTGTGATATACCTATCCATATCTAATATAGCCTGAAGCTGGTGCACCGACAACCTATTGTAGCTAATTACTTTTAATCAGGTCCACCTTTATAGTCCATTAGCAGCAGCTAGAGCGTTATGTCCGCTTTCTCAAACTTGCAGACCTTGTGTGTTGCTGATAAACTCGACTGTTTACCACCTTCAAACCACAAACCATGTTGTCATATTGCATCAAAAGCTCTGCCAGTCAAAATGAGTCAACATTTATGTTAATTCCAGCGTATGAACTCAACTTAAATTTAGTCACCACTAGGGCTGAGCGATATAGCTGAAAACTGTATCGCGATATAAGTGTTTCATATCGGTCGATATCGATAATTATTGATATTTTTTATGACCTATTTAAAATAAGGACCAGGAGAAAAATATATATTAAATTTAAACATTTTTATTTTAAACTTAACCTTCCTCTGATTATAATCCCCTCAGTTATAAAGCAGGAATGTCAACACAACCATGGAAAACACTCAAATAATTAAAATGTAAACATAGGTCTAAAATCACAATGAACACTTAATTATCTCTTAACATTAAGGTGCAAACTTAAAGAATAAGTAAGAAATGCTTCATAAAGTGTAATAAAATAGTGCAAAATGTTAAATATAAGAAACCTGAGAAACTATTTTCTGCAGGTTTAGTGCTAGGTTGGTAACCTGGCTTCTGAACAGACATGTCTGCCTCAGTTATTTCTTTGTAGCGTTTAGTAAGGCGCTGATGCAGAGTACCTCTCCATGGCGGTCTGCTGTTGTTGTTGTTGCTGCCGTGTAGCAGCTGCAGATGTTGTTGGACGTTGCTGCCGAATACGGCTGTGCTCCAAAGTGTGAGCGCGGCTAAAGTGGTAAAACTAGTTGGTGGTAGTACCAGTGTTGGTGGGGACGACGGTCTGACGACATTGGTCTGTCTACGGTCAGACTTATAAAATCCCCAAAAACTGCCATACTGACTTTTGTTTTATCAACAATTTCCTCGCTCGCTGTGGCACTCACTTTCCACTTATCACTCCACGCCGGTTCTGTTATTGAAGAACACGAGACAGTGATGTGGCGCAACCAAACTTGATACTGTTACATGATTGGCTGTTAGAGTGTCACTCCCTACGTTGCTAGGTTATCAGAGAGCGAGTGCCTTTGTTCATGCAACCAAACTTGCTTCACAATCTCTGGTTTTTTCTGATGAAGAAAAACAAGTTATCGAACATTTTATCGACCGCATTTTCTATTGATATTGATTACGTGTCTATCGCGAGACATATCGTTATCGTTTTATCGCCCAGCCCTAGTCACCACACAATCTCATAATTAAAATAATGATTAATAATTTGCAATAGAAAAAATATATTAAAAATACTAAAATTAACCAAATCCATATGCATTCTAACCAGCTTGAAATGAGCTAAAAGACTGAGAACATAAAACAAGTAATGGATTCGGGGTTTACTGCATGTAAGGGTAGGGATGTCCTGATCGCAAGTAGAGGTTGACCGATTTTTGGCATTTTTTTTACATAATCGGCATTGGCCAATATCCCAGTATATCAAGCCGATTAATAGGCAGGCGCATCTGCAGGCAGCCTAGTGTTAAAAACATGAATAGGCGACATTTTTTACAGCGCACTCAGACCACCTGCCTCCAGCCCCTCCCCTCGTGAATTCTTGCGCTGTGTGTCTCGCACAGTCACTTCAGGCTCCGACGCTACCGTTAGTAGTAGCTAGCATATTGCTGGTGTTCTTGCCTTGGGTTTAACTGTACTAATAAAACCGTACAAAACACCACGGCCACACCGCTGTGGAAGCTGCCCGAATGTCATTTATCAAAGCCTGGTTGTTACCCCTGTGCGTGGCAGTCTCATCCACTCCTATAACGGAGCTAACTGGAGCTAACCACTAACGGAGCTAATCGTTGCTAACAGAGCCTTCAGTTCTCCGTGCCTGTATCCATTAACTGCATCTATGGACTCGAGCATGAATAAAACCCTTAATTTTATTAAATTGGCTGGACGAGTTTTAAATTACAACTCAGAGTTTTGATCCTAATGAGTGCAACAGGACATGTAACAGTAGGATCCCCAAAACACAGATACAACACTTCAACAAATGAACAATGATCTAACAAACAAGGTGAACAAGAATTGACTTTAGATAACCCTAGTCTGATTTGATTCAACAGGAGTTAGGAGGAAATAGTGTTGAGATTAATAATAACATGTCACTTTCTGTGAAGATGTGCAGATTTGTATTCTCAGAATTTAATAAATGCTGTTAAGTGCACTAAACTTTATTTTTTTATTTACAAGTTTATTTGACAGTTTATTTTCTTCTTACCTGTTTCGTTTATTTAATATATTTTTCATATATTATTTATACAATATACAGTATGTTTTTAAATTATACATTTTTAATTGAAGTATACAAGTGTAGATTGGTGAAATGTTCAATAAATGTTTTTGTTGAGAAATTCTGTGTATATTAGAGTTACATTTTATCTTATAGGTTTAAAAACAAGCACATATCAGCCAAATATCGGGCAAAAAAAAATCGGCAGCATTTATCGGCCATCGGCTGACCTTGATTTATAAAGATCGGCATCGGCCAGAGAAAACCCATATCGGTCGACCTCTAATTGCAAGTATCGGAGCTGACATGGGCATTTTCAACTGATTGGGGAACGGCATTCACCCAGATTACCTTACTCCGATAATTTACATCAGCTTGTAGTGATCGCCGCCATTAATCACACACGCCCTGCGCCACAGACACACCGCCAGACTGCCTCGATGCCAGCACTTTCAAACCAAGATGGCGGATTACTTAAATTCTCCACACTTCTTCCAGGATTCCACCAGGAAACCACACTTACAGGCAGTTATTCCCTGGAGCGGACATTGGAGGTAAACTAGAGAAGAAAATCAAAGAGGCGTCACTAAGTTTAATTGTCATTGTCCAGCTGCGAACTGGAGACTGTTTATTTTTTGGTTGGGGGTTTCCTGGGATACTAATGAGAACTGTTTTGGTGATGAGAGAAAAGACTCATTTGCTGTACCAAGTTAAATGTATTAAACTTAAGACATATTTTAGTTACTTTGTTTAGTTAGTTATTTTTGTAAACAAAAAACGGTGTGCATCACTATTATCTGAGCAAATACAAATATCGAATCGGGACTCGGTAACGGCAGATATTCAATATTTATCACTCGTGTTGTCCTTTGGATCCCGGTGACCCGAAGGACAAAACAAGGGTTGATACAGCACCTTAGTGCTTTTTTGTACAGCATTTTGGTCAGCTTAAACTGTGTTTAAATGTGCTCTAGCAATTCTCAAATTAAACTGAAGTACATAATGCATAATTCTTTTAATGAAACCAAAACTATTCAAGAAGTGGGCGGTCACTGTTGAGCTCTATAGGACATTAACCCCACCTCCTTTCTCTCCGCCATGCTCTATTATACAGACACTGCCCCAAATGAGTAGTTGGTGTTGTCATGGGAAACTGAGACGCATTGGTTGTAATCAGGAAATGCAACAGGCCTGTCGCCTCTAAAAGCAGGGCACCTCTATTCCTCCACCCTCTTCCTGTTCTGGTCTGCTCATCTTTCATGAGCCCAATGTTTTATTCCCCATCTCTGTCCACACACACTGGCCCTGTCCTTTTTCACCCCGCTGACTGATTACCCGTTACACTCTTCAGCCAAACCTCCACTTACAGCTCCTTGTCTTTTCTGGCTTTATGACATTATTACATGTCTTTATCACTACCATCAATACTCCTGGGGTCATAGTGAGATGTTTCAAAACCCAGTCCAGACGAGGCAAAAACACTATAAGCTTAGCCCACATGTTTTTAACACACACACACACACACACACACACACACAGTTAGTTGGACAGAGACCTAAATAGGGTTGGGCACCAAATCCCCGTTATCTACGGTACCGAATAGCAACGCGGTGCTTCCTTTTGGTGCCACTTAAATGCCTGCGCTGCTCTCTGGTGCTCCGAAACGGACGTTAGTGGCTTCAGAAGCATTGCTGTATGTGACGCTAACCATTACACTTGGCAGCAGGTAACGTTAGCCCATTAGCACCATTTGAAAGGTATCATTTTAGCACCGGTATCAGAAAAAAACCCAAACGGTGCCCAACCCTAAACCTAAAGCGATAGGCATTTAACTTAGTTAATTTATTATGAATTCAACATTATTACACCTCATTTATAAAGTAGTAGTTACTTATCTAGACCTACGCTGCTCTGCTTGGGATTCATTTTTTTCTGTCTGGCAGCACAAACTTGACAGTGATAACAGAAGTTCAATAGTTTGACTAACCAAGCATGTGTGAAATTTGTAATGAGATTGCTAATCCTCTAACTCAAAATGTAGTTCAGTTTTAAATCAATGAAAACAAGGCACTAGTTCCTATATCACCTAATAGACACTATATAGGAGTGGGGAAATTAAGTCACATGGGAGGGACAATGAAAAAGACGGTTATATAATATAAAATAGCAGGGAATGAGACATCTCTATACTGTACTAGGTTGTACATTATTGTACTGTGTGTATGCTTTATTAGTTTGCCCGCTTTCTCCTTTTTGTCTTCATACGCTCTTCACATTAAGACCTTAAAATGTTTTTTCTAAATCAAGACAGTTATACTAAACTTCTACTCAGCAATTACACTCACTTACATTTCAGAGCATTAAATATACTGTAGAGATGGAACACATTCAAGTGATGGAAAGGGAGAGGCTAGAGAGAGTTGAAATTAAGGGAAGAGATCTCCCAGCCAAAACTCTACTCACATCCTAAATGAATCAAACAAGTCAAACAACTTGCAATTATAAAAAGAGTAAGAGACATAAGAAAGTGGACAATCAATACGGTTTATCAATAGCATTCGTCAATAATACAGACAACTGTAGCCTATTTTGTAACCCCAAAGTCAGAGTTTACATTCAATGTATGTACATACAGAGGTGCATGTTTCAAAGCAAATTAAAATGTGACATTTTGTGGTTGCGGATTCCTGACCAGAGGTGGTAGTCACAAAGGTGTATAGTGGCAGTTTATTTCGGTTGATTTTGCTTGAACAATGGCAAACGTTAAAAGGACAACATTAATGGCCAAAAATAAAGATACCACCATATAGGTGCTGACACACATAACAGACGCTCGACCATCGGCAGAAAAGCCAGTCGAGATGATCAGTCGCATCCCCGAGGTCCAAAAAACTGATTGGACGAATGCGTCACATGGGTTTGTTTTCTCCGGAAATTCAAAGCCAGACTGTCATGGCGGCCGTTCAGAATACGATCTCATATTGTACTAAAATAGTTTCTGAAAACATTTTAAGCGAGAAATAGGTCGTGCAGTTGCTGAATCTGTCTTCACACTAGTGTGTGGATTTTGTCTGTACCTATGTATGTGTGCATTAGTGTTGGTTATTTGTGCAGTCATGCATGCCTGCCCCTGGGTAGGTGTGGGGATGTGCGTCTGTGTGCGTGTGTCTGAGTGTGTTTGCGGACAAGAGCTTACACATACAGTAACTTAATTGAAATAGGGAATTTTAACATGAGAAGCGTCATCTCAGTCTCACAACAGGGCCCCTCAATGTCAGAGGAGCACTGCACTGGTGGCAATTACTATTGACATCACGCTAATTGTAGCTGAATAATTAATCCTTCCTGTTCTGGGGTACAGGGACCTGAAAAGGTGAGCTGGATGTGGCAGAATTGAACTCTTGCACAGTAGAATGGTGACTAATTGGATTAAGGATCACTGTTTATTGGACAATCACAATATTATCTATTCCAGTTTGGGTCATGTTTAAGGAGACACAGTAGCCATAATTAGTCTCTCATGACCATAGCATACTAATTAATAACAATTAGACTACAGTATGAATTCAAATATCCACACTCTGTGTTCTTGAAGCTAAACATATATACCCAATTATTGGATACGCAAAGCTGATTTCACATCATGAAAACAATGTAGTCTGTGTCTGTATTAGTGGATGAGCCAAGTGAAGTGATTCAATTTGTGGCACTTGTCTGCCCTCTACTGGACACTATGTTTAAATATATCTTTCCTCTTTCAAGGATGCAGCGCAACGTGTTATCAGTTATATTTTAATTTGGGTAATCTTATTGAATTTAATGATTTTACAGAGAATAAAATCATGGTAGCCCCACCGATTTAGGCCAAACAAGACAATCTGCATTAGGTTTAATGAAGCCTATGTTTGTAAAATCCCTTTGTATTGTTAAACTGCGGTGATGACAACAGACATCAGGATGAGTGTGGAATGTGCAGCCCAACAAGAAAAAGGTTTTCTGTAAATCAACTAGAGCAATAAAATAATCCCTTTACACTCCAGTGTAGCGCCCCTAACCTCTGACCTGCCTGAAGGCACAAAGAACAGTTTCTCAAGAATGTCCACCAAGATCTCAGACTTTTTATATTTGTTGCAATAAAAAGTAGCTTTGATCGCAGAGGTCCAGGGTTTGAGCTCTCTCTCTCTCTCTCTCTCTCTCTCTCTCTCTCTCTCTCTCTCTCTCTCTCTCTCTCTCTCTCTCTCTCTCTCTCTCTCTCTCTCTCTCTCTCTCTCTCTCTCTCTCTCTCTCTCTCTCTCTCTCTCTCTCTCTCTCTCAAAACAGAACTAAATGTGAATACAAAATAATCACGATATGGTATATTCTCATGGACTTCTATCAGAAACTTCGGTCAATGTATGGTGACCTACATGAAGAACATGTAATCAAAGTCATCGTATACAGTTGAAAATGTTAGTGTTACATTCATAACTATTTAAGACATGTTGCAATTGCCTCATTCTTACATTAGAAAAGAAAATGACAGATTTTGAGATCAATAAAGTAAAATGTGTCGACGAACACTAATTTTCCTGCACCCTGACACAGGACATGAAGGGAGGTAAAGTGTAATGTGGTTTGAAATGACATGACACCTCTGATCATTTACCAGGGTGTAGCAGAACAAAATGTACCAGTGAAAATTATGTTTGACGTACGACAGCGGCAGGAGGTGATTCATCTTAACACAGATGTGTGATACAGATCTGAGCTCTGTTAATCTATGTACTTAATTATCTTCCATTACTAAACCAATATGGTACAACGTAAAAGTCTCACGTTTCATGGAAAGTTGACTCATCACAGCATTTCCTAATGAGTCACTATTGTAGAAGACTAACATTGTATGAAAGTGACAAGTACAAATCCATATCCTCTTTAAAGAAACAGTGAGATCTAACATTCTGAGGGGTTTTACATTCTTTCAAATGTAACACAAATGGGAGACTCATGGCTTCACCGTATAGTAAAACAATGTTGCCATCTAGTGAGTAACACGACAAAATCCTTTTTGACCCATTCGTTCATATTGTTAAAGGGCCATTTTCCAGCCCTACATAGTTTTCACCACCTCACCTTTAGTTTAACAGATTTTCCATTTCAATTTCCATTTTTGTTTTCTAAATAGTTGGTTGTAGTGCTGTGTTTTGTACTGCCTATATTAGAATCAATGCGAATAAAATAATCTAACAAGCGACTTCCCGACATTCTGTACAGAGAAACAATCAAGAGTACTAGGGGTGTGACGAGACACTCCGCTCACGAGACGATGCACAACATTGGGTTCACGAGAATGAGACGAGCCAAGATTGTAACACTATTTTAAAGAAAACGTCAATGACAAAATATTGCTGGTAAAAAAAAAAAAAAAAAAAAAAAAAAAAAAGTCTTTTATTCAATCTAGAGCCGCAAAAGATTAATCGATTGGTTGTCAACTCTTAGATTAAACGCCAACTATTTTGATAAATCGATTAGTCAAAGAATGTTGTCCAGGAATCATTGCGATAAACGATAATATTGTTGAGAGGCCATTTTCATCTAATATAATAATAATAATAGCATAATAATTCAGGTACACCTTTTCAAAGATCAATAAACTTTTATCTCTAAAAGAACATTTAACACTGGAACTGGAAGACATTTGAAATATCCACAATAAATGTACAAAACAACCTGTCACGTCCAGTTCCGCTCGTGTGTTTTCTGTTTGTTTCTTGGACTTCCTGTTTTTTTTTTACATTTACTGTTTTGTCTTCATTCCCTTCACTTGTCTTCCTGCCTTTGTTTGTTTCCCACCGTTTGTGATTACCTGTCCACACCCTAATGTGATTCACCTGTGTGTAGTTGATTTCCCATCCCCTGTGTATATATACCCCCTTGTTTCACTTGTTCCCTGCCAGACTGTTGTTACTCCTCGTGCGTCTCACTCTCCAGCGTTTCCTAGTGTTTGTTTTCCAGTGTTTCCAGATCATTTGTTTGTATTTTCGACCACGTCTTCAGCCTACTGGATTTGTACCGTTGCCTGGATTGTTTATTGATTAATAAAACAGATTTACCTGCTACTCCGAGTTGAGTCGAGCATTTGAGTCCGACATTGTACCTGTGACACAACCAAAAACAAGTAAAATGGACTCTCATTCTCTGTTAACAAAAAATGCACTGGAATAAAAAGCATCTCACATCACACTTTCAGTCACTATGACCACTACTACGGTAACGTCGCTGTCAACAGGCTTATCAGCTAATAGGGGTGTTAACGATATATCGTGGTACGATTTATCGCAATGCAAAAATGTTACGATATGTATCGTAGAGGTATGGCGATATTATTATATTTTAATTTTTTACTACCACCATATAGGTGCTGACACACATAACAGACGGTCGACCATCGGCAGAAAAGCCTGTCGAGATGATCAGTCGCGTCCCCGAGGTCCAAAAAACCATAGATATAGAACAATATGCAAAAAACTGCCTCGGGACACATCAAAAAGACAAGAGGAGACGAGACGTAATACGCCTCCATAACAGCAGGCGGCGCTAATCTGTATTGTTGCCCAAGAAATGACAACCGGCAGCTGATTGGACGAATGCGTCACATGGGTTTGTTTTCTCCGGAAATTCAAAGCCAGACTGTCATGGCGGCCGTTCAGAATACGATCTCATATTGTACTAAAATTGTTTCTGAAAACATTTTAAGCGAGAAATAGGCCGTGCAGTTGCTGAATCTGTCTTCATTTCAGCTCAACAAAGGTCAGTTTAAAAGATTTTCATCAGATTTTGAGAGACTGGCCCTGCCACCAACCGAACAGGTCAGGTCGGCGAAAATGAACGCCGACAGCCCCCCAGACCGACGACGGCACGGGACACAATGAACAGATTTGTGTCACTGACCTCGCCAGACTGTCCAACGGCCGAAAATCAGCCCCGTGTGTCCCGGCCTATGACGTCCGTTTAATCCTATTGGTTGAGCTACCGTACCCGCGTCATGTTTACATTCACTGCATTCATGCTCCAATGAATAGGATATGACGTCTGACTTTACATACAGAAGGTTAAACTAAATCTTGATTTATATTGAAGTATTGTAGCCTACATTCTTTAAGTTGTATGCATAACAAGACAGTTATTGAACACTGTTAATGTTAAATAAATCTGTTATTTGATTTTCAGTTGAATTTTAGCATTTTTTCAAAAAAAATTATGACTTTTTATAAAACAGCTGAAGGAGCAGCAGTGCGCCCTACATGTACATAGCGAAAACCCTGTTGTAAAGTTGTTCGGTCTGATACCGTAACTACTGAGGTGGTTTTAAACCCGGAGTGACCTGGCTGACGCGCTGATATTAACATGCTGTGTAGCGTTCAAGAATCGTCCGACGATGTTGTATTGCAGATTAACAATATGTTTATTTGGTAAATCGTGCAGCATGAAATGTCCATTATTTCATGTTTTCAGCGATAAATCCATAAACAATTAGACAACCTTAGAACAAAGGCTTTGGCGCCAATGCACTTCAGCATCACAGCATTCGGTGTCACAGCGTTAGCGGTCAAAAACCATTTGCCCTTTCCGGGCCAAACACCTGCCGGCAACAATTTGGAGCTCACCTTTATAACCTTGCCCCAGGTAATACCACAGCGCCACCCAATGTACATACAAAAAACACCCAAAATCTAAACACTTGAAACAACATATTTGGCTCCTACACCTGTTGTGCGTCTGCCCTATTTCGGATACCGTGGCGGCAGAGGAAAACAAACAAGCATGCAAAAGGAAATTATTGCGGCCAGAAAAATTATCAAGCTCATTTTTATTCATCATGCGATTAATTGATTTATCGACTATCGCGACAGACCTAGTGACAGTAAACTGAATATCTTTGAGTTGTGGACAAAACAAGACATTTGAGAACATCATCCTGGGCTTTTGGGGAACACTGATCCACATTTTTCACCATTTTATAGACCAAACAACTAATCTACTTGTCTAGTCTAGAGTCATAATCGAGAAAATAGATTAATCAACTATGAAAATAATAGTTAGTTGCAGCCCTAATTCAATCGAAAGTCACAAAATGAAAAAAGGAGCACTGTGAAAGGTGTTGCCACAACTCAAATGTCTGGCTTCTCTCCTGTAAAACTAACCGCGTCAGACCTAATAACTGCGGCGTCAGCTTCTAACTTCTAATTGAAGCGGTGTGTGACCTTCTAACTGAACTACTTTAGTTTCTTCACATTAAAAATAAAAACTAACTAAGAAAGATTATTGACTAAATTTTTGTATTGTTATTTTATTAAGTGTAAACCTTAATCAAAGTAGTACTCTCTCAATAATCAAAGTGCAAACAGACAATTTTTTTCTTACACTGCACAGCCTAAGATATGGTCACATTTCACAGTGATTACGTTTTTAAGCACAAATAAATAACCATCAAACACTCAGATGATTTTGTGGAGACAGGTGCGCTTTTCTCCTTCTCTGCATTTCATTTATTGCAGCAGTAAACAAGGAAGTAGCTCTTTTCATATCATTAAAAGTAAAGTTAGGCTTTGCTGTCTGCTTCCCGACTTATTTTAGAAAAAGGGGGGGGGGGACAACCAGCATTTTGTCCCCCAGTGGCTAGAAATGGCAATAGGTGTAAACCGAGCCCTGGGTATCCTGCTCTGCCTTTGAGAAAATGAAAGCTCAGATGGGCCGATCTGGAATCTTGCTCCTCCCCTTTCTCTGCTTTGCCCGCCCAGAGAATTTGGCCCACCTATGAGAGAGAGACATCATGGCTTTCAAACGGGCAAAGTGGCAGTTGGTCAAGGCCACACTCCCACCCTCCACCTTACCCCCCCCTCTCTCCTCCTCAACAGCTACAGACAGAAATGGCACATACTAGGGCTGGGCGATATGGACCGAAAGTCATATCCCGATATATTTTGGCTTAATATTGATATAAGATATATATCCCGATATGTTTTCCGCAAAGTGAGAGCAAATGTTCAGTCAAAGTCAAAGCCAAATATGACATGTCACAAGTAGTTTCATAGAAACTGGCTATTTCAGTGAACAGTTGCAAAATCAAATGAATAAATAACAGGTTTCTTCACCTGGTTCAATGCTCAGCTATTCAAATAACAATAAAATGTAAACATAAATTCTGATTAACCCTTGTGTTGTCTTCCAGTCAATATTTTTGATGCCTTTTTTTCAGTTTGTTTTAGTTTTTTCCAACGTTTTAAATTGTAAAATTTTTCTTCTACACATTTTCAGCGCTTATTTCTACGTCCCATATTTTCTAATATAGGGCTGGGCAATATAGAGAAAATCAGATAATATGATCTTCTTGACCAAATACCTCTATTGATATTGCGACGATATATTCTAGAGTTGACAGTTGGTGCTCTCGCAAAATATTTTCACACTTAGATTTTAGATAAATAATCATTAATAATAGAACAGCTAGAACATCTGGTAAGTTCAGAAAGGTACATCACTTCACTGTAATGCAGCCTTTAAAACCAGGAAAGAAGACACTTATGTCCTATCACGATATTACGATATTCAAAATCTAAGACGATATCTAGTCTCATATCACGATATCGATATTAATATCGATATATCGCCCAGCCCTAGCACATACTAAGGAAAGCTCATTGTGGGACTGGCTCTAGTGGCTGTAATTCTGCAACAAGGCTGAATTTCGGGAAAGAGACTTCAGATACAGTATTAGGGGACCACTAAGGTCTATACAAAAGCATCCAAAGAGCACCATGTCATGGGACCTTTAACTGAGTCAATTTTGGAGATATTCATATTTTTGGACCACATTTCACATTCAGTCAGCTTGAAGTTACAATATATAAATGCAAAGTCAACATGTTTTGATATACAAAGCAAGAACAATGACATTTAGTTACAGAACTGAATGCATAGCTTGTTCTGGGCTGCATTTTCTCTGGTTCCCCACTCTTAATATGAACCATAATTGAGACCAAAATTTTATGTAGGCTTAGGGCACCTTCTAGAGGCCAATCTGTGTTATGACGTACAAATCACAAAATTAGAAGGGATGAATTCAGTAACTGAAAAATGCATGTTTTAACCTAAGTTCTAATCTTATACATAAACATAATGTAAACTGAATTAAAATATAAAAAAAATAGAACCCACCCTGTAATCATTTCAGGTGGCATTGTGCTCTGAGGGGGCATTTTCCCAAACAAAAGGATGCTATTTCTGTCCAGAGAGGACACTTGTGTAGTCAGTATAGGGGATGTGTTGATAAAAGCAATTTTTTCTTCATCAGCAACAGAGATGATTGGGACTTGCAAGGAGTAAACACTACAAAATATATTAATAAATACCAGCATTTCTTTTAAGTTAATTATACACTTAGTTTTGGCTGACCTGCACCTTAGCCAGGCATCCAGTGACACTTGCACTGTCCTTGCCTGGTTTAAAGGCTTCTGACAGCAATTTAAGGCATTTGTTCTCGTTTCATTTAGTAGGCTACGATGCAGCGATTTGCCTACACCACACGTGTCAAACTGAAGGCCCGCGGGACAAATCCAGCACTTGCAGATTCAGCATATCAATTTAGGTTCACAATACATTTTGGCCCAACTACTTTTTGAAACTTTTGCCGACATTTATATTATTTTTTGACGTTTTTGTCACTTTTGCTGACATTTTTGTAATTTTTTCCAACATTTTTGTCACTTTTGCCAAACTAAACATTTCAGGCCCTTGATGCGATTCTTATTTTGCAGTGTGGCCCTCTGGGAAGTTGAGTTTGACACCCCTGGCCTACACCAAATCATTCAGTCATTTGAAGATCTGACTAAATAGACACATTCAGAAAATGTTACTCAAACAGCTGATTTCTAAAGATCTCACTTTAGAGATTAACCATATACAGCAGCAGAAACAAACCCGCATAATTCCATCACGTAAATTTGAGAAAACTGCTTTCACAAACACAATAGATTAGTGAAGATCATGCACACATGGGAAAGACACAAACTCCAGCTTCTCTAATATATGGCCACTTCAACAACAGAGTAAGAATATGGAGGCCTGTGGGCCAACACACAGACCCCCAAAACCTGTAACACTGGTAGCCAATACAGTTTGCCAAAAAGACACAAATCTCTGGTGCAGAAATAAATGTGGCAATATTACATTGCGGCATAAATAAGGCATATAAAGACAAGGCATAATCCAAGCACCAGTATGTCAATGCATGCTTTGTAAAAAAATAGATTAGCAGCAGGTGAACATCAAATGAGACACAACAACTTCCTATAATTGTGAATAACTCACAAAACATCAGCTGGAGAAATACATGAAAATGCCCTTCTCTCCATACAAATCCCTCGGTCTGCCACTCCATCAAACCTGAATTACAATAACAGACACCTTCAACTTCAACACACAGCACATATAGCCTACCTACAAGTTAGCTATAAGCATGGAGCCAAAACCTTCACTGCTCATTTAAACCAGCAATAAAAGTATCAAAGCCAGCGGTCGTACCTTACACCAGGTTTTGTTGTTCTTTGCCTTGCATCCCCCGTCATATTTGTAACGTCAATACAATACCGTCATGTAACGTTAATTCAGTTCAGTCTTTAAAACACATGTCCAAACTTGAAAAGGTAGGCTGACAGGGTGCACTTGTTAGCTAGCTAGCGAGCTTGTTGCACGTGCTCGGTGACTCTTGACCGCTGTTACTAGCAGTGCTAACTTTAGCAAACAACTTTTCTCCCACTGCCTCGCTGTTGTCATCTTCCGAGTTGTCCTCAAAATCTGTGATTTTACCATCCTCCTCAGGGCCACTGTGTTCCTTCATTTGCTTTCTTTTTCTTTCTTTTTTACGATAGGGCCTACAATGTATAAATTCTGTAGCTGGTGTGGTCCTGAGGTGTAGAAATATGTTACCCTCGAGCGGGGCCATCTGAAATCCTGTCTTGTGCGATCGTCCGTTCATTACTACGCTTGCGTGCTGCAGTGCCATCCGGTGGTGGTGAGGGTAAAAATATGCGCAAGTAGGCTAGTTGTCACACACAGTTGGACTTATCTTTTTTTTCCAGCAAACATTTAGACATATCATATAGCAGGACAATAACTGTTAGTAATTATGAACGTTTTCAAACTTGCATTGCTTACTGGGACTCTTACAAAGGGTGGGGCCCTTAATTAGTCTTTTTGCCAGACTGCGCCACATTATAGCATTCTAGATGGGAGGAAAACGTGCTCTGGTTTAATGACATTTTGTTAAACCAATCAGAATCATCATGGGTAGTGCTAAACTCCACACAGAGCCCCTGCAAAATAGTCTTGGAGAGAAATCTCAGATTGGACAGATAGTCTAGCTAGCTGTCTCAATTTACCAGAGATCTGAGGAGCAGTTAACTATAGTCCTCATCAATCCAACACAAAGAAAGTGGAAGGAAAGGGAAAATACATGCATCTGGTGGAATTTCCTGCAGCAATCCCGGAAGTGGAACCCAAAGGATATGGACTAGCCCTTAATTAACTTACATGTGCTTTTTCCAGGTATGACAAGTCAAAATGGCTGCCATGAAAAAGCTCAATTGAAACGCTATATAGCCTATAAGAAAACAAAAGCACACTATTTGGGCTTTGTGTTATTTCCCAATATTTATTGTGTAGTGAAGTAGCGTGCCGTGTAGCCTGCGAGATAGACCCTTTTCTTTTTTTTATTATTTTTTGGGTCTTTTCTGCCTTCAATTTTGACAGGACAGCTAGGTGAGAAAGGGGAGAGAGAGGGGGAAGACATGCAGGAAATCGTCACAGGTAGACTTCGAACCCTGGACCTCTGCGTCGAGGAATAAACCTCTCAGTATATGTGCGCCCGTTCTACCCACCGATACAACCCGGCCACAGATAGACCCTTCTCTGTCAGTGAACATGATATAAGCCAGAAGCTGTGAAGCCTGTCGGTCACTCCATCTACCTATGACAGTGATCAGCGGGAGGGGGGGTTCTTTCTAGTTTGGGCAGCTGGAGCCTTTCTTATAATACATTCATCATGATCCATGGAGCCTTTAAGCGAGGGTGAAAGCGAGATGCTAGGACAGGGAGCGCACAGTAAAGTTGGCAGCAGTTGCCGTTCTCAAAATCCCTTAGCTACAGGAAACAACAAACTTCAAGCTAGCAAGCTACTAGCTGAAAATGGTAACTTTTGAAGAAAATTTGAATCGTGCAATAAGGCAGGCCTGCGTTGTTTCTTTCAGTGAAGGATTTTAAAGATTTACAAAGACTGTTTATGGCATTTACTCTAACTGGGACATTTCAGGACCGATTGGCAAGATTGCTGTAGAAAAAGTAAACACAGCGAAACACTGGTAAGCACAACAAAAGCATACAGTACAGTTGTTGTTCATGCTATTTGACATCCATGGGACGGCACTGGTTCAGTTCATGTTTCTGAGTGGAAATGTTTAGTATAACATTCTCACTGTCACTGGCCTTACATGATTGTAGGTCGGTGATGATAAAATCAACATTGCATGCAAACATTTAAGCGGGCACGCCCAAGAATGAGTGTTAGGTAACTGAACAGTGTGCACAGAAAACACAGAGAACCTCTTACACCACCTAAAGAGAATGGTTAGCAACATGGGAGGTAAACCACATGAGTCCAGATGTCCTCCTTGCCAGCTATAGTGGCAAGAGAATTTAAAGAAGATAACATAAGAGACAAGCAGCTGTAGCAGTGTGAAGCACTACAGTGACAGCTAAGAGCACAGAGCTTGCAGTGTGGATTGTTTGAGTGGTGGTAGTCCATTTGGATGGAGTTATTTAAAAGGAGGATGTCAAAATAGCAATATTAGCTCTTAAATGCACTGTTTCTTTCTCATGCTTTATGGTTCTGCGGAGGCTCCACGCAGAGCTTTGTCCGTTGCCTGAAGTTTATACTTTTGCGTTGGTGTGTGCATCGATCTAATAGCAGGGCCAGCATGTGTGTGTGTGGTAGAGCGAGTGAGACAGTGACAGTGATTAGCTTCGGTGCAAGTACTGACTCTAAATCTGTAGCAGGAAAACTTAGGGGGGGGAATTGCACAAAAGTAGAATTTTATAAATCAAGCAAGGCTTGACCTAGTCTAATCTGTGCATCCTGGCTTGGTGTGTTTCACGAAGGCCAAGCCAGGCTGAGGAGGAGCGACTCGGTCGAGCCAGGCTGAAGTAATTCGGATAGATGCACGTTCACGGCTTTCTTTAACAGAACCCAGATTTACTTATGCTAAAATGGAGAATACGCATTGTGTATTCTTTACACAGAGTGAGCAGAAGCTTCATATGGAATTATGACAATGTGAAACACATTATTTGTAAAAAACGAAACACGGCCGCTGTAATAAAACAACGAGAGAAAGCGAGGCAGACGATCACGGACCGACTGAATGCGTAAGTAGCATAAAAATATACATTTACTGACCACTGCTCAAAATTGAAACCGCCATACCATTCAAGGAGTTTGGCTTATTATTTGCACAACTGAGCAGTTGTACTCTTTGCCTTAAAAGTGAGCAGAAGACCTAATGTTACGCAGGAAATTTACTATGAAGATCAACTACCACTAATCTACAATGCTAGAATGTGATGCGTAAATATCTCTCTCTCACTCTGTCTCTCCCTCTCTCTCGTATGGGCTAAAATATAAATGACCTAAGTAACATATTTACTCCCACTGCTGACTTTTCAGGCAAAGTGTACAAGAGTTTGTTTGTGGAAATAATTAGCCAAACTCCTTGAATGGTTTCATTTAAATGCAGTAGTTTGTAAATGTATATTTTTAGATATATATCATCGGTCCGCTTCTGCCACACTTTTTCCCCACTGTTTTTTTTTTTTTTTTTTACAGAGGCAGAGTTTCCTTCTTTACATATTATATGCTATATTTGGACATAGAAAAGAAAGACAGAAAGAAATTGGACTCTGTAATCTAGAAACTCTATAATTGTGCAAAACAAAGTCTGATTGATTTGTGATGCTGAAATAGTCATTAGATAGTTGCATGCAGTACGGACGACACTGTAAAGCTACTCAAGATGGGCTTCTCTCATTGGTCAATCCGTGGTTGATCACATGATGAATAAGTGTGGCCCTGATCTCGTCAGAGATGGCTCTCCTTCTTCCTCTCCTCCTGCTCCTCCTCCATGACATGAAAAGATTTTGTGTGTAAGCAGTTGGAAAAAACTGTAACTTCTACCGGAAAAGGTATGGCCTATCTAGCAGAGGACGGACCCTCCTGATTGGACAGACGATCTGTCTGTCTGTTAAAAGTAGGCGCTTTTTCGTGTTTTTCACCTCTCCTTTCTGTTAAAAGACAGTCCGTCTGTCCAATCAGGAGGGTCCGTCCTCTGCTAGATAGGCCCTACCTTTTCCAGTAGAAGTTAATGCCGTTGTGTTTTATGATTTGTTGAAGTGTTTTCAGATTTGCTGTCGTGTTTTCCTATTTGCCGTTGTGCTTTATGATTTGTTGAAGTGTTTTCCTATTTGCTGTGGTGTTTTCCTATTTGTCGTTTTGTTTTCCTATTTGCCATTGTGTTTTATGATTTGCCGTTTTGTTTTCCTATTTGCCGTTTTGTTTTCCTATTTCCCGTTGTGTTTTATGATTTGCTGTTGCGTTTTTCTATTTGCTGTTGTGATTTGCACTTCAGGGCCACTGTAGTATCAGCCTTTTCTAATTATCTCAACAACTGCCATAATATATTCACCAAACTTCTAACAACAAGCAGTTTTCATACAGCAATATAACAGTAACAATGACTGTCACATGAATAATTATAAAAATAATGGTCACAACTTTAAATAATAACATTGCTTTACTGAACAGCAACATGCACCTGTTGTATCTTATTGTAGGCTAATAAAAATAAGGTAAAACCACTGCTGATTGAACAGAATAGGCTCCAGGATTAATAAATCCTGGTCAAGAGCAGGCTAGCTGCAAAGAATAAATCCCCATGGTAACTTAGGTGTGTCTGCTTTTGTGCAACCAAGTCAAGGCTAAATTTATCCAGAATAACTGGAATATCCCGGCTTAATCCCTTAACCTGGTTTTGTACAATAGCCCTCGGGAAATGAATAGGGGGAAATGCAGCGCTTCCAAGCTACGGCCGAGCAACGTGCGTCGCCGCGACGTCTAGTTAAATTTCTTGGGAGGTGCACTTCAGACTACGGCGTAGGGTCCGGCATAGGGTCCGGCATAGGGTCCGGCATACAGTCTGTGTATCCACGTACCTACATACGTAGCCACGCCGTAGATTTAACTCAGAAGCATAAATCACGCTTAAGTGTGAGATATGCAATGATGAGCAATATTACTAAATTAAATTATTAATGCAAAATTAATCCACTCAGGGCAACATGATCCAACCTGTCAAAATAGTAATACAAAATAATAAAATTTACTGTATATTATTCCTTACGTACCACCAAGTCTACCAATGAGCTTATATTTTAATGCTAGTATGTTTGTTCATTTTTTTATTAGTTAGCAGGATAAAACTCCTTAACAGGTTTCAATTAGAATTGCCATTTTGGCTCACAACTGCTTAACCATGAAGTTATAAACACTAGTTGTGAAATTCTGTACATTTGCCATAACATTTTGCAATTTAAGACATTTAAATGAGTGATTGTACAACAGTCAACGTTGATTTCTGCTAATATAATCATGATTTCTTAACCAAGTGTTTATTATTGTAACCATGATGGTGGTCCTGTTACATGCATGTGCCGGGGCATCTTTGTCCACAAGATACAAACAAAACAGGGGACACGCTCATAAAAACTTTGCTCCATAGCGCTACCATTGGTCAAAAACTTTACAGGGTACCTTTAAATGTCTTATGTCTTGAGAAAAGGTCCTTGTAAATCAATGCAGAGGGGATAAATCAGTGCAGGAATTGACTTTTTTCTTTGAAATTGGATCTTCAGGAGAATAAACTCCCTGCACCACAACTCAAATGTTGTATAACTCACTTGAAAATTATGATACAAACAAGTGTTCTCTTGTTTCATTATCATAAAGTTCAATTTATATATATATATATAGGTGTTGACTAGAAACAAAATATGGCAAAATGCAGCATTTCAATCCAACTGTTCTTATTTTTCCCAATGGAGAAAGTCTATAAGTAACTGTCTCCTGATGTACAGCTAACTGAAATGTATCCAGCCAACACTTTCTGTTTTGCCATTTCCTCGGAAGCTCGTTCATAAACTGGATTACCATCATCTACTGTGAACCTCAAGCCTCCATTATCTGGGAAATATCGCAGCCGTTTAATTTACAAAGGGGTGTCAGGCAAGGCTCTTCTTGCTCTCAACACCTATTCAATCTGGGCATTGAAGTGCTTGCCTGTCTAATCAGGCGAAACCCAAATTATAAACCTATTCAACTTTATGGCAAAGACCACCACCTGTCACTTTTTTGCGGAGGACATAACATTATATACATATTGCACCCCAGAACAACGCTACCCACCCTCCTGCATATAATTAAAGAATTTGGTAGCTTGGAAGCGAACTGCTTCCAATATCAGATGAGACAGATTTCGAATTCCTACGTACAATGCCCTTTAAGATTGTGGATGATCAAATGAAATGCTTGGTATTATTGCGACACGAAAATATTGCAATCTGTTAAAGTCCAACTGGGATACTAAGACTCAGCAGTTGCGACATAACATTGACTTCTGGAATACTTTACCAATTTCTTTAATAGGTCGTGTTAATGCGATTAAAAATGGTGACGTTCCCCAGATTCCTCTACATTTTTCAGTGCTTACCGGTTTATATGCCAATATCAAGAAACTGGACTCCATCATCTCATAATTTGTCTGGAGCAATAAAAGGGCTAGAATATCCAAAAAACACTTATGTAAGGATAAGGTTAAGCCTGATTTGGGTCTCCCTCAATTTAGCCTTTATTACTGGGCTGCAAATTTGAGAGTGTTCTCCCTCTGGCGCCAAAGCCTATCACCAGACTCCACCTTAATAATTACAGCCTCTTCCAGATTGAACGGGAAGCATGTGGACCTACATCCCTCTTAGCGCTTTTGAATAATCCCGACAAAGTTAAAATCCCGACTAACATAACTAGCCCTGTTGTTCTGAACTCTCTTTGAATGTGGAGGCAAATCCAAACCTTTTCTCAAATTGCCCAAAGTCTACCTAGATAGCCCTATTGGCAAAAGCCATGCCTTTTCTCCGGGATTAAGTGATCCAACTTTTTCTGCCTAGAAAGATAAAAATATAGTCACAACTGGGGACCTATATATTGGAGGAAAATGAGCATCTATTTACCAACTGCGACAGCCTCATTCCCTACCAGCATCACATTTTTTCAGATACCTCCAAATAAGAAATTATATTAGAGCTCATATCCCGGGCTACGAAAACAAACCTATAAACACCATACTCTCGTGCGTTATTCGTCACAACGCTAACAGTAAGGGGTAAATCTCGTTTCTATACTCACTTTTGCTAAACCATGTAACCCTATCTGATACTAAAATAAAGAAGGCTTGGAAAGAAGAAATGGGAGCCGAAATCACTGATGATACCTGGAGTGCAATTCTTGCAATGATATCCAAAGTTCTATAAACGCCAGACATCGGCTTATACAATTCAAGATTGTGCACAGGCTCCACTTCTTCAAAATCAACACTCCATACTATATACCCTAACGTCTCCCCCCTGTGCAATAAGTGTAAACAGGACACAGGTACGCTACTCCACCAGATGTGGCTTTGCCCTAAGCTCCACGCCTTCTGGTCACTAATATTTGACTACATCTCAGAGGCTTATGACAAACCTATTTGACCAGATCAATTTCTCGCCTTGTTCGGCCTATCGGTTACTTCCACACTGGATAACCACATTGTCCAAGCCATCTCACTTTGTACATTGCTAGCGAAACGCCTCATTTTACAACAATGGAAATCTGAATTTATCACCACATTCCACCAATGGTTGAGAGAACTGGGCAATGTAATCAACATGGAAGGCCTTCGATATAAGCTTGCCAATCAAGAGAGGGGTTTTCTGTGGTCGATAACCCAGCAGTCGTGAGTTGATTTACACACCTCATGTGCCTGACATTAAGTTGTTGCCATGGTGTATCGCCACTTTTTCTCTTTTTCCTGAATCACTGTTGTTGCCATGTTAGTTCAGTTTTTTTTTTTTTTTTTCCTTTTCTGCCCTTCTCTCTCAGGCCCAGTATAACATCCATCAGATTTAAGTGTATGTGCATTTCTTGTATTGCCACCTCGTAGTCCATGGGGTGCTGCTATAATTTATATTGTGCTTGTCCTGGAAAAATTCAATAAAAAAATAAATAAAAAAATTAAAAGTCCTGTGTTTCTTTTTCCTCCCATTCAAGAATATTTCCGTCCTCAGCTTAAGAAAACACAAGGGAAAGTCTACAATAGCTTTCAAAAAGAGATTTATAAGGGGCACGCCACCTGTTGTGCACTGTAAAAGATGCTTCACTAGCCACAATGAATGGTGTCACAGGATCACAGGAAATCTGTTGATGTTTACACACAGAATTTATTTACTTGTGAAGACCTAATTGACATAATACATTCCCTAGCTTTTAACCATTTTATCTAAATGCCTAACCCCAGCCTTTTCTCTAACCTAACCCTGCTCTAGCCTTAACCTTTAAACTGAACCAAACAGCAAGCAGTTATTTCCAACACCACAGACAAGACCACTCAATTCCTGTTGGTAATTTTAATATATTCTAAAGCACATCTTTAGGTTTAACAACTCCAGCAACTTATTTAGGCCCATGACATGCCCTTGAACTTCCAACATTTTCATATTATGCTAAAAGTCATTTTGGGCAGTATTTCAAATCCTTTCAACCAAGCACAATTTACATGAATATTGAAAGAAGGCCTTGCCTGGTTCTTTTTTTCCAACAAACAATATGTGCTCATTTTCTTCACCATTAGTTTTTACAGTGGCATTTCCTTCGATTGAAACAGCACAGTGCAATGTTTTTACTTTGTAGCACACTCACAGGAACAGTTATGCTCTAAATCTAGTGTGGCTTGGAGAACAGTTGCACATCATCTGCACTGAGCTCCTTTCCCCAGACATCAGTATCAATAATGTGAAGCAGGCAGAATTTGTTTTCATATTCATGCTCCGCCTCCTAGAGCACCTAGAGCTAATTTGATAGCAGAATACCTTACAGTGATGTCTTAGAAATGAAAGTGATTTTCGCCAGTCTGTTGATTTTGTGGTTGATCAATTGCGCAGAGGCATGTGTGGTCATCATTTCAAATTTTAAAAGGAAGAAAGTCAATGAAAAAAAAAGACTTGTTAATGGATTTTCACACTGCATAATTCAATTGATCATTTTAAATTATTAATATAATTTTAATAATATTGTTATATTGTGTGTGGCATAAAAAATCTGAATATTCCAGATATTAAAAAAATATTTCTTACAAGGGGAATTTAATACAAGGGAAAAGACATAGCTACAGTAAGTTAACTCATAATTATCTATAGTTTATCACTCTTTATTTCTCAACATTTCAGTTTGAACCACAACATTCCAAAGTCACACAGCAAAATCACCAGTGTTAAATTAAATCTGAGTGTTAAATTTAACACTAGGAAAGTATCTATATGCGTCCACTCTTTTCAGTGTTAAATTAACACTTTAAAAGTGTTATTATTTTTACACTCACCTGGAGTTGATTCAACCCTGTAACGAGTTGAAAATCAACACTGGTCAACACCGAGTAGTGTTATTACTCTATACTAGTGTCAGTGTTACAAATTCTAAACTACCAGGCTACACTGGACTCCAGTTTAGTAACACTAATAGGTTTAACAAAATGTACACTAAGAGTGTAAAATGTTGTGGACAACCTTCTTTTTACAGTCACTGTGGACAACAAGGAACCCAGGGAGTTGTGCAACAACAGAAGACAAATCAAAAGTTTCATTCAGCGACTCAAAGCCCTCCAAACTGCTGACCAAGACTTCAGTAATGGGGCCAAATTGAAATCTTTTAAAATAAAAGTTCTCAAAATGACAAGCCAACTGATTCTGATATCTCTTTCATGTGTTTTTGTGATGTTTTTAAAGTTTTTTTTACAGACTCTGAAAGCTCATGCACCAGATGTATATTAGTGGCCCAATCTTCCTAAGAAACTTCATCAGGCGGCCAGCAGCAACCGTTGCGCTAATCTTTGCAGACTTCTCGCCCTTGGATGTTGGAGGCAACAGGTAAAGCAAAAAAAAAAAAAATGGTGGCCACCTCACAGTCACATTCTACAGAAAAATAAACATAATTGCAATTTTCTGAAATATGTGTTTAAATATGCAAACAAGGCATTATCTAATGCCAACGTTGGTGAATTTAGGAGAAATTTACAGGCACAAATGGACTAAGTGTGGGTAAAATAAAAATCTAAATGTGTATTTCTGATTTGTGTTTTTTTACCACCAACAGTCTGAAAGAAAACATGCTATGAATGCAAAATAATCCCAAAACTCAAAATGATGATTTTGCCTGTACTGTCTCCCCTTAAGTACCACGTACATAAAACGTTGAGTAAAGCAGCCAAAACATTAAAATCACAGGTGTGGTTCAATGATACGTTATATTGGGTTAGCAGGGAATACAGTGAATGACCTTATGGCATGTGCAATCTACAATCTCCAATTAACACTTACTTATCACTATTTTCTTACCAAGACTGACGTGTCCAGAAATCTTGGAAAAAGTTCTAGGACAGTGGAAGCTGTGGCTGGGTCTTAAACAACATTTTGTCTTTTCTGAATTGTTGCCTTCATTCTGTCCTTGACAAGGGTTGTGTCAACTGAGTGCCTCATCACCGACATAGCTTCACTGCATTAATCACTTGACAACTGCCTCACAGCTGTGATGAGTCTTAGGGCTATCTTGAAAAGTGAACTTGGATTTCTTGATCTCTAGAGCACAGTTTCGCCACACACACAAACACACAAACACACACACACACACACACACACACACACACACACACACTCTTAAATGTGTACAAGTTTGTTGCAACAATATCTAGCATTTTGTCAAGCATGAAAAGGTTTGAGGATTTGTACATGTGTCATGATGACATGCTAATTGACTTGGTGCCTTACTTAGCACATTGACCTTTACCATATAGCCTAGGCTACCATAAAGCTGTGGATTACAACACTGAACACTGAACACTATTATGTTGTGATGATAAGCAGCCCAACCCCTTGTTGGATGAGGTCACTGTATTAGGTGCAACAGGGTGATATAAAATGGAAAATAATTTAGCCTATATATATTAGCCTACTTCTTTTTTTCAATCATACTTTTGCATGCCAGCACACTGTTTATTTCAATGATTAATACATTTTATCCATGCCTATATAAACAGGATATTGTCAAAAATGATGGCAATTTTTTGGTGACACACAGGTCAGTATGCATGAACATCAAGTTTTGCAGCTTCAAGCAAGTCATCATTCATTAGGCTATACATAGTTCCAATAAATTAGTTCTGGATGTTTACTCTAAATTAAGGGTGAATCAGGTCTTCCGTTGGCAGTAAAGTGAACAGGTAGAGAGTGGGTCATAGAAAGGGAACTGTCTCAGCTGGTGTCTCTGAACACAAGGCATCTAGCATAATATCTCCCGTTGAGTAGTTGGATTGCAACAGAGGGCGCATGCAGACCATCAGGCTGTGCATTCTTAGCTGGGGACTAACATTTCCAGTCCTCCACTTGGGTCTTGGTAAACAGCACCGCCCCGATGGTTGTTTGTTTTAAGTGTTGAACGATCCATCGCAGAGCGCCGTGCTCGATTGACACTGTCTGCTGATCTGCTACTGCGGATAGCTCAGAATAACACGGCTGCTCGCTAATTCCCGTCTATCGGGGCTTTCGCCGAAACACCGAGAGAGTATAGGGTCCAGAAAAAGCCAACAAGGCAGGCAAGAACACCGCGCCGCCGGAGTCCGCACCCCAGAATGGCTTCAGGAGACCTTTACGAGGTAGTATAACACCATGCGCATGGAAAATGCTCTGTAATATTGACGAATAATGGAATTAGGAAGTAAAGGGGAGGGCGTCGCGTATGTAAAAAGCGGTGTACTAAGCCCTTTAACAGGCGAAACTAACCCTTCTCATGCTTTGCGAAGACAAGGTTGGTTAATTTATGCTTATACTTTGTGTCGCTTCTGATGTAGCCTACTTTAAAATAATTCTTCACTGCTGCGCTGTTGTAAATAGATAAGATGTCATTTACGGGCTGAACTCTTCAGTCTGTCGCCGAGTTGAAAGTCGTGGTAAAGTGACAGCAGCGCTGAGCGGACCAACATGGTGAATAGCTACAGACGGAGTGATGGTTCTGAAGGTGCGCATACATTGCCAAAATATATTTTGTCATCACAGCTTTTACAGCGGCGTGACTGTTTCGAAGGCTGTTTGGCACTTAAGATGAGACACCCAGTTTATTTTTATCGAGCCGAGCGGTGTAAACAAGTCTGTGTGAGCTTCTTTCACGGTTGATGGTGCGATTTAGTGAAATTAGGACTCAGACAGTTTGGGGCGTAAAAGTTGCCCAAAAGGGTGGCAGGAAGGTCATGCTGCCCTCGTGCGCAACATCACTCTGGAACCGGCGCCAGAATTTGCATGAAGCCTGGTTTCTACATCAGCTTCACTGAATCAGAGCACTTATGGCTGCTGTCATTATAGCCTTTGTTATGCTGACATGGTGTCATATGTTTCAGTTCATGGTGGTGACCGAGAGAGATGGAGTGGCTGCGAATGTCTGCTGACTTCCAAGGACAAACAAATTTAGTTAGACTAAACAATGCCCCCCCATTTTTAAAGTAGCTTACACATTTCAAACATGCTACAAAACATGTCTATCTAAAGAAAAACGTGGGGGTCCTCTCTTGAGTGTTAAAGTAGATAACATTATCTGCCCACAGCACTGACAATGTATTATCATTCAAGCATCTGTTAGAAAACAATATAGTAAATAAGTGAGAAGGAGTTGGTAATTGCCTTTTCCACAAACTGTTATATTTAACAGTGAGCCCTAGCTATTCTTTTTTTTATTATTGCCCTTTATCCAGGAAACATATTGAATCTGGAAAGTGATAACATGTTAGGTGCTGCCAAAAAGAATATCTATATTTGACATATTAATAAGTCCCTGTTAAGACATTCCCACCCCCTTGTGTTCATATGTTTTTGGCTATTGACAGTTTTATTTACTTTTATTGTTTTTCGTTTTCAATTTAGCACAACATAGACTTTAACTACATATTTTCAGCTTTATTTATTATTTTTCTTTCAGTTGGGTAAAGCTTCATTATACATACTTAGCTTAGTTTGTTTTATGCCACATTCATATTCGCCACAGTCATATTGTTCAGTAATTACAAGCAGCTAATTAAGAGTTGTTGGCAATATTGTACTAGATTGAAAAATGCTGTTTATTCCACGTGAGCCGTTGGTTTGATGTGTAACCTGCCTGCACATTTACCCTGTTGTCGCTGGAAGTTGATTAATTTTCAGGTTACTGGTTTATCGCTCACAAAATATGAATTATTTTGGTTTGTAACAATGTGTTGCAACGGCCCATCAACAGTCGATTGAGTCTTTTCCTACTACCAGCTGGATGACAGTTCTGTTTAGAGTGACCAAAATTGAGTAGCTGACCAGAGTTTGTTGGTGCTGTACAGCTTTTATTAAAAAAACAACATTTGAAATATGGAGAACAATGTCTCCTATGTTGGAGTTTATGTAGTAATCATTTTGAGAAGTTTGTGCATGCTGGGAGTGCCAGCATAAATGAACTAGCTAATGTTATGTAGAAGTGGTTTGCTTGATGGATCTGTAAGAGAATACAGGAGTGTAAAAGTTAAAATATAGCTGTTACAAGTTTGAAAAGTGGAAGTTTAGAAGATACATATTTTGGAAAGAAGTTAGGTAGTCAAGGAGGTGCTTCATAGGATGATTTATAGACCTATCTTTAAAACTAGGCCATTGTTCTTTTTCTTAGTGGAAAAAGGGGTAAACTAGCAAGTTGTGTTGAGCATACATCATGACATCAAACCATCTGAGAAGGAATGTGTGAAACATTTTTGCAAAAGCGTGGATAAAGGCCAGGCGTTCTGCCGACTTTGTAAAATGCATTGAGGCAGCTGAAGCATCGTGAACGAACGTAACAATGCCAATTCTACAATGTAGTTAAGAAAACAACAGTTGCTGGGGTCAGGTGCTGTTCAGAGATCCTCACTGCTCACACTTTATTTAGCATAGCATAAAAGAACAACATTATCTATAGACTTCCTGTTAAAGAAATGTAGAAGTTAAGGTTTTCCCATTGTCTTTAATACCTTTTTTTGTTTATTTGTTTACAGTCAACATCTGACATCTAATAATCTCCACCCAAAATTTAAGCATCAAATACTCGCCTCCTGTAGGCTTGAAATGTGTCCGTCAAAAGTTTGTATATTCATTTATGAAGAACAAAAGATTGCATTTATGGCTGCACAATTAATCGAATTTTAATCACGATCCATTTTGGCTTCCCACGATCAAATTTGCGTGATCGAGCGATATTTAAAATGCGTCATTCCGTTCATAGAACGCTCCTTATCAAAGTTTTTGCAAAGCCAATCTAGCGCTCCATAAACCACTGTCTGATCACGTGCCTCCGTGAGCCAATCAGAGTTGTTCCCTCCACCGCGCAGCTTAGTTTTTAGATGTAGACAGTCACAGAGGACAGAGTAACGTGAGGAAAATTCCACAACAGGTAGCAGTCGGTCATCATAAGCCGGTCACAATGTTTACCAGTTTACCAGTAAACGCAACATTTTGTCCTGTCCGTTTTGTTTCAGACAACAGCAGTGACCAGTGCTAGTTTGTGTCTTTTAGCTCATAGCTTTAGCAGCAGACTGTTTGACGTCCCACTGTTGGAATCCTGTCACACCAATCCAGTTATTACTGTGGCTAATGGTAGGCTAACGTTACCTGCAGTGTAACGTGTTATTAGTGTTTATTAGCATGACATGCAGCAATATTTATGTTGCTTCTAACGTGGGTTTCGGAACATCAGAGTGCAACGCAGACATTTAAGTAGCAGTGTAATGAGCCACCAAAATCCACGTTGCTATTTCGTCAGGTAGATAGATACCTTACGGCAAACGTGCATGTATGGAAAGCGGTCGCACAACCGCTGAAATGGCATACTCCTTCACAGTATCCTTCAATAAAGGAGGAATGTAGCACAATATGGATGTATTAGCAGGAATGTAGCACAATATGGATGTAAAAGCAGTTATAATTAGCCTATGTGACAATAAAATTTGTTTTGGTTAAATCAACAAATAATCGTCATAATTAATCGTGATCTCAATATTGATAAAAATAATCGTGATTATCATTTTGTCCATAATCATGCAGCCCTAATTGCAATAGAAGGTGACACATTTTAATTCAATTTCTTCACAGTCATTGTCAATGATGGTTAAAAACAGTCATGGATTTACAACTAAAGGCACTGATTCATAGGGGTGGGAATCACCAGAGGCCTCATGATACGATATCATCACGATACTTATGTCACAATACAATTATTGTGAGTTTAAACATATTGCAATATTCTGCGATATATTGAAATTATTACCTTTTTTCCTTCTTCAACATTTTTCCCAATTTCAAATGATGTCCCAAAAAGGAAACTTTGTCAACATCTGTCTTATCTAAAAAGATACATTGCTCTGTTTGTTTATCTCACTTCAGTTGTATTGCTCCAAAATGGGACTGTCAAGCAGATAAACTGACCAAGACATATATAGCCTAATAAAAGATCAATACTTGGCGTCTGTGTATTGATACAGTATTGCCACGGAAAATATCGCGATACTATGCTGTATCGATTTCTTTCCCCTACCCCTACTGCTTCAGTTTTTCTTTATTGCAGAAACTCTGAAGCTCTGCTTGAAGTTGCATCTTATTTCGCCACACTGAAATTTGGGACAAATATCCATGATGCCTAGAGGATAAATCCAAATGACTGTAATGATCCCCTGACTTTTCCTTCTTTCGAGCAGGCTTTAGCTACTTTTCATTGAAAATAGTTAGCAACACTGGGTGATCCCCTGACTTTTACGCCACACACGGTTGACATTTTTAGTGCAGAGTGAAATGTCTCAAGACTGGATGGATTGCCATGATACATTAGGGGGCAATACAGACACGTTCATGGGAAATGAAAATGAGATGAAGTGATAAGACAAATTAAAGAAGCACAAAATAATCACAAGCCACCGCAAGTTGATTGTCAAGTTTAAATTCAAGTTTGATAAACAGAAACCAAAAGTCCCTGTCCACTGTGACTCTAACATGGTGCTTTATTTTAATAAATACAGCACATGTGTTGGTAATTATTTCATTTTGTCATTAATTTTTACACTGCGTTGAAGCATATGCATACAGTATTTTCTTTTGATATTATTGGATAATACAACATTAATGTCAACTGTCATTGCATTGGCTGGATGTATTCAGGAAATATGGTTGTTGGTTGTGCATGTAGCTTGGGTGTTACTTCCTGGTATGGTGAGTTTTACTGTTGCACCTGTAACCACTCCCAAAAGTGATGTCAGTGTATACATCACACTCCTGTCTTGACAGACCACTGTAGGTTCTTCCTATGCTTTAGGTTGGATGATGGGGGGGAGAATGCCCACCTCCAGTCTTCCAACTCATACTGAAGTGCCAAGTGTCACTAAACCTCTTTGGTCTGTGTATGCAACTTTGCCCTTTTATCTGCCTCCTCCACATTCCTTCTCCTTTTCTTTGCACGTATCTCTGCTATGCTGTTATATGGTTAAGTGTGACATTGTCTGGGACTGTAAACATTCAAATCTCCAGTTCATTTCAGTGACACGCCTGCCGCTCACCCATCAAAGGCTGGTTACTCCTGTTACTGTTTTCAAACACTTCCTTGAGCTGGATTTATAGTAGACGCAAAGGTTTGGGGAATCTCTCTGTAGCGTAGGTTTTGATTCATTCAGTGTTGAATCGATGTTAGCTGAAGGTCTGCAGTGAGCAGGTCTTTTCTAGCTGTGCGTCACTGAATTAGGGATGCACCGAATTTTGTTTGGCTGAATACCGAATCCACTGGTTAAGATTCTGCCGAATCCGAAACCGAATACCGAATCCTACTCCCATCCTCAGTCTATTAACACAGTAAACACATTAATGAAGCGAACAACGTCCACAGGCTCTAAAATAGTTAAATGTAGCAACTTAATGTTGAATTCAAATGCTTTTTTCACATCGAAGGTGATGAGTGACAATTTTGTTTGGCAAATTTTCGCTAACCAGTGTATGATGAAGGCATGTTGGGTGGGTGAAATTAGATAGCTAACGGCCGGCCATTCGGTCGCTCCGCTCCCACTGTAGGGAGACTCATTTTTCGAGAGTCTGGTTAACACAAGTTTTTAGCTGTGGCAGTCCTTCCTTTGCCATACCTGAAGTTGCTGCATATTGGCTGGTGTCTGTAGATTCCTTCATGCACACTCGCATATGTTTTAACAGCGGCAATGTTGTGTATTGTTTAGGACCCTTGCCACCACGAGACAAATCGGCATTGCAAATTGAACATGTAACTTGACTTGAATCGCCTTCTTTTGAATGAAAGTACTGCCAAACAAGTTCTGCTCACAAGTTCCATTTTCACTTTCTCACAGCCTACTGCAGTGAACGGTCCACCTACACCTTCCTGTAATCAACGGCGGCGTCATTACGTCGACCGTAGCGTAGGGTTCGGTGGAAAAGAATTCTAAGGTTTGGCAGAAACCGAACCTCATCAAAAAAAACTATATTTGGCCGAATCCGAACCCGAATCCTGGATTCGATGCATCCCTACACTGAATATAAATAATTTCTTTAACATCCTTCATTTTGTAATTACTCTGATCACTCTCTACCGGCATCAGAAACTTGCAGGAGAAATCACAAGCAGCCCATGCTGACCAATCTTAGTCATCTTAAGGGGCGCCAAAAATTCCTCTATGCAGGAAAGACCCTGCTATATTAAAGTTTAGAATGGATATTGAATATTCCTGTGACATCTGTGGATTAGGAAAATAAAGTATGATATAGCCTCCACACTAGGGTTGGGCGATGTCCCCTAAATTGGCAGTTGACGATGTTTGCAGTAAAACATGGCGATGGATATCGTCGGGGGGGTGTTTGGGGTTAAGCACTTTTTATTTTACTATATCTCTTTACATAAATATTTTTTTCTACTACTATGGGCTAACAGTTAACATAGAAACGATCAGACATACATTTAAAATGCCCTCTGTAAATAGACCGTATTACATGGCTATGCCGCCCTGCTGGTAGGGGCAGTTTTTTAAAACTTGACCTACTTTCAGTTAACTACGGTGCAGTAAAGTCAATCAGATGTCCGTGATCTGCGTAACGACAGTGGGATGTTTGCCTTCAACAGAGCGACAGTAATAACCTAATATACCTTCATTACTTAGATTAAACTACATTCTCGGTTATGTTTGCATTGAATAACGCATTCAATAAACAGAAACATAACTCTTGCAGCACACATGAACAGATGCGCAATATTGGCTCACACATACAGTGGGGAGAACAAGTATTTGATACACTGCCGATTTTGCAGGTTTTCCTACTTACAAAGCATTTAGAGGTCTGTAATTTTTAGCATAGGTACACTTCAACTGTGAGAGACGGAATCTAAAACAGAAATCCAGAAAATCACATTGTATGATTTTTAAATAATTAATTTGCATTTTATTGCATGACATAAGTGTTTGATCACCTACCAACCAGTAAGAATTCCGGCTCTCACAGACCTGTTAGATTTTCTTTAAGAAGCCCTCCTGTTCGCCACTCATTACCTGTATTAACTGCACCTGTTTGAACTTGTTACCTGTTTTAAAAGACACCTGTCCACACATTCAATCAAACAGACTCCAACCTCTCCAACCTCTCCACAATGGCCAAGATCAGAGAGCTGTGTAAGGACATCGGGGATTAAATTGTAGACCTGCACAAGGCTGGGATGGGCTACAGGACAATAGGCAAGCAGCTTGGTGAGAAGGCAACAACTGTTGGAGCAATTATTAGAAAATGGAAGAAGTTCAAGATGATGGTCAATCTCCCTCGGTCTGAGGCTCCATGCAAGATCTCACCTCATGGGGCATCAATGATCATGAGGAAGGTGAGGGATCAGCCCAGAGCTACACAGCAGGACCTGGTCAATGACCTGAAGAGAGCTGGGACCACAGTCTCAAAGAAAACCATTAGTAACACACTACGCCGTCATGGATTAAAATCCTGCAGCGCACACAAAGTCCCCCTGCTCAAGCCAGCGCATGTCCAGGCCCGTCTGAAGTTTGCCAATGACCATCTGGATGATCCAGAGGAGGAATGGGAGAAGGTAATGTGGTCTGATGAGACAAGAATAGAGCTTTTTGGTCTAAACTCCACTCGCCGTGTTTGGAGGAAGAAGAAGGATGAGTACAACCCCAAGAACACCATCCCAACCGTGAAGCATGGAGGTGGAAACATCATTCTTTGGGGATGCTTTTCTGCAAAGGGGACAGGACAACTGCACCGTATTGAGGGGAGAATGGATGGGGCCATGTATCACGAGATCTTGGCCAACAACCTCCTTCCCTCAGTAAGAGCATTGAAGCTGGGTCTTCCAGCATGACAACGACCCGAAACACACAGTCAGAGCAACTAAGGAGTGGCTCCGTAAGAAGCATCTCAAGGTCCTGGACTGGCCTAGCCAGTCTCCAGACCTGAACCCAATAGAAAATCTTTGGAGGGAGCTGAAAGTCCGTATTGCCCAGCGACAGCCCCGAAACCTGAAGGATCTGGAGAAGGTCTGTATGGAGGAGTGGTCCAAAATCCCTGCTGCAGTGTGTGCAAACATGGTCAAGAACTACAGGAAACGTATGATCTCTGTAATTGCAAACAAAGGTTTCTGTATCAAATATTAAGTTCTGCTTTTCTGATGTATCAAATACTGATGTCATGCAATAAAATGCAAATGATTACTTAAAAATCATACAATGTGATTTTCTGGATTTTTGTTTTTGATTCCGTCACTCACAGTTGAAGAGTACCTATGATAAACATTACAGACTTCTACATGCTTTGTAAGTGGGAAAACCTGCAAAATCTGCAGTGTATTAAATACTTGTTCTCCCCACTGTAAAATAGCACCCTCGTGAATTAGCCTACTGTTGCTAACGTACATTCATAAATCCTGCATAACATCGTCCCGTACCTACAGGACATCAGACTTACTTATTGATGCACGTTAAAAAAAATTCTCTCTCGCTCGAGACCGCTGTGTCCGTTACTAGCAGGTAGAGCAAGCTACAACTCACAGGGAGAGAGAGAGAGAGAGAATGTATTCCTACAGCCAATCCAGTCTGCTCAAAGCGATGGTCTTTTTCACAAATAGGTTGCATATAAGGGGGAAAAAAGTAGCTTCCACTCAAGTGTCTTTGCTAGTTTAAGACACACTTGTCAATTTCCCGTCCAGTGCCCGCGACTAGGATTAGTGTGTGTCTGACAAGTTGGGGGGCGTGGCATCACGATGGTGGCTCTCCATCACGATGGACGATGATATCGTCCATCGGCACAACCCTACTCCACACTCATTATTTTCATTAATAAACATTAAGATTGATCTTTGTATTATTATTGCAAGGAAATTTGAACATACGTAAGAAGAAAAATAGTGGTGGCAGGGGCAAAATATATGAACAGTATATCCACACAAAGGTGGTTACAATTATAAATGGATCTTTTTCGCTCCATTTCAGCACCCCGTCCACTCTAAAACTGTGTTTATCTTATATAACCATTAGTGCTGTCAAACGATTAAAATATTTAATCGCGATTAATCCCATTAATGTCATAGTTAACTCGCAATTAATCGCACATTTTTATCTATTCTAAATGTCCCTTGATTTCATTTTGTCCCATTAATTTTTTTCTCATTTTAATGCTCTCATCAACATGGAAAAGTGGATTGGCTTGCTTTGTGCAAATGTTTTTTTATTGAAAACATCATTGGCATATACTGTAGTGTTCAATTTCACACTAACATTCTCACCTGAACCCATTTAGCTATGGCTGCAGTAAGTTTGTTCTTAGTTGTGGTATCCATGTGCTTCTATCTGAAGTCATCCATTGTTGCCCACTTACCATTCAGAATCTTATTGGCATCCATTTCGGCGTCTCGCGCTCGCCTCCACTCAAAACGTAACGTTAGCCTACTACTCTTTGGCCGGCTTGCAAGCCCAAACAAGTGTGTGCGGCGTGCCTGTTGTTTTGTTTCCTGTCTAATTAGATCAGGTGTGGTGTTGTAGTTTTTCTAACATAACTAGTTGTTGCAACAGCATGTGAAAAAAACTACAAAGTTTGTTAGGCCAAAAAGAACGTTAATCTCGCGATAAAAAATGTACGCCGTTAAAATGGGTTCGCGTTAACGCCATTAATAACGCGTTTAACTACCATACAACCATATGTTGGCTGTGATGCTCAGTTCTGTTGTTTGGCAATTGAAAAGTGGATAAAGATTTAAATGATTTCCTGTTGTTGATTGTTTAGGCATTGAAAATGAAAATAGTTGATATCGAGTGATGACTCCGAAATGATGTTGGGAGACCTCAAAGATGATGACCAGTCCGATGAGTACAAATCAAAACATCTGCATGCACACATACCAAACCTATCAATAGTGTTTTAAAATTTAGACAGCTCAATGTAGACAGAGCCAATCTGTTTGGTCCTCATGTCAACTTGCTGATGGTTTATCAGAATTTATACACACCATTTGATGAAAACAGTACCATATGGTTGGTGTTGAAGGATACTGATGCCCCACATTTACTCATTCTCTGCCAGCTCCTACAAGTTTCTGAACATTTCTGGTCTGCGTACAGAAGTTTACCACACGCTTTCTCCTTCCTTCTCTTGTTTTCTCTGCATGCATCTCTCTCTGCAATGCTGTTAAGTGTGACATTGTTTGGGACTGTATGCAACCTAATCGTCTGTTCATTTCTGTGGCATCCCTGCGGCTCGCGAATCAAAGGCTGTTAACTCCTGTTAATGTGCGCAGCACATCTGAGAACATGATGAGCAGTTATTACCACAGCTGCACTAAAGCCTCTGATGAAACCTTCCAACCATTTTTCCTTCATCAGTCTCGCGGCCCAACACCATGTCTAAATGTCCTATTGTTTAACATACACTTACCAAAACTTTATCTTTTCTTTACCTGTATGCTTAGAGTCTTAACGACCAAAGAGCTGGATTCAGCATTTATCTTCAGAGGAACTGTAAGAGACTGCTGCAAAATCAGAAGAGCCTTACATGATGCCTGAGGGTATTATTTTGTGGGATTTCCATAGTGCAAGTGATAAAGAAACCTATGTATTGATATCCAAGCAACTTGTGTGTTATACATCTGGGAAATGTCAACAACGGTGCAGGTTTTGATTTGTACATTTTGAGAATCAGTGATGCTGACAGTCTACTCAACTGTGATGTCTCATTGTGGTGTGTATGTAGAGTATGACTATTTGATGTGTCCTGTTATGTATTGTTTGTGATTTGTTGATGTGTGTGTGTGTGGCTGTTAGTGATGTTTGAATTGTCGTTTTTACGATGGACCAATGGTCTGAAACAAAGTACATTGATTGAGACCTTCAGTTTGTCCTGTTTTTTGCCCCTTTAACCTTTTTTTGTGGCTGCTTTCATTGCACATGCTATAGTTTTAAAAGAATCAAATTACCAAAAATTAGAATGTCCAGGTTAAATTTGTAAATTGAAAACCAGCAGAAGTTAGATTACATTATTGGAGTTAAGATACCTGGTCATAACATAGTTTGTCACAATTATCACTTAATTGAAACCAAACATTTGGAGTTGAATAAACAGTATTCAATGGCATTAAAGCCAAAGTTTGGTCTGCCAAAATCCTGTCTCTATAAAAGAGGGCTGTCCATACTTCATCAAATCTTGGAATATGAACAGCTTGCTGACCACAAATTTAACCTCAGTACCTTTCTGAATTGCAAATCAAGTTGAATGCAATCAAACTGAATCGCAAACTGATGATTCATTAATTATTTGAATGATTAGTCACACACATTGTGTGAAGCTTGTAGACAACACTATCTTATTTGCAAATGATGGAATATCATTGATCTATTGTTTATACCAGTTATTCTCAAAGTGGGTTCCGTGAGACTCTGCCAGGGGTTCGTGGAAAGTTTTCATGTTCATTGATTTAAAGTATTATGATATAAAGATTTTTTTTTTTTATAAAAGGCTTCACAATTTAACAAATAATATTTTAAAATTTCTAAAATATTTAATAGATTACAATCTAATCTTACAAATCTGCACATATGTTTAATATATTTATAATATATTTCTATGCATATATCTTTTGTCGTTCTTTCACATAACTAAGATGTGGAAAAAATGGGCTACGTCAAATTATTCCAAAGGACATACATGAGGGGTCCCCGGTTTATTCTCTATCTTGTAAGGGGTCCTTGGCTGAAGAATATTAAACTCTACTTTTAAAATGTAAACATATACAGTACAGGCCAAAAGTTTGGACACACCTTCTCATTCAATGTGTTTCTTTATTTTCATGACTATTTACATCGTAGATTCTCACTGAAGGCATCAAAACTATGAATGAACACATATGGAATTATGTACTTAACAAAAAAGTGTGAAATAACTGAAAACATGTCTTTTATTTTAGATTCTTCAAAGTAGCCACCCTTTGCTTTTTTGATAACTCTGCAAACCCTTGGTGTTCTCTCAATGAGAGGTAGTCACCTGAAATGGTTTTCACTTCACAGGTGTGCCTTGTCAGGGTTAATTAGTGGAATTTTTTCCCTTATTAATAAAAAAAAAGCAAAGGGTGGCTACTTTGAAGAATCTAAAATATAAGACATGTTTTCAGTTATTTCACACTTTTTTGTTAAGTACATCATTCAATATGTGTTCATTCATAGTTTTGATGCCTTCAGTAAGAATCTACAATGTAAATAGTCATGAAAATAAATTAAAAAACGCATTGAATGAGAAGGTGTGTCCAAACATTTGGCCTGTACTGTATTTTGGTGTTATATAGCCCATAATTTATCTGACTAAAGTAATTCCACTGTCCATGCTGACAGAGGAAGACACCTATACTATAGTCACTATTTTCTTCCACTGAACTGGAGATCTTAGGTTCCTGTTTTTTTTCTTCTATTGTTATTTCATGCTTTACATTTAGTTAAGAATTTGTATAGTTTCTGACGAGTGTCACTTTTTATGCTGCGTTTATTCGATTACTGCACATAATTTAGTGCCTGGGTCCAATAGTAATATTTGTTGATGGGTTGTGGTATCTATCTGTTGGCCTAATGTAAGTGTAAAATAAACAGGCTATTCTAGTTTCTAGAAAAGCTTTAAGGTTTCTAATGATGGCAGCCTGCAGCTCATCTCAGCTCCGCTCTGGTCTCTTATCTTTCTTCTGCTGCAGGGAATGAGCCCTTATCTTAAACTTGACGTATGTCACAAAATATACCTTTTTAAAGAATATTTTGTTCATGTTTCTACATTTAGAAATGGAGATGGCCCTATACCATTTTTTGCTTCCCGATACCGGTTCCGATACCTGAACTTGCGTATCGGCTGATACTGAGTACCGATCCGATACCAGTGTGTCATATATTTTATTATGTTTTAACAACTGTATACTACTATGCCTGTATGGATGTGATATGATTTCTATCTTTGTTATGTGTCTGGCTCAGGTTAAACTCTTTGTGAAACATGAACAAACACAAACAATGAATGCCGTAGAACTTTCTTTTATTAGCCTATCCAGTTTGACAGTCAGTTAAAACGGAAAAAGAACATAAATAAACTACTGTAACGTAGATTTTCTTTAGGGCTTTATTACGTGGTATCAGATCGGTGCATAAACTCCAGTACTTCCCGATACTGATACCAGCGTTTTAGGCAGTATCGGAGCATCTCTATTAGAAATATTGATATTGATAGATCAGTATCTTTTGTGTTAATTGAGTAAAATTTGATTAAAACACGTCAGATTCAGGGTGCGAACTACAGGGGAGCTAGGGGGAGCTCGGCTCGCCTTAATAAGACATGGGCTCCCCTGAAAACGTGATTTGTGAAATTTTGGGGGGGTCTCTAAAAATATTAAGTGTGTCATTTTAACTTGCAATTTCAGTTTTGTGTAATGTGATCATACTGGATTATTATGTGTAAAACTGCAAAAATATAATTCATTCATGCATGACGGCGATTTAAACCTAATTCACTTCAATAAAGATAACTATAGGCCTACATGCTGTTATTGCCATGAGCATCAAGGCGTGGCGGCGCTGCGGTGCAAATTCAACTCATGTTTAGTAGGCTTAACTCAAAACATATAAACGTTGGAGGCCATTAATCGGCGTACAAAGTCCTTGAAATCGATTCTGCAGTAAGCATATAGCCATGGCAAAAAGAAAACAAGGCAGTTTAATTGATTTTGGTTTTACTAAGAAATGGTGTAGCGATGATGTTAATAGCACGACCAATTCACCTGCTGCAAGCCCTGTTAGACACGCAAGAAGAAGCTGAAGAAATAATGTCCTCTCTGGCTGCTGATGGTGATGGCAAAGGCGTCGGACTCGGGGGAGGAAAAAGGGGACTGAGTACCAGGGCCCTTGTGAGGAGGGCCCAAAAAGATGCTAGAATGAATAGCTGTGGATGCGGGGAGGGGCCCATAGAAAATGCCTTTCTACAGGGCCCAGAATTTTGTGCTACGCCCTTGGGTGGTGGTAACAGCTCATCAGAGGCCAGTCACCATCCTAACCACTCTTGCTCCTCTCTCCAATTAAATTGGAACAGCCAGCAGTGGAGAGACTGGAAGAGCCCATACATGGCTGTTTGTTATGGATGAAAGCTTGGCGTCGCCTAGGTCTAATTGAACGGAGGAATTATGGTATTCTTCGGTAGCCTGAGTAACTTTAACCGTTGTTCATGTGAAATCTCAAAGACAGCCTGATGTTTTGTTTATAGACTATTTGTGGGTGGCTGTATGCTGTTTGACCTATCAATTCCTGTCAATAAAGTATAATAGGGTAAATTCTGTGTAGTGCATACACTTGTAGCTGTTATGTATCTTTGTAAGTCGCAAGCGCACTTCCCCCCCCCTCCTCCCCCTACACAGAATTTACCCTATTATACTTTATTGACAGGAATTGATAGGTCAAACAGCATACAGCCACCCACAAATAGTCTATAAACAAAGCATCAGGCTGTCTTTGAGATTTCACATGAACAACGGTTAAAGTTACTCAGGCTACCGAAGAATACCATAAAGGTGATATATATATATTTTATTTTTTATTTTTTTATTAATAAGGGAAAAAATTCCACTAATTAACCCTGACAAGGCACACCTGTGAAGTGAAAACCATTTCAGGTGACTACCTCAAGAAGCTCATTGAGAGAACACCAAGGGTTTGCAGAGTTATCAAAAAAGCAAAGGGGGGCTACTTTGAGGAATCTAAAATATAAGACATGTTTTCAGTTATTTCACACTTTTTTGTTAAGTACATAATTCCATATGTGTTCATTCATAGTTTTGTTCCCTTCAGTGAGAATCTACGATGTAAATAGTCATGAAAATAAATTAAAAAACGCATTGAATGAGAAGGTGTGTCCAAACTTTTGGCCTGATGTATATATATGTATGTGTGTGTATATATATATATATATATATATATATATATATATATATATATATATATATAATGCTCTAGTCTAGCTGTTATGGTTTTTATTCATGATCATTTTATAAAGTATCATGTAAACAACCTCCTGCGGCCATAACGGGATAATATACTGTCGCCACCTTAAATTATCAGCCAATTTTGGACCGGACGTATTGACATCATCGTGAGCGTCCAACATAATGGCGCGAAAGTCCTTAGCTTTCTTTGGCAAAAAAAAATAAAGCTGTAACTGTTATAGTTATATACTTTAGACCGATATAAACAGGATCATGTAAACCATTAATTCCCGGGGACCTCTAGCGGCTGTCCGACCTGCAGCAAAGGGCCCAGGTCGGAACCGAACCTGCGGCTGCTGCGACAAGGACTGAACCTCTGTACAGGGGGCGCACGCTCAACCAGGTGAGCCAATCAGGCGCCCCGACAAAGTACAAGTTTTGACCCAATGATGCCTTTAAACCAAAAAACAAGAGGTTTCATCCTCGGGTTCATAAATATTCACAGCAAGTTTTAGACCCACAATGCAGCTATGGTGTTTGGCAATGAAGTACACCCACAATTCTGCAACATAAAATCGTCTTATGAACTGTTCTTATTTTTATATTCCGTTTGAGACTGTATTCATTTAATTTTTCCTTTTTAAGAATGATTTAACATGTAACATCTCTTTGTCTAATGCACTGTGTGAACCCTTGTGCTGATCAGTTTATCAGTACATACGGTTTATTTTTCTTCATTTCTTCATATTTTGGGAGTAAAAAAAACTAGTAAATCAGTATTTCAAAAATGGTTAAGGTCATTAAAATACTATCTGCCTACCTTTCTGTATGCTGCTTTCAGGTGGAGCGGATCGTGGACAAGAGGCGGAACAAGAAGGGTAAGTGGGAGTACCTGATAAGGTGGAAAGGTTATGGAAGTAAGGAGGACACATGGGAGCCAGAGCATCACCTACTGCACTGCGAGGAATTCATTGACCAGTTCAACAGCTTGAGACTGCACTCACACAAACGGCCCAAAGTTCCAAAAAATCGTCCAGAGCCCCTCATCACCAGCCAGCCATCTGCTACAGAAAACTCCCGAGCTCGGTCTGAGGCCCGAAAGAAGAAAAGGACTTTAGGCCCAGCTGTTGGGGTTAGAGTAGGAGCTGTTCTAGGGATTGGAAGTGGAGGGTCAGGACCCACTCAGAAGCAGAGGAAGGTGGGTCTTGGACCTGGGAAACCTGCTTTAGGGGACAGAATAAGCAAAGCCATGACATACAAGGCTCCTCCCTCCGGAGGGCCACACTTTGTTCACCCAGTGAGGATTCCTCCTAATGGACTCCAGAATGGAGACATGGATCCTCTCATGTACAGGACAGCAGCAAGGTCACATAGACTGCCCTCGGACAGAGTGGATGGGGAACTAGGAGACATGGATACCACTAGACAGCAGTTCACCACTGAGTCAGGTAAGATACTAAGAAGCTGAATAAAATGAAAAACAGAGCTCAGCTGATGCTGGATATTTTTCCAATTGATATTGATATCGTCATGTGGTAGTTATAAAAAAAAAAAGGATTAGAATATAGGGAGCCAAAGTAGTTTACTCCACATGTTGCCTAATTGCTGTCATACATGTATAGGCCCATACTAATTTATCTGTAATATGCTAATGGCTAATATCAGCCATGCAGATGTATCTGCTCGTTTCTGATGGAAAATGTGGTGGAGGGTGGACTTTTCTACATAAATAATACAAGATATGAGTAATACAGGTACTGAAAAGTTCCTCACATCTAGGCTGCTACATACATGATGAGTATTTCCTGTTTCATTCCTGTTTTATACTGCAGAGACGTGCTAACACGCATCTCTTAAAGGTCCTATCATGGTTCTTTACTACAGGAACAGCTGATAACACCTTTGAATTTCACTTCTGGGTCACAGTCCAGGACCTGCACCACCATAGTTAATCATTACATACGTTTTCAAAAAGTCATCATGACTTGTTTAACAGAAAATCCAGATCAGAATCGTTGAGTTTTCTACTTTATTTAAATAACAATACACACATGAAAGCGGTAGAATTAATATCAAGTGTTTCCATTCTCGCTGTCCATAATACATGTTAAAGGAATGTTTTGTCCTGTTATGAGACCCGGGTACTTTTACTGTTTTGTACTTGAGATACACAGAATAGGGCTGTGCAATGAACCAAATTTTTAATCGTGATTATGATTTCGGCCCCTAACGATCACAAAAAAGTGATTATTTTGCACACTACGCAGTGCTATAAAATTATTGTCTTACACTGCTCCACTGAACTCAAGCCAACAGTCATCCGCTCTCTCTCCCCTTTGAGGGTGTGCAATTGGAACAGTGACAGGACGTCATCTCTCACGAAGTCATGACAACCAAATAAACAACAGCGCGAGCACAGCGGTTAACGAAAGCCTCAACTGCTAATTTATCATCCAAACAGTGTGAAATATGACAGCTACGGTAGCTTGGAAAATAGCGTTATGGGCACTGAAATTGATTATTTTACTGTTTATCATACCCCAGATGAGACAAGAAGCTAACAGTAGCCTTTGAATCTATTCCCCCGACATGCTGTATTCACTTACTGCTTAAAATGTTTTACAGGTTAGTGGGGATGCATACCGCTCAAAACCAACATAAAAAAAACGTAACTGGTAATGTTCCCTCAGCATTTGTTTTGTTGCTATACTGTGTGTAAAATGAGCGGTGACTTTAAATCACCTGTTTCAGCAAATAAGCCCACTGACGGCAACATCATTGTTTATATTTTGGCACAATGTTTAGTAATGACCGTAGTAGTGGTCATAGTCAGTAAAAATGTGAGCATAGATTGCAAAATGTGTTAAGTGTCTGGAATTGTTCATTAGCTATGACTATCACAGTGCCTGTTCAAAATGTAAATGTTGAAGTATGGATTTAATTGCGGCGATATTTTGCCGATGGTAATGTTATTAGTTAGCAGCACACTTAATTTCTTTTTCTATAGTTTGCTTGGTATATCCAGCAATCATGTAACATTGGAAGCAGCAAAAAGTGAACCGCAGTCAGCATTTTTTCCTCAACCTTTATTGTTCGGACGTTTAGTTTTATTCACAGTTTTGTAATCTCCAATATCCAGTGCTGTCAAAACTGCTCCAAATGCTCCAAAGTCTAAACCCCAAGTTCATTCGGTACCCAGGAAACAAAGTTTGAAGTAGATTGGATGAACGGTTCATATGATATTTCAAAGACAGACCACACACACATACACACCCACACACACACACACACACACACACACACACAGAGGCTTCCCGATGTATTAATGTATTAGACAACTAAACAGTATTTAAACAGATTTTATTCTTATCCAAAGACTCTTTCTGTGAGAAATCCCCCCCTCCCTCTCCCCCCCAAAGGTCAATGAGTAATCATGTTAAATAATCGTGATTATGATTGTTTCCATAATCGAGCAGCCCTATTGTTATGTACATTATGTGCTAGTTGTGCTCTCTTGATTATTATTGTTTTTGCTGATTGTTATCGCCCAGCTCCCATCAACTTAAGCCATGTTATCATGTATTCAGCTGATGGCTATTGTTCTTCTGGTGCTACATCACCATCAATAACTACAGTTTTTGGATTCATGTCCCCTAGAGATTTCAGTGCTCCGATAAGTCATGGTTTCTTTGTGTGAAAAGGCCTGAAAACGATGAAAAGTAATGAAGACTACTTATTAAATGTAAAAGTTTCGCAAAGCAGCAAAAGAAATGTAGCTCTGTGTACGGTATTCAAGCTAGAAATATTCATGCAAACAACAAAAGTTTCAATTCAATGAATCCTGCAGTGACAGACAACTAACAGAAATGACTCACAACAACATTCCTACAAACAGTCTACACTTGCATGTACTTATATCTGACTCCATTCAAAGTTTATTTTAATGATAAAGAATTTTATTTTTAAACGAAAGATCCAAACCTTATGTTTTCCTAATAAGTTCAGAAGATCTGATTATGTTTTTGTATATATGTTGCATATGTTTACTGCTGCAATAACATCACAAATGCTGAAAATGCTATCTAGGAAATATCTTCTAAAGTATTAATTGCAAATACTGTATGCAGTAGTTTTTTTACTTTCCAACTCCCTGTTTTTATAATACACAGACACTGTCTCTGTCTCTTCTGTAAGACATAAGTAAAGATGAAGGAATGTCAGATTTAGTACAAAGAAATTTCTCTTTTTAGGAACCCTTATAGGAACCCTATAATTGAAGGCTTCGTCCTCTGGGAAAACATGATGTTCTTAGTCACTTTCGTGGAAATCGGACCATATATTTTAATACAGTAATTCCTGAATACAAAGTAGAAATGTTGGCCTTTACATTTTCAAATCAACCTCCTGGTTCAACTTTGACGTGCATGTCAACCAAAACCCAGGTTGAAAAATACAAAACATGTTACACCTACTTTTTTAACGTAATATATCATAAGTGTCTAATAGCTACTTAAGTCTGAGAAGACACATTTAACAGATTTGTCATCCCTCCTCTGTGTCAGGCTCCCCTCTGGCCAATGGCAAGATGCACCTACACAGCTCAGTAAAGCGGAAGTTGGCTGAGGAGAGAGGCTACGTGTTCGACAAGCGGCTCAGGTACAATGTGCGACAGAACGAGAGCAACTGTCGATTCCGAGACATCGTGGTCAGGAAGGAGGAAGGCTTCACGCATGTGCTGCTCTCCAGCCAAACAACAGACAACAACGCTCTGACACCAGAGGTGAGACAGGGGATGTACATTTGTCCCATATTGTTTGTGTGTTTCTCTCCATGTATCAATGTATTGTAGGTGCATCAGCTTAAAATGCATTAAAAATGGCGAAGTAATTAATAATGATCAAAAACAAATGATTAAGTAAATTACAAAATAATATGATTTAATTTACACTGACCTGAAAACAGGGAAAAGATAATGAATTGGCAATTAATTAATGTCTCATAAAATATACCTAACTATTAATTTGGAACTCTGATTAATCATTCAATTAATAACTACAACCAAAATGACTATCAATCTATCTAGCTATCGTCATTGTATAAAGCCCGCCTCAACGGTTGTGATTGGTGCCTCGATTTGGAGAAATTGGAAATGGGCTTGAATGGGCTCTTAGCCAGACTGACTTGCACAGCAAATCTCAAATTTGCCGTAAGTTCGTCAGGGTTTTCCCAGGCTGGGTACCTAACCTATAACCTGACTACCAAAAGATCACAACATTACAGTTCAGTGAATAATGTTAAACCAAATCAATAACAAACGTGTACATTTGGACAAACGTTAACAGTCCTGTGCTTAGCCGTGTCCCATAAACTATGCTATATGCTATTCCCAGTACGTTACCAGTCCATGCTTTGTTAGCTGGCTGGCCAGGCTGGAAAGAGTTGTCGGTTCCAAATGTTGAGTGATGCAGTCTTTTGTACTGTGTCCTATTGTGCAGGTCAGAGGCTAAGCACCTTGGTGCTAGCTCGCTTCGTGGTTTGCTGTTGCTTTAGCCGGCAGACTTTGTGTCATAGCGGCTGGTGCTACATTTGTTTACTCGAGGCAGGCTCTCGCGTTGCTAACGTAGGAAGAGTCTAGTGTGGGACTGCATGGTGGAGGTCAAAGAGCCATCCAGTGAGCCGAGAGAGGAGGTGAGTAAGAGAAAGAAGATGCAGCGGGGGTGGGGTTTTGTTCGATAAGATGACATCCGAGTTCAGAGGTCCGGCTCAGGTGCAACTCAGGTAAACTCTGGTAATTGAGTTCATTCATTGAAGTTTACAGGACGACCAGTTTAATAAGTAACACAAATGAACGCATCATCTGTGTCCCAGTGGTCCCTGCAGTATCAAGACCTACGTTTAATAATATAACTTTTTGATTGTATCCCAGTTGCCATGGATCTCTGTTTGTAAAATATAAATGAGCAAAGTTTCCTCATTAATTGCTGTAGAGATGGCCTGGAGCTATGCAGATACTCCTTAACTACTCCAGAGGGGGGGTCCAACTTTAGAAAACAGTTGTTTTATTTGACAGCTGCCAGGTGTGAATATGTTTAGCTGCATGAATCTGACACAGGGCATTGTTGAAAAAGAGCATGTATGCTCAGCAAAAAAGGTTAGGAAATAGCTCCTGGGCTCTGTCCTTAGTACTGATACAGAAAGTTCCTGTCGAACAAGATTTCTACAAGTAGAGTAATTAGGGGTGCATATAATCCAGCGTTATACCATCTGTTGTTATTGCAGCAAAATGTCAGTTGAACTATATAGTGCCACTGCTTTTTACGTAGAAATAACACTGACTAAAGATTGACGCTAACTTTTCTGTTTTGTCCAATTAGCTTCAGATCGTTTGGTTCAAACAGGCTGTTTGCAAGAAGGCTAACATCTGGAGAATCCTCAAAATATGATATTCGGCCTGCTAAAAAAAAAGCCCAAACCATTTGACAACTTGTTTGCTCCACTTTTACAATGTTACCCAGATCCTTTGATACAAAAGCAGCTGTTAAGATAAAAGGGTTAATTTTGCTTTTGCAATGACCGAATGTAATGATGACTGAAAACAAGTGTTTGTGCTTGATAAAATTAATAACAATAAGTTTTTAGGAAATTATTAATAGATTGCTGATGTACAATTGCATTGAACATCTTTGAAAACATGGTCTTTCTATTTTTAGGAGCACTTTTGATCAGGTCTGATTATATACCAGCTGAGTCTTCTCTACAGGCATTTAGGGTTTATAATTTACACGCTTTTGTGTTCACTGGTTTTCTCACAGTCTCCTCAGCAATTTGTCGATCACCTGCTAACTCCGTGTCAATCAAACATCTAGTGGCAGAACAAACTATAAATTCTTAATTCGAGAGTTGTGCTGTGACTTATTATAATCTGTCAGAGTGATGGACAGGTATGTACGAGTTCTATCAGAGCCTATAATTCTAACGTTGTATCTAACACTATACTGTACCTGTTTCGGAGTGTTTATGTGTAGACTTATGATTGCCACTGTCACAATGTGGGGCTTTACAAGAGGTTTGAAAATGACATCTTAATAATGCTGGGACGTCTACAACACTGAATGCGGTTTAATGGCTCTCTGCTCTGATGCTGTAGCTGCTTGCGTTGTGAGGATCCACTTGCAGAATTGGCTGCCTGCAGGAAAGCACCAGCCTGTGATTGGTTGCTCATTTGCACATTCCAATCAACAACAAGCTGCTCAATTAAAAAAATGTCCCCTGGAACTATTCAGTAATTTGCTTTTACAGTTCAGTAGATGCTTTCCCCGGTCTTTTTCGCTTTTGGAACTCTGTGTACCGACTATTGTGACATTTTCTTAGCTTCAGTTTCATTTTATAAAGGTATAATTGATGAAGTATCATGTGGTAACCAGCAGTTATTTTTTAATGTGTCAATATGACAAATAGTTTTTGGAATTATGCATAAATGGTTTTAAAATTGTCACAATTAACATGCCATTTTCTTACATTTACTCAGCATTAACTGATATTGATCCTTCAGTGTTAGCCTGCACAATGTCATTCCGGTGTATATTTACAATTTACTTTGCTGATATACTAATTAAGCAAACCATAAAGAAAATTCTAGTTTGTTAATTTATGAAACATTTAAAAAAAACTAATCTATTGTGAGGTGACACTTAGAAAACATTTTAAGGAAACAGATAACAGCTTCTTTTGAGGTCCATTAATATAATAGTGGGTTTAGTCCTAGATAATGGCATGTGTCACAACTATCCAGCTCTGGATCATAAATCATCATAAGTAAACAGGATTTCCCACCCCTCAGATTGTAGGATGCGTCTTATATCTTACACAGAGGGGGGGGGGGGTTCTGGCTTTGATACAGCACCGTGTGCACGGCAGCCTGTACTTCACAGGCACTGAAGTGGCCTAAACTGGGTGTGTACATGTGTGTGTGTGTGTGTGTACTTTCATGTGTGACAGTAAGCCCGTAAGCTGTGGGCTTATCAAACCGCTCTGATAGCTCCCTCACTGTCGCTCAGTCTTTGAAGCTACAGAAACAAGAGAGTCTGCGGATTTGCCTACTGAATGGCTTTTGAAAATCTTCAAAAATATCCCTGAATTTTTTTTTATCTAAACACTCAATGCTTGCTTTAAATGAGAAAGTTCCCCAAGTTGTTAACTGGTACTCTTTCCGTCACCTTTTTGACTTTTTGACACAGTAGCTGCGTCTGTGCTACTGATATTCAAATGTTTTAAGCTTCCTGTGTTTTATGACCATAATTGTACCAATAATAACACACTGACTACAAGACCCTGACATTATATTTTGACATATGAGCATATGTAGCATTTGACCTAGAACTGCAGTGGGATCCACAAAAACGCCTCTGAGACACCTTGTCCTAAATCATTCCCCATTCACTGTTTAGTGCATCATATTCACTGTCCACAATTTTATTTGAGTTTAAGTTTTGGCAATATCACCAGATCACTTGAGAATTGGGGGATTACATATCACACAAAAATCCATCTTGTCCATCATGCTATAAGTAATGCGTTTGTGTCTGAACTACCAGCTTACCGAACCAATCAGTGTCCGGCAAAGGAGCTAGTAGCAGCTACGGTATTGTTTTAGGTGTGCGTGGCAGCCGCGATTATTCGTTTAAAACCCTTCTCAGATGTTTCTGTGTAACAAACTATCTGGTGTGTCAGGTTAGCACTCGCTGCTTCTACAGTAAACGACTGTCTGTTCTATATGGAGCAGTGAATAAGTGAACAAGGTAGTGGTTTTGGATATAGCCCCAGATAAAGGCAAGTGTTTTCTGCTTTGAGAAATCAGAAACGGTCCTACAGAAAATAAGCACAAAAAAACATGTGATTGATTTACTTATACCCACTCCTACAGGTGGTGATTTCATTTCTAGATGCTTGCTGTTGCAAATTTTTGTTGTGGATACCACCTTTGTTTGTCTACGAATGTCCTTGAGGTATCCGCTCACTGCAAACAAATGTCTCTTCTTTCTCTCTGTTTCACTGACTGGAACCAGCATCTGCCCATCTCCTCTTCCTTTTTTGTATCTGAGCAGGACTTTTAATTCAATTTGCTAGAATAACGTCACTCGTAGTCACACACACACACACACACACACACACACACACACACACACACACACACACACACCACATTCTAGTTAATTCTGGGGACAGATTATGTGCTTGGTCATAGAGATTTAAATTAATTCGGAGGTTGAATGGTTAATATAGGTCAGGGGTGATAATCTAATTAAAATGCCGCAATAGAGTGGACTGCAGTGACATGGTGGTGTGGGTTTCCAGACGACTTCTTATCAGGTCGGCTGTCTGACAATGTAGGCTTTCTACCTTCTTCATCACATCAGACAAAGGCCAAACACATCTGCTGATATTAACTGGCAGAATGAAATGTGTCTCTCTGCACAGAATGCTATACTGGTCCCATTTGTTGAGGTATCATACTGCAAGTGTACTCAACTGAAGGCTGACCATTGACTTCTCTTACATCTCCTATTGATCCCACACTACAGCCAGCAGGAGTAGCTGCCGTCAACATACAGTCAAGTCAGTTGCTGCTGGCAGGCAGGCTGTCAAGGAAACCGGTTGCCCAGCAAGCGGTCATGTAAACATCTCACCTGCAGTCTGAGCTGCCCAGAATGTAATGTTAACTAGCTAGAAACAAGGTCACCACCAAAATCTTACTTTAATATTTGATATACTGTATATTTGATATACTTATACATATACTATACCAACATTGTTTTCCGGTGAGGGGATGACATTTGCTAAGGACATTTTCTAATTAAGGTTACTACATTATCAGGGTCTTAAATGTACTGCAAACTAATTATTCCGTCCACTTTGTTGAAAGAATGTGTTGCTTGTAGATGTTGTGGTAAAAAAGGATATATTGTCACTTTATTAATACATTTTGTATTGTTATTTGCAAGAAGATTAAAAGCACTAGGAGAAGAATTTAAACTATATTGGTTCTGAATATATAGGTACCTTTTACACCAGCACTTATACAACCTGATCCTGAAAATATGTGGCCCTTAAATTGCAAACATATTAATCCCATGGTGCCATATCTAGATGAATAGCGTTGTTGTGAATGCACTTTTTCATAAGCTGTGAGTATTGTAGGAAAGGAAATAAGCATTGTAGCATTCTCCGAGTTTGTCGTTATTTATTCTAGGCCTGTTGTTTTCGAGTAGATGTCAAGCCTTACTCTAGGGACTGGATATCTATAAATGTATCTTTTTTTTCTCAACCTTTCTTTATGTGTCAGGTGAGTTAAGAATGTAATACGCATCTCCTCCTATTTCTCTTCAGATCATGAAGGAAGTGTGTCGAGCTCTGGGTAATGCAGCTGCTGATGACAGTAAATTATTATTGCTCAGCTCCGTGGGGACTGTTTTCTGCAGTGGCCTGGAGCCGTCGTATCTGATAGGCCGTCTGTCCACTGACCGCAGAAAAGAGAGCAGCCGCATCACAGATGCCGTACGGTAAGAAGAAATCATTCATCAATCCATTAGACTTGACTGGTTTAGTACTGATCGTTCTGTGACCCCTTTAGGGAGTTTGTGTTGGCATTCATCCACTTCAAGAAACCCATTGTGGCAGCAGTAAACGGACCTGCTCTGGGCTTAGGGGCTTCCATCCTGCCCCTGTGTGATGTGGTGTGGGCCAGTGAGAGGGCCTGGTTCCAAACTCCATGTGCAGCCCTCCACCTCACTCCTTCTGGATGCTCTTCCTACACCTTCCCCCAGATCCTTGGCGTAGCACTGGTGGGTCCCAACAATGTCAAGGCTCTTGGCAAATTTCACTTGATCTAATTTGATTTCTCTGATAACCAACTGATTACCCTGTGTTTACCCAAATCAAACATGTTTAGAGTGCATGACATATTGAAAATGCTTTGTTATTCCCCCGCTTTCTGTCCCCAATGGTAGGCCAATGAGATGCTGTTCTGTGGAAGAAAACTTACAGCACAAGAAGCATGCAGTCGAGGTCTGGTGTCGCAGGTCTTCTGGCCAACCACATTTAACCAAGAAGTGATGCTGCGTGTGAAGGAAATGGCATCATGCAATGCAGTGGTAGGTCCTGATCTAGATGAGCCAGGGCAAAGCCTTTTTTTTTATGCCACCAAATAACCCTCCATCCTTTCCGTGTGTTTAAAAAGGTTTTAGAAGAATCCAAATGCCTGGTGAGGAGTATCCTCATGCCAGTCCTGGAGGAAGTGAATGACAAAGAGTGCCGGATGCTGAAGCAGCTGTGGTGTTCAACCAAAGGACTAGAGGCACTCTTCAGTTACCTGCACAACAAGGCGTATGAGAAGTGATCATCCACACCCAGAAAACCGATGGCTGTGGGTCAAAGGTTATCTACAGAAGGACATCCAGGATGATAACGGTGTGATCTCAAATTGAAGGAAAGGTTGCATTAAGGGTCTTGTTTCCATCCATCAGCAGAGGGGATTCTCTGGAGTTTCTGTTCACTTCCATGTCTACCAACAATAAGTGATCATCTTTTTCTTCTGTGAATCAACATATATTTATTGGACCCATAACTGTCCAGATGTTTTATTCTTCGAATGAGTCAAAGAGGAAAGGGCCAAATGTGCATTGCTTAAATACACACTGAAGGTGGTTCCTCAGGGAGATACAGAGTGTCTCTGTACATATGTATGTGTTTATGAAATGATCAGGACGTCTGAAATCAGTGTATGTCTGATAGCACATGATAAATATGCGATAATATATATATTGATTATATATTTATTTCAAGAGTGTAAAACAGTTTCTTTCTGAATATAAGGATTTCCTTTGGCTTATCGTATTGAGCTGAAATGTAAATCATTGTTTGCATGAGGACAGTTTCTTGCTCCTTACATGCACATTCCATCCCCTCTGTATGGACAGAAGAAAACTGGCCACAAATGTTCATACATGCTCATACCTGTCAGTGGATCACATTCAGTGACTGCTTTAAACTTCATGAAACACTTAAAAGAAATCTAAGCTTTTGTTCTTTGTTTTTCATCACGCTATTCATTGTTCATACTGTAAAGTCTTGATTACACCAAACTGACATCTTGTTTGCCACTAAATTCATTATCATTATCACAAACACAATAAATTTGCTTCCGTTACATGAAATCAAGATTAATACCCATGTACTAACGAGACCGTCTGGTGATTAGTGCATAAGTAAATACAATATAATCCTCATATTGTCAACATCCATCTGCTTTTCGTTTTTTTTTTTCACCTGCAACAAAAATGTCAAGAGAATGATTAAACTTTTTATGAATACAAATAAAATCATTAAATGCTAATCAGAAAGATAAGTGGAAATGGAGAACACTGGAAGCCTCATGGAAATGCTAGCACTAAATATACAAATGTGTCCGTTCTTAATCAAATGGCACTTTGGGTTTGAGTACAAAATTACTTTATATGATTAAAGTAAGCTGGTTAATGTGGCTCGGGAAAGGGAAGTTTGGGGTCCCCTGCTGGAGCTGCTCCCCCCGTGACCCGACACCGGATAAGCGGACGAAGATGGATGGATTAAATGAAGGGGTGGCACATATCACATGGAATGATTCAGTAATAGATTTTATCCCATTTAGTTTGAGCTACATGTAGTAGCCGTGCATGCTGTACCGTGGTGGTTCATATGTATAACCTGGCTTCCAGTTATCAGTGCAGAAAGTCATTGTGTGAAATGCGTGATCATCATGCTGACATTACCTGACAGTTATATAGTTGTGTATTTCTTTTTAGAGCACACAAAAGAGATGATAATCACTTGGTCCTCGTGTCAATCACATTGTGACTACACTAATTGTCAGTGATCTATATTGTGGAAACGCAAACAGTCGTGTAGCTGGAGTCAACGTTGTCCTTAACTGCATGTGATGATCCAAGATTTTAAGAAATTTTATATTACGATGTGTATTATACTTAGGAATCTATTTTCTTTTACCAAAAAAATGTAGGTCTGTGAAAATTGTTTTGTAAATCTCGGAAGATATTTGTCAATTTTTGCAGTGGTACACATGCAGTACAGAATGGTATATAATGTGGACTGTTTTGTGTAACTAATGGCATGTAATATACTGTACATATACATGTGTTGCTTGTCTGAATACCTTGTATTTCAGGGTATGTTTTGTATAAACATTGTAAGTATTGTTAGAAATGGTGCCGTTTATTTTTGTATTTATTTGAGATAACTGTTTGAATGTGCAGTGCCATGTGGTTTCCTTTGCTCCAGAAGAACCCCAACTCTCTTCATCATACTTTCTAAATAATCCCAAAAAAACTTTGAACAAAATGGGTCAGGTCATTTATACATGCATTATTTCAAAACCAAAATGTTTAAACACTATTCTCACTTGAATGTTAACATTTTCAGTTGACATGAAATTAGGTATTTTGTTGTAAATTATCAAAAGGCATCTCAGATAATTAGGGCTGGGTATCGTTCAAACATTTTTTGATACCGGTACCGATACCAATACCATGACTTCGATACCGGTTCCTGAACAATACTTTTTTCAATACCAATTTTATAAAATCCATTTTAACAAAAATAGATTACAACATTACACATTATGGCACAAATCTTTTTTTATTTATTTTTCAGCTCCTACTACGTACTGTGCGTAACATAGTTTTTCCTTGGGTGTAGGGTCCCAAGAAGAGATGAGACCGGCCTGTGTAACGTGGCTACTGAATGCAAATCATTCAGCTCTGCTGAGCTATAATCATACTGATCCTTCAAAACATGGGTCTTCTTTTCAGCATGTCACCTGGGATATAAAATGTTTTTCATTACTTGTTTTGAACTATTAGTTTCTCTTTTAGGCATTGAATCCAAATTCCCACCTCAGCATGAAGTTTGAAGTGGGCTTGATAATAAAAGTTGAAGTAAATAAGTTATAACATAAAAAGAACTACTCATAGTTGCTCCCTTATTTATTGCAAATGACTGTGTTTGTCTTTTATAACCACAATATCATGTATGGTCCCATGTATGTGTTTCCCTATGGTGTTTCCTTATTCATGTTTTTTTTTCTCCCCACATTGTCTCAAAGCACACCTTGGGGTGCCTTACAATTTAAATATCTGTCAAAGTCAAAGATTGATCCACACGTTGTGATGGGTAGAGTGAGCTGCTTCAAATAAAGAAACAGTGCTTTCACAATGTGTTTTTTGTTTTACATTTCCTCAAACCACTAGACGTTTGTCGGTGGTTTTCTATTAGATAGATAGATAGATAGATAGAGAGATAGATATGAATTCCCAGTCAGCTAACCTAACCTTACCTCAACACTGAGTGAACCTCATCACAACTTTGATTTGGTAGGTAAGGTCACATACCGAACGCCCATGATACCACCCAGTAGTAAATAAAAAGCAAATATTCACTAAAATAATTGTATCAATAAGAAAAAGCATGTCCACAGTCGATGTCTCTTTTGGCTGTCATATTGCAATATTTAACAAAAAAGTATTCAGAGCTTCATTTTGAAATGTTTTCTGGTCACATCTTTCAGTGCTGTTTTCTTTGAACTCAGTCCAGTTGTTGGACAGGCAGGCACTTGCTATTTCCTGTGATGTTTGTGAGGAAGTAAGAGTCCTTCAAAATAAGGTGAAGAAAATCTAAGCATAAAAGTCCACTTAATAATGATTCTGAGCCCTTTAACAGCATATAATGTTGATATATCTGAGTATTCACTCAGCAAACAGAGATGTCATGAACTAAATGTGAACTTTTAGTAACGTGAACACAAGGTCATCGACCAAGGGCTGTAGACAGCCAAAGAAAGATTGAGGAGACCATCCTTAGACAAAGAGAGGGGTTAGGTGACCACTAGTCTATATCTTTCGCGTTCCACTTCTGCGATTGTTCCGCCGGATGCATATGTATTTTCCGTTTCCTTCCACTTTCTTTGTGGATTGATGAGGACTATTGTTAACTGCACCTCAGATCTCTGCATGGTAAATCCAGACAGCTAGCTAGACTATCTGTCCAATCTGAGTTATCTCTCGCAAGACTATTTTACAGCGGTTCTGTGTGGAGCGTAGCACTGCCCAGGACGATTCTGATTGGTTTAAAGAAATGTCATTAAACCAGAGCACGTTTTCCTCCTATCCCCGAATGCTATGTGGAGTAGCCAGACCCTCCTTCAGCGCGCTTTGGAGGAGGTTCTGGCAAAGCAAGACTAGGTGACCACTAGTTAACATGTAACCGAAGATTCCCATTTAGGAGACATGACACCTTTACCAGCTCCAGTTGCTGAATAAAGACCATGAGATGCAGTTGAAATCTTTAAAATATTAATAACTGGACCTTAGATTCTCTTTTTAGATTTAGATTCTTGAATGCGTAAACGTCTCTTTTTAATACCACAGAATGTTATTCCCATTTAGCAGTCATTCCGGTCAAAGTGTTTTTTTTTTTTGCTAAAACAGACCCTTACACATTAAGAGACTTTAGCTTAGGGCTGGGCGATATGGAGAAAATCAAATATCACGATATTTTTGACCAAATACCTGGATATCGATACCGCAACGATATTGTAGTGTTGACTAATGGTGCTTTCACAAAATATTTACACAATGAGATTTTTGATAAATGATCATCAGTAATGTGGATATAATGACTAAGTGGGTAAAGGCAAATACCGGTAATAGGACAGTTACAACAGGCTAGTAAGTTCAGAAAATGACACAACTTTACTGTAATGCAGCCTTTAAAACCAGGAAAAGACAACACTTATGCCATATTACGATATCCAAAATCTAAGACGATATCTAGTCTCATATCACGATAGATATAATATCAATATATTGCCCAGCTCTACTTTAGCTTCATAGCTACTATTGCTAGCAGTAGTGACAGTGCTTGCTATAGTCTCCTGCGTGAACAATCCACCGTTGCAACAATCCCACTTGAGGTTTATAGATGTACAATATCTCCCAGCAGCCCGTGAACAGATACAAAAAATATTTTACAACTATTCTTATGTTATAAATGTAAATGCTTTTATGACTTTTCTGCAGATATTGACTGCTACTTGGGTTTACAATGATGACACACTATCAAAGCATGGATTCTTAAATGAACTGATAATTTCACTTTATTTGAAAGCAATCAAACTTGAACATGATTTCCCATTCAAATAAACGTTCAAACAAAGAGTGTGTTCAATATGTATGTTCATGGGTGGATGTTCAAATTGATAGTAAATCCCAGCGATTGGTCATCCTGTTATGGGTCTTTTTTTATTTTTTTTCCCCCTTTTACATGCATCTCCGATACCCCAAAATTGACTCTTCCTGTTTTCATGAATAAAACAGATACCAGAATATTCCTGAGGTGTTCTGCCAACTTAAATAATGGTTTGATGAAAGGGTTCTGCCCCCAGCTACACTAATCTCTTTGATGGAGCTGTAGAGTACTGCTACTACAGAGGGGGGAAATAAATGATGATCTCCAACAGCAATCTTTAATCCAAAGTACTAGATGCTATTGTTTTATGCTGACCTAAAATGCAAGTTTAAGTCTGTACAGATAGTAAAAAGTCAAAAGTGTGTTAAAAGGGTTCACACCACAGCAAATATAGGAGAAAGCTGTGCATGTTAACCTATCATTGCTGGTATATGATCCCAATATTTAAATAATTTGCCTCTCAACTGAAACCAAATAATACATAGTAATAACAGCACATGACACTTCGGTCAATGCTAATAGAATACACACTCCGCTGAATGTACAAAGAGACTTCCTCTGTCTTGAAATAAGAACAGCAGGGGAGGCCTGTTACACAGTGTCATGCTTAATTGAATTTCCTTTTATCTCAATACTTTTAACTTGCAGTGGCAAAGTTGCAGTAAAATGTCCTTCAGAGATGCTCTTTGGGCCCTTCTTTCAGCCTCTTCTTCATCTCTTGTGCATGCTGCTTGCTGCGCTCCCGCTTTTCCAGTCTCTGTTGAATGGTAAGGAAACAAAGAAAGCATTAATAATTATAAAAAAAGGTTTTAATACCAAAAAGTTGTCAGAGCGCTTGTTGCGTCTCATTCACAAGTGCATTAAAATAACTGACGGACCTCTTGCTTCAGGCAGCGACGCATAGCGCGGTCCACATCGTTACACGTGCCAAAGAACTTCAAGACATTGTGCTGAGGGTAACATGAAACAAGATTTACATGGTGGGTTTTCTGTGTATATGAAGCACACAGCAATAAAAAAATTAAATTGAGAGAGTGATGTACCTCAGTGTGGCACTGCCTCAGAAGAGTTATCAGTTCATTACACTCATCTGTGTGCAGGTGAGGTGAAAGGTCAGGGTGCATGTTGAGTTAAGGGCTTACTGTACCTCCGCGGCCATACTGAAAATTCACAAACAAGAGGAGCATTGATCGAGGAGCACTGAGTTGACGATTACTGTGGAATATTACTGTAAGAGATGTCATTTAGTGGCAACACATTTGCCTTTAAACGTAGTTTTGCTTTCTGCACTGCAGTACTGCACTTTTCCATTACATAGGAACATGCTAAACATACTAAGGCTGCAACCAATGGTTCTTTTTATTATCGATTTGTGCATTTAGTTTATTAATTAATCCAGTCTAGAAAATGTCCAAAAAATAGAGTCAAAATGTCACATGTTCCCAGAGCCAAATGTGACATCTTCAAATTGCTTTTTTTGACTAAAATCTGGAATGGGTGGATGTTTTGCATTTTTGCTTGATAAATGGCTTAAATAATTAATCGACTGAGCAATTGTTTCATCGCTACTTTATACACACCAGGTCAACTCAGCATTGCTACGCTTATGCAGAGGACATGATGTTTAAAGGATACTAATGCCTCCCCATCCCTCTCCTTCCTGAGCTGTCATTGTAATGATGGGGATTGTTTTTCCAGTGGACACTTACCTGCACACACACACACACACACACACACACACACACACACACACACACACACACACACACACACACACACACACACAGAGAGGGAGAGTATACATAAATGTGACAATGTGACTCTACCTGCATTCACCCTGAATGCTCTGGTCAAGATGTCTCTAGATCATGCTCGCTTAGATATTAGGTGTTTTGACATTGGATTGTAATATAATAACTTCTTACACATACTGTTTATCTACTGGTTTATTACGTGCTATTTAATAACACTTGCAACACACTGCAACTATGATACCCTTACCAGTGGGAAGGATATGTCATCTGAATAGTGTCCCAGGAAACCTCGGTGAAATGTCACGTTAGCTAACTGCTAATGTTAGGCCTCAGCTGTAACACAGCATAGATCCACGCAAGAACTACGTATGGTTTCGTCTTTCTCCCCGTAGAATAACGACGCAGGTTACTACTCTACAGTTTTGACTACATATGCTGGTCTTGGTACTAACGCGAATGTAACCTACAAAAACTGCAAGGACCTGTAGGACACGCTGCCTGATACGACCATGGCTGTATTATGACAACACTTGAAGCTTTTTGTAACTGCTTGGCGAATTGAGTGACAATGGTGAACCAGCGAATCGGCATTCGCTTTTTTTCTCAACACACCAATGGCATGCGTTCTTATCATAAAAGGCGGGACATTTCATGACGGATGTTTACAGGAGATACAAGATGTTTCTTCTTAACGTACTTCCGTTTTAGCTTATGGATGCATTTCACATTTGTTTTGTTTTACGCTTGGCCTGTTGTCCTTTTTAACGATCAATGCCAGTGATGGACATAAATGCTTGATTTGCATGATTCCACTTGATAATGTTTTGCATCTCAAAAGCATTTGAGATGATGGCACTTCTGCTGCACTGTTCCATACTGGTGGACAAAGGGCCCACTGTGACCTTAACTTACTTTTTTTTTTTTTTTTTATAGTGACTGGACTGAAGTGGGATCTTAAACGATAGCAATTTTCTTTGAGCACCAGAGAAATGCTCATAGGAAATTGTTAACAATGGAAAACAGATTTGTGTATGTATCAGAACTTTGTTTTTTCTACTTTCCCTCACACTTATTCTCACAATCCCTCACATGTGTCTCGTGACGCTTGGGACCTGACCCTAAGTTTGTTTGGAAACAGTTTCAGTTTGTTCACAAAACAGTTAAAAAATACAAGTACGACCAAGAAATAATGAACATATGTTAAATGGGACAACCTGGTAAGCTCCATTTAACTTAACTACCTAACTCTATATGAAGTAGTTCAAACTAGCTCCACCTCACATTGATGCATCGGTGTGAACAATATTTTGTCACAGAGAATATTTTACTACATTTTATTGTTGATGCTTTAAGTTCATATACGGACTTCTGTACTTTTACTTGAGAATTTGGAATGTCTTTTACTTGCAATGTATGATCCTTTATCGAATACCACTGTGCAGATGTTACTAATTGTAGATCATAATAGGAGAGAGTAGCATCTGGAGCATAGACTGTGCTATTAACAACTAATTAAATACAGTCTATGATCTGGAGCGACGGTACTGGAGTTACTACCACTCCAACACAACAGAGGGCGCTAAAGGAAACGCGTAACATTTCCTGGCGATATCTGATTGGTTGAATTGTTTGGTCTTTTGAAGGCGGTTTGTTTGGAATTGTGCTACTGCCAGAGACGGTTTAGAACAGAGGATCTTTACTACTGCCATCGTACAAACCAATACAACTATATAATACAGCTAGCTACATATCATTAAAACTAGCTACTGTCCGAAGAAGAATGGATGAATCTACGAAACGCTTACTGCAGCGACTCATTAGACGGATACCGACTCAAATGCTAAGAACAACGCTGGACAAGTGGGGCCGTTTGACTGGGGGACAGCTGCACTCCATGGATTTTACTCAGTCAAAATGGGCGTTAACGGAAAAACTACTCGCCATTTGCGAGGTAGCTAAGCGACTCTTTTTTTTTTTTTTTTTTTTTTTTTTTCCTGAAATAGAAGTTGTTGTGTTAAATTTACAGTGAAAAAAAAATAAACGGACAGCCTGACTAGCGTTGGTGTGTATTTCCTGTCTTTTTAAACCTCGCTTCTTACCTTTACAGGAAAATGAGTTGGCAGTTAAACACATCACAGAACTCGAGATGATATGTAAGTCAAGTGGAATTATTTTCTCATTTGACAACCTACCGTAACATCCCAATCCAATAACGCCTCTTGTCTCTCAGATATCATTGACAATCCAAACCAAGGAATGTGGTATGCCTTCCAGCTCATGGACCCTGAAGGTATGTCAAAGCACTTTTACCATGGAGGACTGAAAGCCTGCAGCTTTTCATTCTAACAATTCACTACAGCTGCTTTTGGGATCAGGGCTTTCTTTCTGGTTGAACATGTTGGTAACTTTCAGTCCTGCGGGAGTCTCACCATGAGTTTTACAGTTATAAAGCAAAAATGTTTCTCTTTGTATGGTCGTGTGACATATTCTTTATCGGTTTATGATTGTATCTGTATATGCTTATGGGGAAGTTGAGTTTACTAATCAAGCCCGTATTGTTTCTTTAATGTTTGGTTATCATTTTCTCTGTTTTCTAGATGATGCTCACTCTGTAGAGCTGACACAGTTCAAGGAACAATTTAAATCTCACCTCAGAGAGCTCATAAGACATGTAAGCCAGATTTTCCTCCTCACACAAGTTACAAATATTGTTCATTTTATAGTTGTATCTTTTGAAAGACATTGTATGGGCTTCTTTGTGTTTTAACATAGAGAATATTAAAAGTCTGCTTTTCACATTGCATTCAAGGTGTCTGTCAAAATTAAGAAGCACACAGATGAAGCTGTATGGATTCGGATTGCATGGGGAGACACCTTCTCTCGGCCCAACCACATGAAACCAACATATGTTGTTCACTCTCTTCAAACCCCTTATGTCTTTGTGACCAGCCTGACTTCGAAGCAAAAGCCCCTGTTATCCCAGGTGAGGATTGAGTTTCATATTCAATCCATGACATTGTTTGTGTTGCCAGGTTGCAGTGTTTTTTTTTCTGTCTTTCCATCCCCCTTTTTAAGAGAGTGATGTACTTTGCAGGCCTTGGTTCTGTCCACCAGATATCAAGCTATCAAGGATGCTAACCTCAGTGGGCGGAAACTCACTGCCATTAGAGACCTGCTGATGAGGCAATATCACCAGGTGAGTCATTTCTAACTACCACCATACATTGCTCTGTATGCCCTGTCTTCTCCACTTAAAGCTTGTTTTATGGTTTTGCCGAGGCTCCACGCAGAGCTTTCGCCGGAGCCTACGTAAGTGGCCTGAAGTTTATACTTGTGCGTCGATCTCTTTAAGACAGGGGTGTCAAACTCAACTTCACTAAGGGCCACACTGGAAAATAAGAATCACATCAAGGGCCAGACATGTTTACTTTATTGATATGCTTTTATTGAATCAAAAAAGTCAAGTATCTTTGACTTATTGCATGTGTCATATAGTCTTCTCACTTACAGTTTTTAAAGTCAGGAAAAAGTTCCTCAGCCATCATAGAAAAAAAAGACGAAAAACTAGGTGGGCCAATATGTATTGTGAACCTAAATTGATATGCAGGCCGGATCATAATCTGCAAGGGGCCGGATTTGGCCTGCGGGCCTTGAATTTGACAAATGTGCGTTAAGAGAATAGCAGGACTGGTATGTGTGTATGCTCGTGGGGAGTGTTTGGCAGAGCTAGTGAGAGAGTGATGGTGATTAGTCTGTGTCGAGGGAGCCACTGAACAAAGGGGAACCCATAGCTTAGTGTTAACCTATTATAACACTTGATTAGGGTTTTCTTATGAAAAGCACAACTGTGGTATATAGTTCACAGAAGGATTGAACTGATGTTGTGAATTATGTTTTTGGTGGATTTTGATTTTTGTTTTGTTTGTTTCTAGGTGTTTCCCACCAGGTATCCCACCCCTCTTGCAGAAAATAATCCAGCTGTCTCAAGTATGTTTATCAAATCATTTGATCGAACCACACATACTCACACATACTTAATTTGCTTTGCTGAATTTATTTGGTCTTTATGTGCACTTCTGGTAGAGTTCTGTATTGTGATGTATGTATTTGGCTTGCTATCTATTTACAGACCAACACATAGAAAAAGAACAAGCTGAGTCTGCAGCAAACAGACTTCAGGCAGCCTGTGAGGCCTTTGGTGGTGGGATGTTACCTCAGCTACAGTCTGCAGTTTACAAGGTATCCTGAGGCATGCTTGTGTTTTAAAACGCTGAGTTTCAGTTTTGATAGTTGGGTATCAAAGTAAAAAAAAAGGTGCATAACTTGTTGTCTCACTATATCAGTTTAAAAAAAGAAAAAATCAAAAAAGGTCAGTATCCGTTTGTCCTGCAATCATCAGAATTATGTTTTGTGTTCTTTCCTCAGCTGGAGACAAAATTCCGAGACCACAGCAACAAGACCATGACAGAGCGGGAGGAGCCCTTCAGATGTGTTGTCAAATTTGCAAGCACCAACCTCCTGGAGTCACTCAGACACTGTGCATCTTCAGGTACAAAGAATTTGTAAGCCACAGCCATGCTTTTTTATTTTTTTAAAGAAAGAAATGAGACTGACTTGTAACAGTCTGGTATTTTGAATGTTTCATAATCCTAATGGCGATTCCATAAATGACCACAAGAGGGCATATATATATAGATATAGATATATATAGATATATAGATCGATCTATCTATCTATCACTAGAGGAATATGCCCACTCACTGTAATGCTTTTAAAACATTATATATTGTTAATATGTCATGGTCAGTGCATTTAAAGTGTGTTTTTTTTTTTTTTTTTTTTTTTTTTTTAACTACGTAAGTCAGTTCAACTAATTTTAATGTATTTTTATATCTTACAGGAATTGCCTCCACCCCTGTCACACCTCTGCTCTCCTCTATCCCCCTAAAAGGAAAGAATTATTTTGTTATCACAGACAATGGCCCAGGTCCCTCCTCACAAATGCGCCAACCACAGAAATGATGGGTGACAAGCACTTGATTTAAAGGTCCAGTGTGTAACCTGTTTAGTTATTCATTAGCAAAAATCTGTGTTGCCCGTTCACAAACTTTTCATTTTTCATGGATATTTACCACCACCATCATTTCCAAGTATTCCTTTTGGCGTGAAAGTTTACATTTGCATTCGCATGAACTGGGGTAGACACTCCATATTACGATACGATAAACTAACAGGTGCTGCTAATGGGTATTGTAGCTTCCCGTCCCCGGCAAGTTTGAAGAAGGAAACATGGAGGACCACATGTATTCAAAATCCAAATTTCAGGAAATTTTGCCCAGAAAAAGGATATTGAAAAGAGCAAGAGACCGGCTTTTTGAAGCGTGAAGGCTACCTTAGCTGTAATACGTACTTTGAACTGCGTGGTGCGAGAGTTGATTGCGATATATGATCTCAACGCTAGATGGGAGAAATTCCTACATATTGGACCTTTTTTAAAGGATTCACAGTGTGGCCTGCCATGTCTAGTCCACCCATGGTTTGCCTTTACATTCTATCATCGATCTGATGTGTCTTCATGTGCTTACATTTTCAAATATGTCAGTTGGCAGTAGATAATTGTGATTTTATTATCTTTTGTTGGTGTTTAACCCATTCAGACCTGATCACGCATCTGTGTGTGTTTACCTTTAAGACCTGATCACGCATCTGCGTCATTTTGAGCGGTGTCATCTTTTTCAAGGCACATGGCCAATTATATGTTCTGTGATTGGCTGAAATATTCTTGGGGTGAGTGACAGAGATGCATAGGGATTTTGTTATGATTTCTTAGACGCTTTTATCCAAAGTTCGATCCAAATAATACAAGAAACAAAATTAACATAAATTAATATGTAATTGTTATGTAAAGAAGAAGTAACCCTCTGTTTTGTTTTGGGGTTTTTTCTATAACTTTTTATCAGTGATGTTCACTTGTCACTTTGGTACCTCAAAAGTATGAAATAATGAAATAAAAAAGGATCTGTACTGATTTTCAAAATTTTCTTGATATTTTTTTTTCAAATGCATTTGAAGATTATGGACAAGCAAGTCAGTCGCAGCAAGTTGAAAGCCAAAGAAGTAAGCTCTCAAATGCTTTTTATTCCATGTTTTTATCTGCTATAGAGCCTGAGAAATTAAGATTTTAGTAGGCTTTGACAAATTTTGACAAATATTTCTGGAAACCCTTAGGTTTTGGGAGGGGGTTACAGAAAAGTACTTAGGCAAAAAAGGCCTTTTTTAGCAGGCGTTTTAGGCCTAAATGGGTTAAGTGGCAGAATGTTACTACGGTGACATGTTTTGTATGTCCAAATGAAATATAAAAGCAGGATTTTTAATATTCTTGAAGGTTGTAACTTATTTTATCACACACACTAGTCATCATTACATATTTTTTCTGTATTTTTCATCAGCTGTAGTGTTCCAAAAATGTGTTATGGAGTATTTGCTTGTGAAAGGTATGCTGGAAGTTAGAGATGGCCCGATACCACTTTTTTGCTTCCCGATACCGATTCCGATACTGGAACTTGCGTATCGGCCGATACGAGTACCGATCCAATACCAGTACTCCAGTACTTCCCGATACCAATACCAGCGTTTTAGGCAGTATCGGTATCGGAACATCTCTACTGGAAGTAAACTAGCTCATAAGTGGGTATGTGCTGTCATTGTTCCATGGTTCATTTAAACTCTATGGTCGTTTCACAAACCATTTAGGATAGGTTCACATTTTATCAAATCACAATTAAAACAACACTCACATGCCCACACATACATTTAAAGCATTTCTCTAGGCTTCTCTTCAGACAGACGGACGGACGGACGGACGGACGGACGGACTGTATATTGCCTCCGGCAATACCAAAGTAACCGAGCGTTTCTTATATTGTCTAGACTCACTGTTTGACTTTACAATAAAGACACGGGCTTCCAATGCCGGAACCAAGACGGCACTGCACGTCTCACTTTATTTCTTCCCAACACAGTCAACCATCAGAAAATCATAGACAGTATATATAATGGACCAACAGAAAATACAACCCTTTCTCCACTTCTGTTTTCCCTTCAAAATAAAAGCTCCATGTTTACTACAACTTCCTCCTAAGCTTTAACTGAGAGGTTACACAATAAAATACCTTACACCAATATATGTGTATGTGGTCGAGGTAGGCATATGCGCCGGCTTAGAAGCCTTATAACTGGTGTGCTGACTTCCCCCACACTCTTGTTTGGTGGAGGAGTCAGAAGTGTTGGCCAATTAACAGCAACGTGTTTGTAAACTGTCGTATTAAAAACACATTGCGCACAATTGATCTAACTAAATGTATTTACAAGAAAGAATGTAATTGGAGAACATCCAACCGTATTTGCATTTCAGACTTTGTTCTCAGATTCGTTGGCAGTCTTATAATTTACTGTCCTTGAGTTAGCAGATTCCCAGTCTGGAATCCAGTTTCCTTTCTATATCTAAATATTAATCCATTACATGAAAATTACTTTCATCTCCTTACTTTTTTCACGAGAGGATACATTTTAATCAATGTATTAAATATATACATTATTAATAAGAATGGCCTTTTCAGTTGCCGTAGTTGCAATACACTATATGGATGTAAATTGGGAGGCACTACAGGGGGTTGGTGTTGATGACCATCATCCATGGTGTTTTAAAAAAAAAAAACGCACCACCGTTTTATTAAACGTTTTGCTGTCCACCGGAAGGGGAGGGACTTCGCCTCAGTCTCAGTGAAAAGGCATAGAAAGGTGGCGAAGCAGCCTTTCAGGCAAAGCTGAGGGAAGGAATGCCACAGTTTATTCAACGCTGCTGCTGGGGCTCTCTGCTGAACGCAGGACTGTCAACATAGAAACATGGCTGCCTCTGCGACGAGCAAGGCGAATAACAGAGATAACGCTACTACAGACAGTCCGAAATGTCATGAAGAGTCTCTGTCGCAGTCACGTGAAATAATAAAACCCAGCATCACGGAGCTGACTAAAGAAGTGAGGACCAACATCCTCTGCACCGTGGAAGGATGTGGGAAGATTCTCCCCAACACACCTGCATTGAACATGCATCTTGTTAAGTCACACAGAATAAAGGTAAACGTTTACTTAACCTGTTCGATGGGCATTTGTTTTATGCGTTGACAATGCTAACTTGGCTAGTTAACTCATTAAGGTGAAACCGCTGTCATGAAACTGGAAAACGCAAGTCCTCCATAACAACTTGGTTTTTAGCTAACGTAACACACAGTAACTGTTAGTGATGCTTCGCAAACACGACGTTAGGCAAAAGTTCACTTAGTTTTTGTGAGTAAACCTACGTGACGTAATTGACTTAGTAACAGAACGTTTGCTGTTAGCGAGCTAGCTAGCTACATTCTAACTAACGTTAGCTACAACGTTACTTGTTATTATGTTACCAGTTAACGTCAACGTTAATGATTTGGATCTAGCGTGATGTTCGCATTTTTCAATACAGCTTTACTAACACCCTAACTAACGTGAGTGGACTGTTTTGTAGTTGGGGAAAGGAATTTGTGAAGCATCTGATTTGACCGTGCTAGTGTGTGAATGGAATCTGTTTATTATTTTAAGGCCATATTAATGGTAAGGGTTTCTTTTACCTTTTTTGAACTACAACAAACATGATCTCTGACTGTCTGTCTGAGTCTAATCTACTAGCCTACTAATACTAAACAGTCAAAGTGGAGACAGCCATTAGCATTTGGACCAAAGTCGACTGTTGATCCTGGTTCTTATGTCCTCACTGGAGTGGCATGGGCTTTTCGTGGGAGGCAGTAATTCACTATTTCCCCTCCATGAATGAAGTCCTTTGCTGGGAAAGGCTGCCTTTTGTCCTGCAATAGACTAAGGACTTTGTTTAGAATAGGTGAATGTTGGAATTTGAATTAGGTTAGAAGTAGTTAATGTGGCCCAGTTTTTAGTTGTTTAAAGGCCCAATCAAATATACATTTGAGGTACAACCAGGTATATTTGAAAGTTTGAGTCTGTTATTTAGTCAGTCATAATTTAAATAGGCCTATTTTTTTACTCCAATGACTAAATATTACTGGTGTAAACAAACCCTTAAGAGCGACAGAAAACTTTGATAGTTGCTTTTCATGTTCATTAATCCTTGTACTTAAAGACTTGTCAGTGACGGCAGATTCCAATCCTGTTCTGATATTTTATTGCTCAGGCACACTTTCATATTGTTCCTTTTTATTGGGTGTAAAGAAAAGAGAGGGAGCAGCATGTTATTTTTAATCCACAGCTATGTATAACTGTCAACAGTGGTATTCTGTTTGAAATGATGACAGATCTTAAATACTGAAAAACTCACTCTGTATGCTTCCTCTGCATTATTCATGAAGTCCGACTACAAGAATAAGGCATGAAGTGGGGGCACCATACCTGTTTTTATTACGTCCTCTTTAACAGCGCTTTACCTCTACTGCATCATTGCACAGAAGTAATGTATTTGCTGATCACTCACTACCGGTTTCTTCTCGGTCGTTAAGACAGATACGTTTCATTTGAATTTGTTCACTCAACCCAGTTCAGACTCCTTTTCATAAGTTTAATGTGACTGTTTTTATCTTGACTTTTAGCGGTCTTTCTATCCATATCATTGACCTCTGCAACAAGGAGAATCCGATTTAAACTATTACTCCGGCTGTGGACTGACCCTGGTGTATCAAAGACGTGCTCCCTCATTTGGCCACAGCCAGCTACTGACTTATGACTAATAATGTATTGACATGACTCAGGTTTATCCCTAGGGACACATGATGTAGCTGAAGCCACTTGCAAAAACATTCATTGTTAGCAAAGTGTCTGTTAATGCTAACTCCTGATGATGAAGCCGAGGTAGCTGTTCTGCTCCCTCCAGTGTTGCAGCAGATGGAGGTGACCTTGACCACTGGAAGGCTGCAGTATTAGTGACTGTTATGGACTGTGATGGTTTTGTCTGTTTTCCCCCGGGCAACATACATTCAGTGTAGGTGCTGGTTTCAGTATTAATGATATCCATTGATTTTTTTTTTTTTATATACATTCAGCTGACAGCTGCTTTAGCAAGTCTGCCTAAAACAGGCTTATATCCCATGTACTGCCAAGCTCATTCGTTTCTTTTTTTCAGTTGAGTAAAGCAGAGCCTACTGTACATACATAAATGTGGTTTCTTGAATAAGGTTATGTTTTTAATGAACATATCATATTTACCTACACTGACTAAGGAAAGCAAGGCAATTTACAACCATCCCTTTTGTTTTCTGCAGTCGTAATGATGCCTTTGAAATATGAATAAAAATTGGTATAAAAAGACAACCTTTTTGTAGTTTACGGTGTAAAGTGTAGTAGACATTGAGTGCCTTTTACAGCAGTTACAGGTTGGTGAAGGTCAAGTAAAACCTCAGCTTATTAGCTATAATCTTAGTTGTCAATAAACCTGTTAGATTGCTAACTTAAAAATGACTTGAAAGCACTACAGGCCTTTCTGTTGGTTGCTTGTATTTATGGGGATCAAGGAATTCAAGGTATTCTTCACAACACTCACTGTAAGCCATGCTGAGTAAGGGTCTGATATAAACATCCAAAATGCAAATATTCCTCTGCTTTGTCCTCTCTTTGTCCTTTTGCTGGCATTGTGACCCTCAGGATGGTATTGTCAATCCTACGGTCAGAAAGGACATGAAGGGCCCTCAGAAGCTTTACTGCTGTCCAATTGAAGGATGTCCCAGAGGGCCTAACAGACCTTTTTCCCAGTTCTCCCTGGTTAAACAAGTAAGCCTTTCCTCCAATTATCTCTAACCCTATCCATGCCATCAATTGAGTAAAATTATGATTTTGCAGTTCTACGGAATTGCTCCTAATGTAATATGTTAAAAAAAAAAATTCTATACAAATGGTGTGATACTGGTAGAGTTTATCTATATATATAAATCCTGAATACTTTTCTACTGCAATGTGTTGATCAATACTAGATACTGTTTGTCTTATTTAAAAGCCTACTTGTATCTAATAAAATCCTTAGATCTTTAACCCCTCCTGCAATGCTGAGACCAATTGTTACATATATTATTTTCTGTTTGATCTGTTTCATCGTAGCACTTCATGAAGATGCACGCAGAGAAGAAACACAAGTGCTTCAAGTGCAACAATGGCTACAGCACCGAGTGGGACCTAAAGAGGCACATAGAGGATTGTGGGAAGACCTACCACTGTACATGTGGCTGCCCCTACGCTAGCAGGGCTGCTCTACTCTCGCATATCTACAGGACAGGTCACGAGATTCCTACAGAACACAGGCATGTACCGGCATAGCCCAGAGTAATTTGTATTGAAACTTTGCTTTAGGTTTGGCTAAAGATTAATTTGGCTTTCGCTGTATCTGTTTTTTGTTTCTTTTTTTGTTGTTTCTACAGAATTCCTCCGGTAAAAAAGCGAAAGATGGAGAAACTGAGTGGTTCTGAAAAGGTTAAGGCCAATGAGTCAACCTGTCAGATCATGCCTGCTAGTAAAGAGCTGACAGAGACTGCTCTCCCTTCTGATACACCTGTTCATATCCCAGACTCATTGAATCAGAAGTCCAACCCCCGTAAGATCCTCCAGAAGTTGCTTCTACCAAAGCCCAAGATGGCTTTGGTCAGCGTTCCTGTGATGCAGCTGGCCCACCTGCCAGTCCTTCTTCCCTCTACAGAAAGCGGGGCTCTGAGGTCTGTAGTGCTGGCAGTAGACGGTCAAGGCTCCGTCCGCACCCTGCACCTCCTGCCACAAGCCATGGGAGCTGTGGTACCCCAACTTGATGCTAAGAGTTTGTGTTTCAAGGATAGCATGCCTACTTCCCGCTCTAGCCTGGGGCCCATTAACATTGGGGTGCAGGTCAGTCTGGACACTGCAGGCACCGATGACTCGGCCAGCCTGGCAGGGCAACGGGGAAGAAGCACCTCCACCAACATTCAGACGGACAAATCATACTTGTCAGCAATGCTCACAGGAGTGGGGGTTGGGGAGGGGATGGGCTTGTGCTCTGTGGGTGAGTCCTCAGTGTCGTCCTGCTCCCAAACAGACATCAGCGTGAGTGCCCAAGTCCTCCTGCCAGTCAGTGTTGAAACCCAGACATTCTCCTCCCGGACCAAAGCCACATCCTCTATTGGTGCTCAGACAGACAGCCAGTGCATGAGTCAAATTCCTTGCTCCACCTCATCTGTGCCCCCATACAAAACCAGGCAGACACAGACCTATTTTGCCGTGCCACAATTGGAGGAGAAGGCTCAGGACCAGGCTATCCTGTGCTCTGACTTATTTGGCAGTGACTCCCTCAGTGTCTCCACTCAGACTGCTCTGGAGATAGATGATACCCTCACTGTGGCAGGAAGCAGTATGTATGAGGACTCCAAGTCAGCTGGTGGTATGTGTTTCGGGGTGCAGACAGATGAGTTCAATTCAAACAGCATGGCAGATAACCAGACCCAAACAATGACCTTGTTAAATGACCTAGAAAATATTCTGTCTGGCAGCATGTCAGGCCACCAGGGGCTCACAGAAGCGTCTGCAGGTTGCGGCTCAGGTCTGGGATCTGTTCAGGAGCAACACAATGGCATTGACTTTGACTTTGAAGAGTTTCTCAACGCCGTGCACATCCAGACGCAGACGGAGGAGAGTGAGCTGGGAGGGCTGGGTGGCGACACGCCGCTGGAGTCTCTGGACATCCAGACCCAGACGGACTTCCTCCTGATGGATGAACTGGACCAAAGCGAGGGACCAAGTCGAGTACAAGCCAGCGACCTGGAGCTATTTGATACTCAAACTCAGACTGACCTCAATTTTCTGCTGAATGCCGGAAGCCACATGCCCCTGAGCAGCATCCTACGACACTCAAGCTTTTCCATGAGCACAGAGTCTTCGGATACAGAAACGCAGACAGATCTCCCGTCGTTCGCCACCGGTCTCTCTGCTCAGACTCCTGTGAGTCAGGGTGAGCACGCAAGGCTGCTGAACAGCACAGAGACGCAGACTGTGACCAGCCAGGCAGAAGGCCTGGGACACCTCTTCCTAACGAGCAATGAAACACAAACTGTCATGGATGACTTCTTGTCGGCAGACATGGCGTGGAATATGGAGTCTCATTTCAGCTCTGTGGAAACTCAGACGTGTGAGGAGCTCTGTGCTCTCTTTCAGCACTCTGAGAAACCCAACAGCTGAAGCCCTCTTAGTGAAGCTGCCTAAGCTTTTGCAGTACAGGTTTTATAATGGTTGTCAGTTCCTGTAAAAGGAATCGGTCTACGCTGTCCTCCAGCGGACCACAGTCTTGGCAGTAAGAAGTCTGCGAAAATGTCTTTTGAACATTCCAGTGGAGACATCATGTCCAGAGCCTTTCCAGGTATACTGTATATCCTGACCATCTCTGTTGCACTTTATTAGCTCAATGGGCATGATTTATCAGCTCTTTACAGTTTACATATTTATTTGCACATAAAGTAACCTTGTTTGTGTCTTGTCTGAAATGCCAGTTTACTTTGTTGTTAAAACTTTTTTAGTGTATAACCACCGTGACTGGTTTTCACTGTTTGGTCTTACTATAAGTTTAAAAATGACTCAACGTTTCATTAATGTTAGATCTGCACTTAAAAGGGATGATGTTTAAATATGCGTAGCTGTTGAGAAAAAGCTTATAAAATTGTTATATGGCAGATATACTGCATGAAAACAATTTCATCTCCGCTGTACAGCAAGGACCATTGTGCATTTACAGTAGTTTACGTATATATGTTTGGAAAAGTGCATGAAGCCTTCACTTGGTCAGCAGCACAGAAACATAAAATATCTCTTTATGCGTCTAACGGCTGCCTTGTTGACGTTACCTTGTCAGCAGCAGCAAGACCATAAACTCTGAACGAAATCCTGCAAGCTTCATGTTACCCAAAAATAAAGCCTCAACAGTGAACAAGGCATTGCTCAAAGCCGTTACTACCGTTACTCTACAGATGTGGCACAAGTAAAAATGAATTGTCTGTCTTGTCAGATGTTGCACACCTTTCATTGAAATGTGATTATGAAGTTTGATGTTGTCTGGACACTTTTTTGTGTCTGGGATTCTATAGCTAAGCAGTGAGTTCAAGTGAGTAAGCAGACTAGGTCGTAATTGTCTTTGACTTATTCGTTAGCTGGGTGTAAGTGTATGCAGTAGCACTACTCTGTTGAAGTGATCCAGTCATTTTACTGTACAGCAACACAGTGGATTAGCACAGAGCTATTGTACATGTTCACCACCGATTTTGACTGAAAGGAGTCCTGAATTTCTTCCGATGTCACCGTTAACAATCAGACACAGTAGGTTTATTTTTGTATCTCTTCTCCAAGCATCTAAAGCTAATGTTTTGATTTCATTTTACTGGTGCACGGAGTTACCTCATAAAGCACAGGCACCACATGCAGACTGTGCTCCACTTAGGAACCCAGAGCTATTAGGCCTCGATTATTTGTTCATTTTGTTACGTTGGTGCCTTAACCCAAGTATTACCTTTTGTTAGTTATGTTACAATTTGCTGCTTTTAAAATAATTATTTATCAGAATTACACTGGAATTAGTTTTGGAAAATGAACAAGCACTGAAAATGTGTCCTAATCCTTTCAGTCTTTGCATGTTTAATCCATTCTGTATCGGTTTGCATGAAATAGTGGAATGTCCCTAATCGTTCTCCATAGTTTCTATGGAAAGATTTATGTTCTGTCACATGAAAAATAATGCTATGCAGCATTTTATTGAAGAGAATTTGTTTGATGCCCTCTCACTATTTTTATTGACAGGGTGGTTCATGCTGTTACAGTTTATAGATCTTTGTAGAAACGGAAGAATGTACAGAACATGACACTGTGCCCAACTATAACATGCTTTATTTTTTTGCACCATTTCCAAAATGTCCCTGTGTTTACAAGGATTTTGACTTTGAACTTCAAAATGTCTTATATTTAGATCAGTACTTTTAGTTTGTGGTTCTTGAATTCTTGAAGTGCAGCAGTATAGCTTCTCCCTGCTGGTTTAGTGGCACAGGGAAACGCCTTGCTTTAAAGAGAACTATGTGTTGAAGCCTTGTCAGTCCTAAGTGTCAGTTACAGTGCTTTATTTTCTCTCTGTAGGGAATGCATGCAGATAATTTCCCAGCACAGAATATTTTGTATTAGCAGAATTTGAGTTTCTGTTGCCTATATGTGTAGAGTTAATGGTTGCCTTGATTAATTGTTGAAGCTACACTACAAGATGTTCATAATAAACTGCTGGAATGTGTATATTGTGCTCCTTGTCACTTATTATAAAACAAAAGTGGAAAAAAAAAAAAAAACATTGCGCTCAACCAATACAAACTTAAACAAAGTGTGCGTAACCACAATCTGTGTCCAAAAAGTACAAATACTCAGTCGGCTTGCTCCTTTTAATACAGCTCTCTGTTCACCATAGCGGAATAAACGCCACCCATGTATTGGTTCTTCGATGTGCAATACATTTTGTTCCCCTGTACTTAACAGAGCTGAATTAAAGGAGATTTGGTTGTGAATACCCTTTTTTGTACTTTGTACATAGAACAACATAAAACTGTATGTGTCTTTCACCTTGATACTGTTACGTCTAACCCAATGTAGACATGCTGAATCCTGGCTTGTGCTGGATATAGCACCTCTTTACAAATTGGTTTTAATTAACCATTTAATTTGACACGCACATTTATGTACGACAAACGTTTTGTCTTGTGATTATACAAAAATCCCAGTAAGTGGATCATTTTTTATTTTACAGGGCAGCTAAACGACAAAGAGGTAGTATAATAAAGCAAAGTAACAAGATAATCCCAGTTGTAAATAACGTTGCAGTGATTGGCTGGCCTTTAGAGACCAACACGACATACAGAGTGATGAGGGATCTCAGCATAAGGCTGCACTGGTAACCCTTGCATAGTGCACTGACTGACATCACTGACTGATAGAAGACTAAAGTTGTATATAATTAAATTTGACAGAGCAGATGCAGTTTGGCAATGGTTTATATCATCACATATAGTCACAGGCTACAGTGCAACACTTGGGTTCTAACGGAGTTGTAGCTTGTGGCTGAGGTTTACATAGTAGAAAGTGTGAGGCAGGTGCACTGCTATGCTTCTTATGAGGTAGTTGCACTGTTGCTAGGTAACTAGAACAGCTGAAAAAGCACTTGTGGGAACTGGTTGGAACAAAATAAAGGCGCACGACATAAAGAGCCTCAATGCTCTGTTCCCCTGACTGCTATTTTAGGGCTAGCATGTTCTGAAGTGTTATGCCAGACTGAACTGAGTGAACACTAAACTAAATGAATTAACTCTGCAATGAGTTACTTTTGTCTCATACCTTGATTTGTTCTATAAACTAACTATTTTGATGGAAACATTGTATGATGTGGGAAGGCTAAGTCACACACAATACAAAATAAAATAAAGCATGTTTTTACTTGGTAGAAGAAGAAGAGAGTTTAAGATGACACTAGCATACTACATACACACAGTCTTGCTGGGGTGCGTATGGGCTTGTGCACCTGCTGCAGTGCTGGAGTGGAGGGCCTGTGTGAGGCTCTTGCCCGTTGAGTAGCTAGCGCGGTGCAATGTGTCAGGTTTGGAAGACATCGGTACTTGATACCTCTTGGGGATAGAAACATGCACAGCAGAGAACAAGTGGAGGTTATGCTGACATGCCCGGTACTTGGAGGTCAGGGCCGCAGAGTACGTGGGAAGCTCTGGGTTAGCAATAGGGTCCACTCTTGTTCCTCTCGTCCCGCTCTTCTTATCAAACATGAAACCATTTTCCTCTATGGGTTCTCCTCCTGGAGCCGTCTTGCCACTGCAGAGCTGGATGACTTTTTGAGGACTCCGGTGTGGTGATTTAATTGGTGGTAAAAATGTGAAGCTTTTAATGGGAACCACTGTATCATTAGGCCTATGCCTGTGTTTCTCGGGCTTAGTGGGCCTGTTCTCCAAGTATTTTGAAGGGAGATGGTGAGGCTGCAAAGAGGTCTCTCTGAGCATCCCTTCCTCCCCTATCTTTTCTTTGAGTATATTTGATGTGGTTTTCTGCATTGCATTGAGGACAGGCACATGAGACTCACAGCAGTGCTGTCCAATGCTGGCTGAGCTGTCTGCCTCAGGGATCGTTGGGTCAACAGACAAGGGGGTTGGGTTGTCAGCCTCCTTATGCATTGGTTTACTGTACCTCTTCTGAGTCAAAAGTATGCAGCTCAGTGGAGCAACTCTGGCCCAACCATGAACCTGTTTTTAAATTAAAAATAATGTTGCATGTTAAAAAAAAACTTAAATATAAATTGAAAGTTAGTAAAGTGGTGGAAATTATGATGATACTGGTATGTGAAGCTACATCCACACTAATACATTTCCTTTTTTTAACGGCCTTTTGAACCAAAAACAATCTTCGATCCACACAAGTGTTTAGGCTCTGTATCAGTAATGATATCCGTCAATATTGACCTAGTCTGGATCAATGGAAGTACATTTCCAAAATAACTTGCATGGACGCCTGGCTAATCGTAGCGTGCAAATGCAAATGAAGGGCGGGTTTTGCCTACAACTGCAGTTGGATCATAACGCCATAGTCCATATTAACTCGTGGTGTAACCATCCTTATTCCACAGCGCTGTGGGGATAGGTCTGGCAATGCGAGACTTATTAACCTAACTAGTCTGACAACGCATATCACATGACCATTCGCATACAGTGGGCATGCGCATGCCGGTGTAAACAGGAAGCAGATTGTCTAACTTTACAGAAAATACTTTGGAGAAAGAACAACAATGGCAAAAAGTAGGACCAGGGATTTATTTGCTTGGATCGAAGATGAGGTGGAACTGATACTGAAAGGTATGTAAGCCCACCTAACGATAAGATTGACTGATGTATGTCGTCGTTTCCAAAGATCTCAGTTTCTGCCAGTCTAGACTACAAAGCAACCCCGGAGTTTTCAAACTTTAACGGGTTTAGCAGTATTTCCAAATGTCTCCATTTTAGGAGGTCAGAAACGCCGGATTAGCATGGAAGCAAGGAGTAAACATAGCAATATATAATGTTTTAAACTAAATGTATTAGTGAGGATGCAGCCTGAGATGGAGTAATAATGATACCAATATCAGAAAAACATAGCTTACTATATACACAGTGTATGTATGTATGTATGTATGTATATATATATATATATATATATATATATATATATATATATATATATATATATACTGTATGTCTCAACACTAGTAATATAATCAATAAGAAATTGAAGCAGGTACTATTTTATACATTTGTTCTTCTCATTAGAAAATAATTTTGCCACTCACTAAAAACTGTGATAGAAGACAGAATCGACGTGTGCTATTGGTACAACAGTACAACAATCAGATAAAGGAAGGCAGTAAAAAAAAAAAAAAAAAAAAAGGTTTGCAGTAAGAAGATTTTCATTCACTTACAGCTTCTTCCCAACCAGGGTAACAATGATACTCATATGGCTCCTGTTCTTTCATGAAATCCTCCTCACTAATATCTAGAAGTGAATCGACATGTCTCCTTTCTTTTGTCTGATCCCCAGCTGCGTCCTCCTGTGTTGGAAGCTCCTCTGATCCCTCCACAGTTGTGTGATCCACTTCTTTTAAGGTCGCCATTATGTAGTTAACTCATGTGTTTCATGGTGATATCTAGAGGGAAAACAAACAGAACATACAAAAAAAAAAAATAGCATGTAAAAGATAGCCGGCCTGTTGTTGAGTTCTCTAAGTCAAGTTACACAAAACAGTTTGGTTTTGTTAGAAACCTTGAAAACTGACGTCACCAGACTTCACTCACTAAAAGGAAGAAGACATCTGGGATCCTGTAGCATTTTAAATGGGTTTGAAAAGCACAATTCACATACAACGGCTGCTATCTATCGTGATGAGTTGTCTTTGTTGTCGACAGAGTTCATTAGAGAATGCCTTTAGAGAGACGAGCTGCAACGCCGTCGTCATAGCAACTCGTAGAAGCTGCACAGGGAAGATGTGACGTAGAGAAAAGGGGAAGGAGTGAATGCGCTGCTGCTCCCAGATGAATTATTACATCTCTGTTATGCAATAGACACGGTAGGCTACCCCCGGTAATCCGGCGGTTCACGAAGCAGTAGAATAGAATACAGTAAAACAGAATAGAATAGTGACTTTTGATTGGAAATTGTTGGTATGAATATTAAGCCTAACTATCACAGAAAATTCAATTAAATGTGTTTATTTATTTTCTGTGGGTCTATCGGGGTCATCATTATGCGGCATTATGATGACCCCGATAGAAAATAAACAGAAAATAAATAAACAGTGGCAGTGTAAAAAGGGGAAGTTAACCGTGTTACCACTTGTGAAGCAGGAAACCATTTTGGTTAGTTGAGACGTTCACTTCTGCACGTATGCTACAGAAGTCAAACCCTGCTCCACGCAATTCCCGTCAGCTGTGAGAGGACATGTTCATCACACGGAAATGGAAACGAGCCATGGTCGCTGCTAAGAGAAAAGTCATATGCCTATTCTCTTTTTTATTATTATTTTTGTAGCAGACAATGGGATATATAATATTCACACGGCGGGATTTAAAGTGACTGATCTGCAGAAGGAAACGCTCACACCAACGGCTTGGTTTATTGGTCCAGAGCTGCGCAGTGTAAACCTCTGACGCAGCCGGAGCACCTATCCGCGGGGGGGACAGTGACAGCTGACTGCTCCATCTCTCGACACGCCGGTTTTTTCCCATCACGACCACTTCGGCTCTGCAGTGCAGGAACTGCTGCGTTTTATGGAAGCGGATCCCGTGCATCCTGTCGTGATCATGCTGCCCCCAAAGAGTTGCCTGCCGAGGAACTACAGCTGCATAGCCGGGCTGTTCGGAAGCCTGGCAGAGGCAAACCCGCGGCTTGAAGATGGGGATGATTTGGACATGATCAACGGTACCTGTGAAACCACCGAGAGCCCAGTTGTGGAAGAGAGACCACGGGGCAGAGAGGTCTCCCTGAAGCCTACACAAAGTCCAAATCTGCGTCGGAGGTGCAAGTCGCTGCCCACACCCACAGAGAGAGCAAAGTTAGAGATCGCCCGCAGAAGAAGCCCGACCAGTCAGAAAACGGTCCGGTTCGCCGACTCACTGGGCCTGGAGCTCATTTCAGTGAAGCACTTCGATGATACAGATGAGCCACAAGTGCCGGAGCGCATATTGGCCAAACTAGCCAAAGGACCCGTCCACCTTAATCATTTGAACACAAAGTTCCCCCGTGTTCCTGCGCAGTCTACGTTCATGGAGTTGCTGTTCACCAACCCAAGCACAGTACCCGGCTTTGAGCAGAAAGTGAGGGAGGTGAAAGTCATGTTAGAGTCCGTTGAGGTAGATGAATTCAGCCTCTCCGGGTTTGTGCGCGTGTTGAATCTGGCTTTCGAAAAGAGCGTCTCTTTGCGTTATTCTCTTAACAACTGGATTACATGCATGGACAGCCTGGCGTCCTATGTTCCCGACTCAAGCGACGGTGACACTGATAAGTTCTGTTTCAAGATAGTCATGCCTACTTACCTCGACAACGGAGGCACATTTCAGTTTGCAATTAAATACTGTGTTGGCGGGAAAGAGTTCTGGGACAATAATAATGGGAACAACTACAAAGTGCGGCGTAACCGGTTCAAGATGTCCCCACCCCGGGAATGGGAGAATGGATGGATTCACTTTATCTGAGCTTTGTCTGCAGTGACACACTGCGTGCGTAATTTGTGCGTAACTGATCCCCGGGTACTTTAGGTTTGACTGTTGCTTGTTAAGATTATTATTTTTTCTTTCCCCTGCCGTTGCCAGCTATACACACATGCTCTGACTCTGACAACAATTTCCAACAATGATTCAAACAGGCTATTCGCCCCGCTGTGGTAACAGATTGATTGGTGAAGACTCGGAAGGGATTCTGTTAGAACATTTGCCTTTAAGTCAGGGCTCTGTACAGCTTGGTACCCTTTGGGGGGCAATGTCACGTTATGTAATGTAGAAACACGTGCCACGGAAAACGTGCACATAATGCCGACTTGAGGCATCACGGCTCCTTTCAAGGGGTGCTGTAAAATGGTTTGGTGGCAGGAGATGTTTAAATTATCCGTTTGTTTTTCATGTGTGCAAAAATATCGGCTGGATGGGAAGCAGAAAGCATCACATCTTGGCTGATATGGATGCCAAGCGAACCTAGTAGCATACACTGGTTGTCTCCTGCAGGCTGGGAGAGACATACACACACTGACTTACTGAGTTGACAGACCAAAATATGTGGCAGGTTATTATGTTATAAAAAAGTTGTCTAATTTCCCACTGTCATGCCATTGAAAAATGCCTTATTTTAAGCCATTATGTTGGAATTAGACTAAATGCATTCAATGGTTATCATCAAGCTTTCAAGGCCTTCACTGGGAATTTGTGTCCATATACCTGTTGGCTTTCAATCCAGGGACATACTCATAAACTATTCAACATCCATTCTTTTGCTGAATTAATGTCAAAAATGTTATGGTTTTGCCCAAATAAAAAAAAAAATCAGGGGTCTAACCAAAGTTCAAAGACGATTAAAAAGTTTTCATTAGGAGAAAAAAATCACTTAAAGGTCCCATGACATGGTGCTCTTTGGATGCTTTTATATAGGCCTTAGTGGTCCCCTAATACTGTATCTGAAGTCTCTTTCCCAAAATTCAGCCTTGGTGCAGAATTACAGCCACTATAGCCAGTCCCACAATGAGCTTTCCTTAGTATGTGCCATTTCTCTGTCTGTAGCTATTGAGGAGGAGAGAGGGGGGGCAAGGTGGAGGGTGGGAGTGTGGCCTTGACCAACTGCCACGTTGCTTCTTTGAAAGCCATGATGTCTCTCTCTCATTGGTGGGCCAAATTCTCTGGGCGGGCAAAGCAGAGAAAGGGGAGGTAACCTTGCTCCTTATGACCTCATAAGGAGAAGATTCCAGATCGGCCCATCTGAGCTTTCATTTTCTCAAAGGTAAATAAAGTGAAATTTTCATGCCATGGGACCTTTAATTATAATGGCATCATGCATATTTCATCAAATCATAAAAGCTGTATTTATAAAGAATGGTAATACTGTACTAGGGATAACAATGAACCCCTTGAGCAGGTTTGCTGTCCCACCAAGGACAATACATTTAGTAGCAATGTTTGCCAAGTTAAATTTACCTCAAATTACTTGCAGACCTTTTCTCTTCTTCTTCAGGTTGATCGTTGTAAAACAGATCTTATTTTCACAGTAATTATTTTCTAACGGATACATTTAAACTGAAAAGTATTATTGTACATTTGCAAATTCAAAACACAATGCATATTCATTTCTAATGTTCTTGATTGCACTGTGTAACTCTGTTTTTCATAGAGCAGAGTTATAGATAAAGTAGCTATTACACAGACTACTGTGTTTAACCGGCTGTAAAGGTACTTGATAATATCCTCAGTCACCACTGTGCAAGAATAGTGCTGCTCCTGACCCCACATGATCTTAATGCTTTGAACCACCTGTCTGATATTTCCATCCGTAGATGGCAAACTGTTGTCTGATTACTTAATTTCCATACTATAAGCCTTGATTGATGTTATACCACCAGTCTGCCCTCTCCAGACAACAGCTATTCCATATACCGTTTTTTTTTATTAATTCACTGGCGGGTAGTCTTTCAAACCTGGTTCCGACCATTTGTGTTATCATGTACTTGGCTTGCATGTTGTAGTCTAATGAGTTTACTTAAAATGCAAATATTCATTAGTCTTTATTTATGTGTACAATATAATCACTGTTTCTGGCCATGTAGAAAGTTGAGACTCCAGTTTAGAGAGTAGAGGATCAACAGGCAGGATGCTTTTAATTCCAGTGCTCTGACTGAAATCTGTAAACATCACTTTGTCCTTTGTTTACATCATTACGGCATCAGAAGGAGGCTCTCCATTTAATGATGCCATCAGCTTGTAATGTGGATAAAGACTATTCCTGTAAGCACTTTGTTTTTGGAGCAGTTCCGCTGTGAATCCATCAGAAATGTTTGTCTTTAAATCTGACATGGTTTTTAAGGCTGTACCTGGTGGTGTTAGAATTGTTTTGCTAAAGTAAAAGATAGCCAGCTCTGAGTTGATATTTTCTTTCTCTACATTTATCACAAACATATCTGCATTTTCTCACCTGTTTGTTTTAAATACACTGTGGATATAAAAGGTCTTGCCACGGCAGAGCTTATTGTGTGTGATGTTGTTAAATCACTGGGCATTTGCATATTGTCTGCTTTGGTCCTTGTACACACTCAGAATTTATGCTGTGCAAAACCAGAAAGCATTAATTATCCAGGCTGAGACTTCTGATGTGGGTACTGAGAGATGCATCAATATAAATGTATCACTGCCAACACAGATTGTGTTTATTAGATTTGAACATCTTAGCAAGATCTGCTCTGTTAACAACAATGTATAGTTTGAGATTGCTTGACATAAATGAGTGTTTGAATATGATGCTTTCTCTATTTTTTCATCACATCTTTAGTTTAAGTTTCCAAAAAGTATGGAAACTGTAAGATACCAGTTTTAGCCCGGTATCTCCCACACTGCTGTTGTTATCGGTGCATCCCTACCATACAGAAAATGAAGGGCTTCTGGTCTGATTAGATTTTCACCTCAATGTATGCATAACATTTTTCATTAGAACTCACTGATATATAGATATGTATGTAAATGTGTTAATGTTTCATATTGAATGTCCTCCTGTAACCGTTCTATCCTGTGTGTACTTTTGAAGCATTTGAAAGGCAGAATTGAGAGATGTGAATTGTAAAAGTTTGTAATCTGACGATCCTGTGAAGTTGGAAAACAAAAACCCAAATTTAGTTGATTCTTTAAGCACACTCACTATTAGATTGAATTATTATTAAACCTTTCTTCAATATAATTTAATATAATGCTTGTTAAATAGGTAATACCCCTAACTGTGATCATTTGTCTCAATTGATGTTGCAGAAGATATTGTGGAAGTTTCCCTGAAATACGTACGTGAGCAGTACACCTGACTGAAATTAAATACATTGGAAACCCCATGTGCACAAATATACTGTAGGTGTACACTGCCTTTCTAAAATATGGGTTTACTTAGGGACAAGTTGCAGTGATGGAAGAATGCAAGTGCTTGTTTGTTAGGAAATAATGTGATGATGGATACAAATATGTGGACTCTGAACAATGACAAAAGGACATATATGGGCAAGATAGGTAACATGATACCTTTTTGCATGAGCGACTTATGATTGTAGCTGATACTGAGCAGACCAAGCAGGTCTAATGTACTTTGAGTGAGAACAAGGAAAGGGGCAAGGTTGCAAGTCACTATATATATATATATATATATATATATGAAAGCTTCTCCTGTAAATAGCTACTAACCAAGATGTTTTCCATTATTTGTCCCATTTTACTGCTTTTTTCCTCTGTGGAAAGCCTAAATCACCTCTGTCTTATTTATAACCATTGTATGGCACTTCATTTATTTCAGTGAGTTTTTGGTTTTTGTAAATCCTATGCAACCCCATATGTGTTCTAACATCTGCAGTCATCTTACTGTGTTATTCTGCATTGTGTGCTGTCTTTTATTTTCTCTTTCGCAGTGAACGTTAACCATTTGCATGTACAGCAGTAACATACCTTTATTTTTACGTTTAGTTTTTAATGTAACCTATATTTTGTTAAAACAATGGTTAATAAAGGAATTTGTGATGGAAACTAAATATTCTGCCAGTACTTCAAACTATCAACATGTTATTTTTATATTATAGCCTTTATTTAATTTCTCTCTTCTTACTACATGAACAGTGAGTGAATACAATCGGTTGCATAATACTGTAATCAGTTGTTTCAAAATCACATATCTTAGAATTGCAAAACTCCACATGTAAATAATATATTACTGTGATGCAGTGTGTGTTCCCAAGGTGTCTGACAATTCGATCAGCTGAGGATCTTATTTGCAAAGGGCTGTTGCTGGTCTCCAGTCATAAAGCAGCATACTGCAGTGGGCTGTAGCCATCGCCATTGTAGACATAGCTGCGGACATGTCCTTGAATTGATTACAGTCTGCAAACACGCCCCCTTCTGTTTATGGAAAGGGAGGGGTTGGAGCTTAAAGCAGGAAGAAGTGTGGGGGAGCTGAGCAAAGGTGCAATAAGCAGCATGTCAAAGATTTTATAAAAAGCTAATGATAACATTGTATTTTTGAGCTTTTTCACTTTTGGTTACATCCCTTTGGAGACATAAGTCCTCGAGGCACAAATAGTTAGTGCAGCTATTTAACTATAGTCAGACTTAATGCATAGCTTTCCTCTAATCAGCTGTTTAAAGCTTGGCAGAGACTTAAAGTGAAAACCATATATTAGATCTGAACATTATAAAACATCCCCACCGTCATGCAAACTCATGCATATCCCCATACCTAAGATTCATAGATTAGTGGTGGTATTGTTCTATTTCATTTCTTTTTCTGTGCTGTTTATGTACTAAAGTATTTTGGTTAACAAATACCAAAATACAATCAATCTACAATCTCTTTACTTCATACAAGCATCCCAGCCTTCTCTCTAAATAGCATATGTGATTCTAATAGGAGAAATAATAAGCCAACTGGCATGCAATTAAACAAAGCCACAGTCTCCAGAGTCCACTGACCAAGCCTGCGATTCTTTCATTAAAGGAATTAAATGGCCGATAAAGGCACTGTATAAGACTAGACTGATGGAAAGTAAAGTCTGATAATGGAGTCTTTTTTATTTGGAAAACTAACACAGTGAATGTGTGCTGCATTTAAAGCAGGTGTAGGTTGTGTATTTTGTGCGGGTGGTGTATTGGGAAGCCTCTGTGTCAGATTAGGAACACGATACTGCTTAATCTTCATGTACCGCTAAAACAGTGATGATGCTTACTTATGGTTGTGTTGACGGCGTCCCGACAATTTGTAGCTACTCTGCATGGCATCTTAATGCTTTCAGCAACCAGTCAGTGTGAATCCATATGGCCAGTAAAATAAAACCTGCTGTGAGAATCCAATGTAATTATATAATTAGAACTACTTATCAGTTGCTTTAAGTGGAAAATCACATAATTCCCCAGAATACAGATAAAGACAGATTAAAATATCAAATGTAAGTGAATGGTGAAGTAGGAAATTAAGACATTTAATTTGACTGCAGCATGGCACATTTGTCTTGTTTTTTTATATGACTATTTGTAAGATACACACAATATATATGAACATCAACTAATCAATTTACAGCAAAGTTGACTTTTGGCGTGACATCAGCAAAGTGCACGTATGCTTGTCTCTGTAATTACCCAGCTGTGGGAATCAGGAAACATTGTAATGCTGTGTAACAACAACTGCTTATATAACTGCTGTGTTCATGTGATGATGACTGTGTTCTGATTGTTCTCTCCCTCAGGCGTCTGGCTTTATTAGACTGCAACCACACAGCCATATTCATTCCACCTGCGTAGCTTCTCCCGCCTCATCCAAAGTGTGTCCTACGGTTTCAATCAGGGGCGTCGGACTGGGGTTAAAACCGATACTGATTACCAGGGCCCAAGGGGAGAGAGGGCCCTTGAAAAGTCTGTAATATATTTTTTTATCACCTGGATATTTTCATTTCCTAATTAAATTTCATAATGCATGTCAGATGAAATGTAAAGTTAGTGTATTGGCTGAATAACTTGGTTTATTGACCGACTACATTTTCTATACAGAAAAAGACTAAGGTCTCACCCACCCCTTGCTAATGCGCCAAATGGTTTAGTCCATCTGCACGCTTGAGCGTCTGGTGGAGCGCAAACTTCTGCTGTAGAAATGTCTTTCTCAAAGAAAGTCAAATCATGCTACCAAAAAAGAAAGGAAAGACAGGAGAAGGAGAGAAAACTAAATGAGGGGAAACAATTGGTAACTGACTTCTTTTCAAAGAAAGGTAAACTGCTTGAATATCTCCGTGACTGTTAGTGCTAAAAACAAACTGAGACCACCCATATAAAGAGCAGAACGTACACTTTCAAATGATAATTTGGTTATACATGTAATCTGAGGTAAAGGCTAAATAAATAAACTACACTAGCAATGCTGTTTGCATATAACACACCATTGTAATAGCCTAATTTAAAACATGTTTAATTTTAAATTAATAGGCTATAATGTCTATAATTAGCAATATGTTGAGGAACATCGGGGTCCATCAGGACTGCCTATGCATAGGGCCCAGGGTCTGGTGCTACGCCCCTGGTTTTAATATCATGGTTATGTCAACGCACACAAATAGGTTTAATGATTTCTAGGTTTAAAATATTAATGTGAGGCATTCAGAGAAATGCTGTGCCATGAGATTAATCCTGACTCAGCAGCATCCAGTGCGGCAGCGCATAGGTTACCGCCATAACCTCATCTCAGTGAACACTGGACCTGAATAATTAATTGGCTAAATGGTCTTTTACAACTTTGGAAAATGAATTCTGTTGTTTTGAAGTGTCTACTTGCACAGCTAACCAAGATGGCTCCCTATTTTCTTCGACCACAGCTGTTTCTTTTACTTTACTAAGGGTAAATCATCCATTGTGTTGCTTTCCCCAAAACCTCTTGTTAAAACTAAGCTTCTCCAATGTCTCAAAACAAATTCTTTTCCCATATACACGTATTTTCACTCTCTCACAAAGAGGTGAAAATCAGACGTGGCAGGAGTCATACTGAATCTTTGTCACAGTCTGCTTGCAGACCTTTCTCATCCTCTTTCCCTCTTCACAGCAAATTTCTTATCTCCTTTTCCTTGCTTATTAATAAGTTTTTTTGTAATCAATATACATTTTCTTATATATATTTTTGTAATTAATTTGATCCTCTGAGTGTGTATTGCTTTATTCAAGTTGGATGTTTTTTTTGTACTTAATCTATTGCATAATTTTAAAAAAACAAGTGGTGTATATCATGTGAACTTGTCTCATGAAAGGTCCAAAAACCACACCTACATGTTTTGTGGTTTTATAACAGTTGACAAAGACGAACAGTATACTGTACATGTGTGTTGTTTTGTGCTGAGTTCTGCTCTACTTGTGTTGCCTTTCTTTCTTGTTTATTTGTATTTTAAAAAGCCCTTTTTAACATTGAGGCCAGCGAACTACAGATGAAAAATCGCCTTTCGAGTAATTCTCGCATTTTTAACTACATATGATCATGTGTTTTATTAATTTGCACTGTCCCCTTCTTAAATAAACTCAATTGAATTGAATACATCATGAAATATTGATGGAGGGGGAGCCCAAATGTGCGTTTAGCTTTTGTCCCATTCACATGAAACCCTATTACTGTAGTAGGTCAACCGTAAACAGGCAGCTCCGCTACATCATACACTGTTTTGTTAGGTAAAGGTAGACAAACAAACTGACATAAGCACACACACGCACATGCACGCACGCACGCACGCGCGCACACACACACACACAGACATACACACACACACACACGCACACACACACACACACACACGCACACACACAGGAAGTTTCCACTATCTTGAAAAGGCTTGTTTTGTGAGGAACTAAGATGACTTGTTTGCCAACACACCATATTTCGACATGGAAAAGGAACTAGGTTAGAGCGGCTTCATAGGAAATGCTTTCCCAACAAAACAATGGCCATGTGCCAACGCTGCACACCACACATACAGTAAGTCAGATAAGCTTTTATGTGATTTATAACACAACAGCCTCCTGAAAAACAAAGAATTGACTCATGTTACTTCTGTACTTTGGAAATGGTGAACTTAAGTTATGTTGAGCAATGCTTGGAAACTTCACAGAATACTGCAATATCATTTCTGCTTATATAAGTGGCTATAATTGATACTTTTATAATAACAAAAATCAAATGACTGTAAAGACCATGTGTCAGTGTAAAAGGGGTTGTTAATAGTGATGAAGAACATTAAATATCTGTGCACTAACATGGCCAGGAGCGTTGGAATGTTGAGTAAAACTAGATACATCTTGAACCAGATATTACTACATACTCGCACTGCATGCTTATTTGGTCATATCTGTTCTATTGTGTGGGAGGTTGGGGAAATACCTACACCTTACAAAAGATTTGCACATTGCAAAAAGAGCAAACAGGTTAATAAATCACACGGGGTATCATGAGCACACCAATCATGTCTTTTTGAATTCACAATTATTGAAATTTTAGGACATTGCTAAATTGAATTTATGTTTAAAGTAAAACAACATGTTTTACCAGATGACATACAAACAAAGTTTAGTATAAAGTTTTAGGATAGATACGGGGGACATCATCTAAGGTACATTTTTGTATAAAGCTATAGTGCGTATAGTTTCTGTCGCCCCCATGAGGAATTCTAAGTAATTCAATCCAATTCAAATCACTTTATTCATCCCCAGGGGGCAATTAAATGACACAAAGATCAGCATATTCCACCACATACAGTACATCATCAATAAAATAAATAGATAATGACAACAAAACTGTCGGTGCGTTACATGATACAAGCTTTCCGTGATTGCGCACCCCCCACCCCTCCTCCACACAGTTAGTAGCCAAGGAGGACACGGAGGATTTTTGTGCGCGAAAGTCGCCGGACGACACAATCTTCTGAACATAGCAATACTGAGAAATACAGAGAGAGTTGTGTGGAGGTGATAGTCTTAATTAGCTTTGTAGCAACTCATTTGGCAATGGCTTGAATGTATGTATGTATGTATGTGTTTATTAAGATCAAAATGTTACGCACTATAGCTTTAAACACTGCCTACTCTTAAAAGCACGTGCATTTCCGTTTGTGGGTTGACATTGTCGAATGGACTGAACAATGAAATCAAACAGAGCCATAATATTATACAGTTCAAAAATAGTTTCAAGAAAACAATACTTGACTAATACAGAAAGGAGGAGACCTGAATATAGGAATTGAAATGTAATGTAAGTGTACAGTTGTATGTTGTTTTATTGTTGTATGACCGCAATTTTGTATGCTGTATATGCATATCTATTGTGAAGTATGTCTATAGGCATGATAAGCATCATGCTTCTGCCTGCTCCTTCTCAAACTTATCCTTTTCAAAGCTGAATTGTCTATGTTTGTGTTTTTATCTTTGTGTTTTTGTTTTTTTCTTTTACAACATACTGTTTGTCCAAGATAAATAAAAAATCAAATCAAATCAATTAAAGCTACAGAAAATGATCACCTGACTCTGCAGGTCCCCTCTGCTTTACAAAGCTTTAAGCCATGTTCAGCACAGTTGTTGTGGTGTCCGCCCCACAACTTTACTGTTTTGGTTAACTTTCACTGCTCTCAAACCGTCCTTTTTGCTAGCTCTGAAAACCCAGTGTACGCTACCTGCTCAGCACCAAACGACAGATCGGCGACTAGCAGCTGAGGCCTGTACTACAAAGCAGGATTTGGCGTTAACGAGCTAACTTAAGGCTCAACCCAGGATTTTCTGTACTACGAAGGTGGATCAGTTTTTATCGGGTTCAATCGCCGTGGTAACTCATGCTGAACACCTAACCTGGTCGGGAGCAGGTTAAGTAGGAGATCAGAGATCAAGCGGTGTAAAAGCACCGCCTACTGATCAATCAATAGGTCGATTGATAACGGCGTCACCATTCTTAAAGAAGATCAGGCGGAGCTCGGTGCAGAGAGAGAGAGAGAGAGAGGGGGAGAGAGGGGTGAGCTCATAAAAGTTAAAACATTGAGAGACCAACAACCCCGTTAACATGGGTATTTTTATGAAATATAGCCTATATATTTTAATGGGAGGGAATTACATATCCGCTTCTTGAGCCATGTGTCGCCAATGCGCACATCGGTTTGAATTATGTTTTTATATTTTTTATTTGCTCTCACGGTCGCTTCCCACTGCCAAGGTTGCAACTGAAATAATAGGCTAAAGCAACGACAGTTTATTGAAAGCACAAGTGTAATTATGGTCAGATCTTGGTCCTGACTGACTGACTATTTATTTATTTTTTTGCCAGCTTTCCTTCCTGTTTTAGGAGGCAGCGACTGTATTGCGTTTTCCCTGTAAAACCGTGTCTGTGTTCTTCATATTTATGGAGAATTATAATATGCTCTTTTTATATAACATGCGGCTCTGGTAGATGTTTGCGATTGGTCGTGGTGCGCAAACCCCGCCTCTTTTATGTGAACGCGCGCGCCGCTGGATTGGGAAACCCTGAGTTGACTGAACTAGTTGATAACCAGCGTCGTAGTACAGTTTATGCGGGACCGCGGTTGTTAGGTTAGGTGAAGCCGGATTACTGAAAGAAATCCAGGACAAGTTGATCTTGCTTTGTAGTACAAGCCTCTGGTGAACCTAGTGGAGCATTTAGCAGCTAAAGTAACAGATATTTCGAGTTTGTGGAGACCAATCACAGCACTAAAAGAGTTCATATTGGACAGACACATGACTCCAGGTGAATAATTATGTTCCCTAAAGGTTAGCTTTGTAAATAACTGTTTGTTTAAAACGTCCATATCAACTTAAAAGGATGATATGTCAGTGTTGTGTTCACAACTTGTTTCCATTGTTGTTTTGGTGCCCCAAGTGGCCAAAAAAAGAAAGCAGAGCATTTATTGACAGTGTCCGGAAAAGAAGTAGCCCCGTCCATTGTGTGTGACATGTGAATCTAAAGAGCTGTATAGGCGGTCCTCTCCCCCATTAATGACTGTTTAGTATGCTGCTGATCTCCCTCCAAACCTCCAGGTCTACCAGACCAGACCTCATATATTAAAACCAAAGTTCTGTTTTATATATCAGCACAGCAGGAGTTATTGCACCAGGGAATATTACTCTGAATAAAACAAAAGGATTACATTATTACATTTCCTGCCTCATTTTAACATTTCATCTCTTCATTTTTCTTCCATTCTCCACTATTTTCAATTTCAATTTGCTGATGCTCTAAATTGCTTTGTCCATTCTGTTCATTGCTCTCTTTTCCCTCTCTCCTTACATTTTCCACTATCCTTTCTCTCTCTCTCTCTCTCTCTCTCTCTCTCTCTCTCTCTCTCTTTCTCTCAATCTCTCTCTCTATTCCAATAATGCAATGAACATTCAGACCACTGCAGACACAGTAAATTTCTTGCACTGGCACCAGGGAAGAACTCCGGGCCAGAGGCCCACTCATGAATTAATCTACCTAAGATGGATAAACAGAAAGCATCTAGCTGACGAATAGGTGGAAAGACTTGGTGGGCATGTGTATAAAAGCACACACACGAGTGCGTGCACACACTGAAGGACCGTGTGGTGAGTGGAGATACAGCTGACAGGCCTGCTATTCTAAAAATGACCTGTATGTCATGCTGAGATAGGTAACTTATTGAGGACACTGGAAGGATTTCTGCTTCAGCCAATAGTGTTGCCAAATGCGGGTTTGACACAGTGCCTAAGAGATCCCATGGTGGTAAAATAGAGTAAATGTACCTATCCATTTACAGATTTAACTCATTATGACTATTATGATAAGACATAGAAGTATGTGGATATTGGAATGGAGTAGGTGGGCACAGAAATATTGCTCATATGTGAGTGTTGAACATTTCATTCCCAAGCCAAATAATATGCTGCTATAGCATATCTAATCTGGCTGCAGGAATTTTCTCCCATTCAGGCACAAGAGCTTTAGTGATGTTGAGCACTGAAGTTGAGCGATAAGGCCTGGCTTGCAGTCTGTGTTCCTGTTCCTTCCAAAGGTGTTGGATGGGGTTGAGGTCAGGTCTCTGCATTAACATTTCCCTCAGTTGGATCCACAGGGCCCAAACTATGGAAAACATCCACAGACCGAAAGTATGTGGAAAGAGAAAGGGGTGGAACGGGGTGGTTGAATGTTGGATATAAGTTAGAGGATCGGTAGCATTGGGCTTACTTGATTTGAAAATGTGAACCAAGAGGTGTGGCTGAGACATGTTGTGTCATGATTGAAGAGGAATGAAATAGTATTGACTGAACTTTTAGCTTTATAGAATATGAATATGTCAGAGTTGGTAGAGCTGTGCACAGATTTATCTGGCATGATGTTTTTCAGGTAGTGGTAGTTGCACCCAATGCATGCTGGGAGAGACTTTAGTCCCTGGGGACTTGGTGGGTAAAACCATTCAATGAGATTAGCTATTTGAGTTTGAGTTTAATTTATTTATGAAAGGGGACAGTGCAAATTAATAAAACACATGATTTCCAATGGGTTAAAAAAGCCAGAATTAGCCAAAAGGCTATTTTTCATCTGTAGTCCCCTGCCTTCGATGTTAAAAAAAGCCTTTTTTGGTTCACATGAATACACTGTGTGGTGTGCGTGTGTGTGTGTCTGTGTGTGTGTGTCTTGTGTGTGTCTTGTGTGTGTCTTGTTAGTGCATAGGGGTTCGCTAGAGAGAGAGAGAGAGAGAAAAAAAGAGAATACACTCAGCATCAAATGGAGAAGGTCACCCTTCACAATTCTCAACAGTGCAAAGAGAGGAAGTATCAGTCCAGTGTGTCTGTAACAGGAGCCAAAGATGCCAGCCTGTCTCTCACTGTGTCTCTTATTGTGTGTCCCTGGGGGACTTTGGCACCCCAATCCTCCCTCCTTATCATTGTCACCACTGCATGGATGCCCTGGGCACTTTGTCACCAGGAATGACGTCACTGACTCTCACCCCTGCTCTCATTTCTAAATAAAAATCCTGTGTGCTGTTTAGGAGCAGGGCCGGGCACATTAGTGATTCAGCAAAACGTGACTGCTGTCAGAACAAATATTTGTTAGCTTGTTTGGAGGCGTCTTTTCCTGAATATGGAGGCTGGAGATATATTGGGCATGAACACGCGGTAATGCATAAACATGAAAATACTACAAGTTTATTTATGCATACACATATGTGTTTGTGTGTGCGTGTGTGTGTGTGTGTGTGTGCATGTGTGTGTGTGTGTGTGTGTGTGTGTGTGTGTGTGTGTGTGTGTGTGTGTGTGTGTGTGTGAGAATGCTGTGTGTATATTTAGGTTGCCCTCACACTGTATGTTTGCCTTATGGTAACCTGAATCATATCATTTTCACCCTGGTGGTTACATCTCTATAAGCCTTGTTGCTTTTGGGTGCAGAGCACTCACAACAGGTCTCATTAAATAATAATGATGTTGCTGCACTCTCACACACCTCTCTGTGTGTCTGGCTTCTATCCCAAAGCACTCTCTTATGTCTCTCTGACTCTCCTACAGACAGTGGCAGGTCACATGGAGGGAACGTGTGACTGGACGTACCGTAGTCTTTCTTTCTGCCAATGACGCTTCGCTCAGCCGCTGATACCCAATCCACACTCATGAACACCCACCCACCCATGTACGTGCCTAGGTGTAGTTTGTGTGTAGGTGTATGCGTCTAGTGTCAGTGTAGTTCTATCTGATCTATTCGCTTAGACCAACTGAGTCAATGACATCCAATGAAATCACTTCTCATGACCCATTTCTATAGAAATTAATTTTAATCACTTTACCTAATTGTTTTACTGTACATTTATTTTTTTTATGCATTGAGAATGAACCATCAAGCTCAACATTTTAATTTAACATTTTACAGTTTTTTGAAATGTAATTCTCTCTTGTCATTGCAGTTTTTGCATAAACAGATACAGCCTCATTATATACTTGTATTTTAAAAATAGTTCTAGAAATGAAATTATTGGTATGTATGTATGTATGTATGTATGTATTCTCCAGATTTCTGAACTCTGTAGTTCTGCAGATGCTCCACAGTCCTGACATGTGCGTTGTGTTTATTTAAGCACATGCACACGTGTAGAAGAAAGTTTATCAAACCGATGCGCTTCATGCATGTGTGCACTGAGACTGCATATGGTGACTTTTACTCCTGAGGTTTGGAGCTCACTCTCTGCTGCCCTCTTTTGTGCTAACATGTTAAAACATTATAGTAACCTGCGTTACTTCAAGTGCTGCAGAGAAAACATCAAGGTTCAGAATTCATCAGCGTTAGGCTGTCAGTGGGGAGACAATTAATGATCTGCTCTTATGTAAATCCTTGCGTATTGACAATTGACTGCCTTATCATCAATGATAATTTACTTTAATCCTACAATGCTGTTGATATTGCAAAAGCCACATTTGCCGCTCAACACCCCGACTGTCACACACACACACACACACACACACACACACACATGCACGCACACATATGCACACACACGCACACACACAAATCCTTTTAAAATGGTGTAAATCCTCAGGCAAATCAGGTTAATGAAGGAGGCTTTGTTGGTGCTCGCTCTGAAGGCTTGTGTTCTTGCTCACAACCTTCTAAATGTGTCTCATCTGTCCGGATGCTCCACAGGTTAGCAGATTATAGAGAACAAAGCCCAGAATATGAGCCTGCTGGCAGCAGAGAGGCTGTCTCTTGGGCCCAGTCATCAGAATCAGCATCACTGCCTCCATCTGTCTGAAGGACAGCACTCTATCTCCCCTGTCACCCTCTCACACTCCATCTGGTCTCCTCTCTGCTGTTTGTGTGTGTGTGTGTGCGTGCGTGTGGGTATGTGTGCACGCGCGCGTGTGTGTGTGTTTGTGTGTGTGTGTGTGTGTGTGTGTGTGTGTGTGTGTGTCACCATGACCATCATCACACTCATACTGTCGGAACTTTGCTCTTGTGTATGTTTTTTAATTATTACATGTCTTCCTCATTTACATGTTACAGTAAATCAAACTACCCTCACACACATAAACACACAGGAAATGATCTCACATACTGTGAGTTACAGGTACGGTAACACAAACGTGGACATGTTCATGCGCCCATCAGCAACAGCAAGATCACTGCAATTAAAAAAAGAAAAAAATCTCTACCTCTTACTCATTTGCTTTCATTTCTCCAAAGACTTGACTGTTGCCATGGTGACCTCCTACTCCATCGTAGGTGAGACCCCAATCTTACCAATTATGTGTCAGGTGAATATATGTGGTCATACCAGAAGATTAACTACAATGATGGATCTCTCTTTCTTTAATTTCGAAAAGCGGTAGAGAGGTTAATACAAACAATGAAGTTGAAAAAAAAATCTCCGCTCATTCATCACAGCAGCTGTCAAACATATAGCTGACACTTCCATGCCATTAGGAAGAGGTTTTGGCAGGAAATGAGTGGAGGGCTTATGATTTTGGCGGCACCGTATAAGTGTGTGAGAAAGGATAAAGCAGCGCTCTTAAGTGTCCTCCACTCAGTGTTGTTTCAGCTGGGCAGCCTCGGGGACAACAGGAAGAGATCCAGAGGGAAGAATTTCAGCAGCACAGACAGACAGACTGACAGAGAGACAGATTGACTGACTGACTGACTGACTAGTCCATCCCTACTGACACAGACCCTTTGTATGAAAATCCAAAAGTGTGTTTGTGTTAAACCATTAATTAATGTAGGTTTTAAATGATAAGATATATCCCTTATTCATCACAATCATCATCAGGCACTTGTGTGTTGAAGCCATAATGACCTCATTTAAACTTGACAGACTGAAAAAAAAGGGTGAAATATGGCAGCAATGATGTCCTCCAGACGTAGCTTAATACTTACGTGTGTGTGTGTGTGTGTGTGTGTGTGTGTGTGTGTGTGTGTGTGTGTGTGTGTGTGTGTGTGTGTGTGTGTGCTTGAATGGATAACAATCACCAAAGGGATGTATGTGAGCTACATTGTATTTGGGGCCTTGGCATGTGATAACAGGTGCAACATTTTGCATTTATATTTTATTGTAACACATACGGATTAAATGAGAAAGAAACAGTTGTTGTGACTTGAAATTAGTGCAGTCTCAGGATGTGCAGTAGCAGCCTGCCAATAACAGCTGTTGTTGGTGTATTCATTCAGTGGGAACAAAATGTTACAGATGAGATTTTGTAGCATTCATTTCATGTCATTTTTTCTTTTGTAGACTGCCTAGCTCGAATGATGTGTTTCCAGTTTCCATTGCAGTAGAGTTTATTTAGTCATTTCAACATAACTAAATATTGTCATTGTTTTACCATATACCAGCTTTTACTGTAAAAGGTCACACTTTCTTGTTATGAAACATCAATTGAGTATACTGACGTGTTGTTTGTGTTTACTGAGGGTAAAAAAAATTTCCACAGTCATGAAAGATTGATTACAACACAGTGGAAACTATGTAATCATAATGTCTGCTTTAAAAAGGGACTACTTTACCTTTCTGCCCTCTGACCACAGTCTACACCATAGCCGTGTTCCTCTGACTGCAAGGACCTCATTTCATTTTGTGACATGTAAATTCATTTGTCATAGGCCATGTACAAAAAATGAATCTCAAGCAACAAGATTGTCTGCAGTCTCTGCAGTCTCGCTGCCCTTCTTTGTTGGGAGCCAAAAGAGATGCAGTTATTCTCAGCCGTATTGACTGTCTGCTGCTTGCTTCACACATGAACAGTCCTGATTAAACACATGGAGAGAAAGAATAAAAAGACCCAAATCAATAAAATCTTCTTTTGGCATGATTGTGACTTTTTGACAGTGTGTGTTTCTTAGCAACTGATGACGTGTTTGTCTCATTCCTTGCAAATGTTGACTATGTACCTTAAATATTAGGGTCAGAGATCCCTTGCAAAACGCACGGTTGTCTTTTGGATAGTATGCAGCACAAGTATAAAATTGTAACAATTACATTATTAATAAGACAATTTATTTTTAAAATCTGTATATTGAAAAGTGCAGTGTGCACCGTGGCATAAATCAAACTTTCATTTTCTTTGTAACAGTGATATTATCTACAATAATATGTACTTTATGATGTTTAGTTAAGTCATACCAGAAGTGTATTTTATTACTTTTGATATCAGAGCTGGTATGTAACTGTGATATCTATGGAAGACTAGTTGGTTATATAGTAAAAATAGTTCATTTTTACAGCCTCATGATGGCAGCAGAGTGACATGATTGGGTTCTTCTGACAGAGCAGGGGGAGACTTAACAAGAAAATAAATTGTAACCTCATCCTCTGTGCCTTTGAGGAGTCTGGTAAAATTGCTGTATAAAAATGCTCTCGTTGGCTTCCCCTACTGCCCTCCTCTCTGTCTCTCTCTGTCTTGAGGGGAGGGATTGTAAGGACTGCTGCCTATTAACAAGAGTCTGCGAGAGAGATGTGTTGACGCGAGGCCAGCTCAGCTCTCAATCTGAAGAATGTGTTGGCATATACAAGGGGCGCCACTCAAATGGAACTTTAATTCATTTACACAAAAACCAGAACAGTCGTAAAAGCAGACCTCACTGCCGAGAGCTAACAGCTTAGGTAATAAAGGCTGGAACATCACTTCCTTTAACCTGAGAATGAGCCTTTTATAGGGTTTTTATTTCAATATATGTTGCACATTGAATGGGATGATAGCACGTCCTCCTGTGAGTGTGTGTATGCCTGTATGCATGGTTGTGTGTGTGTGTGTGTGTGTGTGTGTGTGTGTCAGATGGTAGAGGTGGGCTGTGAATGAGCCTTTGATGTAGCCTGCCAAGTTTCCCCTGTGGACAGCAGCTGTTATGATAAACACGCTGTCTAGTAGCAACAGATCCTCCCAAGATGGTTCCCAACCCCTCCTCTCCACTCTCCACTCTCCTTTCCTACTTTCCCTCTCTTTTCTCCCAAGGCTGTGTTTAATGGAAGGGAAATGAAAACAATAGCGGCTGCCAGTCTGCAGGCCAGCAACAGCTCTGCCAACCTGACAGTAAGTCAGAGACAGATACTGTGAGAGAAAGACTGCGATATACCAAACACAGTCCAGACAGTGTTTTTTAAGGTGTTTTACATGGGGGGTGAATTGAGGGGATTGATTGTGCATGACCATCTATATTAAATATCCAGCCAACCCAGAGAGATGAGGCCTTATGGGCGTCTAACATGCTGGATGTGTCGTTGATGGACACCAACTTCTATCCTCTTATGTGAGCCTTCTTTTATGTGAGCCCACTTTTCACCCAGAATGGTAGCCGAGGTCGCAATACTTTCTGGAAATGATTAAATTTCCATTAGCTGGTCTATTTTTGTGTAATTTTCAAGTCTAAAATACAATTTTTTTTCTGGGCTCACTCTGACCTCTGAACAGAAATACTACAGTATATACAATACTGATCTCCAAAAAGATTTTGCTGAGATTTTACACGGACCAAATGAATAAAATCCAATAGGCACAACTTCCCCAAACATATGAGAGTTTCTACTCCGATACATGAGGAATTTTGGCACAAATAGCAGTCTGTAACTTAAAAAACCTGACCAGAGCCAGGTAAGAATGGTTCAAAATGTGACTGTTTTGCTGCTACATTTTTGTGTGTCACAGTATTTAGCATTCCACTCATTTCAAACAGTATTTATGCACATAATTATTATATTAAATAAATAAATAAAAGAATTACACAATTACTGTTCAAAAAACGAATCACCACTAAATCATTTAAAGTATTTATTTTCCCCTCCAAAGTGTATGGCTGATGACACAGGTTTGTCACAGGGTACCCACACAAGGAATGAAGAGATATCAAGTCAACTCTGTCTTTTACTCATTTTCAGCTGGCCAGGTTTACTCATCAGTCAGATCTTGTAAAACGATGTTGGTTTCCATGATCTTTGGCTCTCCACAGTCATACCCACGTTGTTGAGTGATGGTGGAGGATGAGGACACACACACACAAACACACACACGCACACACACGCACACACACACACACACACACACACACACACACACACGCACGCACACATGCACACACGCGCACACACACAAGCCCACACGCACACACACACGCACAGACACACACACACACACACACACACACACACACACACACACACACACACACACACACACACACACACACACACACACACACACACATGCACTGTGGTCATGGCAGGCCCACACCACAGGCACCCATGTGGAACGAGTCAGTGAACAGGCCTTTATTCCTGCACTGAGCTGCTCTATGAGTAAACTCACTCAAACTCTCAAACGTTGTGTGTCAATCCTCTTTACTTACTCATTTAGTTACGTGTGCGTTGCCAGCTCTATAACTACTAAAAGTCATTCAAGTCTCACTTAGTTCCTTTTGTCCGGTTTGCATGCTGACCCTCTTACCTGGAGGTTTTTGTTTGTCTTCTCTGTGACCTTACAGTGAACTCTCTGAAGTTGGCCTGTTGCCCAGTAAGGGATGGGCAGCCCATTTGGCCCCTCAGTACCTGTCCGACACACTGATTGGGTTACTGAGTGTGGCAGGCATGTGCAGAGGTATACAAAGCTCCTTTGCTCCTGGAAGTGCAAACCCCAGGCACCCTGTGTGTGCATTTATATGTGTGTTACTGTGTGCATGTTTGTGTACGTACAAAAACACTTGGAAACCTCTGGGTGTTTTCAGTAGGGGGAAAGGTGAAGAGGACTCTCCACTCAGAGCAACCATCTTTTTCCATGACAAACACCTCAAACCCAATCCCTCTGTGTGAGTGTATGTTTAGGAATGGAGGAGGTGTGATTGGAGTGGTTAATTCAATAAAGACTTATCTTTCCCCTGTGAGGGTATCCCACACAAGCTAAATGTATCTCAGTGGGATATCACTTTTCCTGCACACCCCGTCTCTCTCCTCGGCACATTTTGCACACACAACACCAAAAAAAAACCCTCAGGCATCAGTCAGTGAGCCAATCCATCATGGGGAGTTTGCACTGATGAGCAGAAAAGGGAAAAAAGAGAAGTAGTTGGCGAAAGAGAGGAACAGATGTGGGGTTAGAGAGGGAGAAGTGGAAAAGGGGAGAAGATCTAGAGCCCTGATTGTGGTGTTGGATGAGGGAGAGGATGCTGGTTGATAGCTGGTGTGAAGTGTGTGTGTGTGTGTGTGTGTGTGTGTGTGTGTGTGTGTGTGTGTGAGAGAGAGAGAGAGAGAGAGAACATGGGTGATGTGTGGTATCTGTTGCAGGTTTGACTTTTTCTTTTTTTTTCCTATAAATTAAGTCCTGTCTTTGTTAGCTCCAATATGCGTGAGAACTCCTCTACGGCGATAACTCACGTCACGTCAGATTTCTGCAGTGAAAACATCAGACAAAAGGCTGGTGGATTTATACTGGTCAGAAATCAGTCAAACTAAGGGAGAAACCACACTACTGTCACGATTAGAGTCCAATAATGAAAGATTGGATAAATGCAGATGTTGGACTGCTTGGAAATGCAACAATGTACGACAGGCCTTACCACAACTAGACTATTGTGTTACCAGAGGATGAATATCAGAGTTGGAGACAGAAAATAACTTATAATTCAGTTTATGTGTGCATGTAGGTGTGCGATGTAGGTACTGTGTGTGAGGGCTTGATTATAGGTGCTAATACTAGTCGCAATGATTGCATCCTTAAACAGTCAAAGAAACTGCTGAGTAAACAAACTAAGGAATCTCGTATTGATAACTATGATCAGCTTTGGACTTCTGGAACATCCTGGAATGTTGCATCTCACTGGAGGGTAATAAAAGTTGGAGAAGAAGGGCAAATGGTGGAGAGAAGCAAGAGAGGAGTTGGGGCCAAAGGAGTTTAAAGGAGTGGAAAAAAAGGAAGAGAGAGAGAGAGAGAGAGAGAGAGAGAGTGAGGAGAGGTTTCCAATGTAGGACTGTGTGGCTGGCTCTGTGCTCCTGTTCTGCTAGGCGGCCGTGGCTGGCTAAATAAACAATCCTAATTGGCTGTGGAGCCCCACTAGTCTGGGGTTTCACTCGCTTTCATCCTCGGGAAACTGCCGGGAAGCTGTGGGAGAACTGAGGTGAGGCATCATGATAAACACACATGTGCTTAATCACGCACTCTCAGACATGTATGCACAAACAGGGTAAAACTTGATTAAATGCACAGAGGCTGCTTTTCTGATTCTGTGCTCTTTCAGTCTTCAGGTAAATGGTGATACATGAGAATTAGTTTATAAACTGTGGCGAGCGGGCTCCCCTGCCTGCAGCATAGCTCAGAGGAGAGTAATGTGGCCACCTGCTCGGCACATCTGGGGATGAGCAATGTACCACACAAACACACACACACACACACACACACACACACACACACACACACACACACACACACACACACACACACACACACACACACACACACACAGACTTCTTATGCACTGAAATACTGTAGATGCAGACTCAGACACATGCACAATCACACATGATTCATACCACATAAATACACACTGACAGACAAACACAACAGCAAATTCTGGATGTGGCAGACACAGCCAAAGCCCCAATGCCTAAGCTACTCTAACAGTATTACGGCAATGACTATGGAACAATCACAACACAGCAGACCTTATCCATCATGGACCATTTAGATTCATCTGCTGAGGTTTGATGAAGAAATTAATTCTTCTTCTTTTACAGTAACAACACAAGCTCAGTCCAGCACACAGTTCAGTACTTCAATATGACAGACATCTAGGGGTGTGAAGGACAGCCGTGTCCAAATTTGTCAACTTTTTCTTGTCATCCAAACTAAACAATCATGCCTGTTTATATTTGCTAGTGTATGTATTATAAGAGAGAATATCACTGTTGTACGAAGAAGTGGGTATGACCAGGTCAGAAAAATGAGTGTGATGTATAAGGGGATTTAGTAGAGATGTCTAATGGAAAATCAACATTAAAGCTGGAATGATTTGGTTGGCTCTCATCTTTCTAAATAATGCTTTTGAATCAACAAGCTTTTATTTTTATGTTACTATCCTGCCACAGCTAACCTTTGATACATTGCCTAAAGCATATTGTATGATCTTGCCTGCAAAGAGTGCCTTAAGGAAAAAGAAGACTGAAGACTGTGGTTTCAATGTGATGGAATTGTGTTGTCTGTGAGAAAGAAAGAAGAAAGACAGGCTATTTTGCTCTCAGGGCTCTGGCCCTTAGCCCGACGTGGCTTGGGAAGGGGGATTGTGAAAGCGGTTGTCATGGAAGAGAGCAGTAGAATAGAGAGAGGGAGAGGAAAGGAAAAACCTTGCTCTCTTGAGATGCATAGTACTGGTCACTTGATGTCTCTACTTTAAATGTTCTGTTTCATAGGCTCGGCAACAAGAAAAAGAACATGGGGGAATGGGAAAAGTGACTGATTAGAAATGTAAAAGCATAACATGTCATTCTCAAACAAATGAATGTCATGTTTTGTACACCTGCAACAGAAATGATGCCTGCAAAAAAATGTCATTAAAAAATCTAAATGAATCAAGAAACATGAGTAAGAGTCTAGTTAGTTGCTCTGTGAGGTAATTAGGCAGTGTGCCTCTTTAAGCTAAATGCTAAAAATCAGCATGCTAGCATGTTCACAATGACAATACTAACTGATGTTTAGTAGTTATAATCTACCATGTTCACCATCTTAGTTTAGTGTGTTAGTATGCTAACATTTTGCTAATTAATAACACAGCTGAGGCTGATGGGAATGTCACTAGTTTTGCATGTATTGCAAGTATGTACCCATTTTCAAGGCAATTCATCCAATAGCTGTTTGGACATTTCACTCAAAACCACAAATGTCAACCTCATCGAGACAAAGGATCACCAAAATTAGGATTAATTGTCTAGGATGACTAAATGACTATTGATATATATTTTTTTTGTTTAGCAATTTTTTTATTGATTTTCCATTAAACCATGTAGCATTTTCTACAGCACATATTCATCCTCAGGGCACCATGAATGCCTATGCAAAATATCATGGCAATTCATCCAGTAATTAGTGACATATTTCAGTCTGTGGACTGGTCAGTTGACATTCCTGGAGCCACGCCACTAGAAATACAAAGTACATCACCAGATCTATGAATTAATCTCTGGGAGTTGTGACATTTATCACATTAAAGCGAAACACTGTTATATATGGAAAAGTCAGCACATCATCATCATATGTACAAACAAATGTTCAAAAATTAAATATCTTTTTTAATGGTTTAAACATAAACTGTTAGAAATATCTTTCCTCGTCTTCCAAGACATCCTCTGGAAATGCAGAGTTTATAGTGTTTAATGGCTCTAGCAATAGGGACCAAGTTGTGAGTCAAAGCAAAGGGTTGAATGTACAGATGGCTCCGACCCAAACGCAGCGGCGCAGCCGGCCTCCATCCTTCCTCCCTTCTTAACTTTTTCTCCTCACATGACTACTGGCTCACACTCAGCACTCACACTGCTCCTCGCGTGACCAACACACCCCAGGAATCCAGACAAGCCGTGAGAGGAGATTCAGTGCATGTGTGTGTGTGTGTGTGTGTGTGTGTGTGTGTGTGTGTGTGTGTGTGTGTGTGTGTGTGTGTGTGCGTGTGTGTGTGTGTGTGTGTGTGTGTGTGTGTGTGTGTGTGTGTGTGTGTGTGTGTGTGTGTGTGTGTGTGTGTGTGTGTGTGTGTGTGTATGTGCAGGGAATTAAAGACTCCCTCTGCAAATTGTGTGTATGTCAGGAACCTCATGTATCAGACAGCACCTCTGTTCACTGGAGCAAAATGAACAGGACACAAGGGGCTTTCCTACCTGGCTTGAATACTCCGCTCACTGACAAACACACACACACACACACACACACACACGGGTTAAAGGGCAGAACCTGAGAAGGAAATGACAGCTGCGACTGTATGTGCGTAAATGTGTTTGCCAGGGGTTGAGAACAAATGCATTTTCTCCTCTCTGGGACAAAGGACAAGTGACCTAGCTGCTCATACCAAGAAAAATATACAATCACACACCCATGCATCAACACATGCACAGCCACACACACACACACACACACACACACACACACACACACACACACACACACACACACACACACACACACACACACACACACACATACAAAGACAGAAAGGTGATAGAGGAAGATGAAGAGACAACAAGAGGGGGTAGATATTGACTGCTGAAAAGACTGAAAGGCGGGGTGGTAGAAAATGAATTGGATTATTTGATAGGGACGAGGGTGGGTGGTAATCACTTTTTCCAGGGACCTCTCCGAAGATGTCATGTCATCAGCATTTCCCTGGCAGCTCGCTTGCAGTGAGAGAGGGAGGGAAAGAGGGACTGAAGAGAGGGGAAGGAGGGAGAGCTCGGCTGAGGGCGCGCTTCTTCCGAAGGTGGCAGGCAGCCAACAATAACAGCCGACTCCAGTAGGTCGGCACAGGAAGGGGGGGTGGGGGTGAGTGTGTGTTTTTGTGGATCTATGTGTGTGTGTGTACGTGAATGGGGAGGGGGCTGTTAAAGCCCTTATGTGTGCACCCTGCGCACCTCAAGCGTTCCCGTTTGTTGTTCCCGAGCCAGAGGGCCTTCGGGGGAGTCGTTACACCACATTCCTTTCCCATTATTCCAGGCGTCTCTTTACGAGCAGCAACATCCCCGGTTTCGCCTGGCCTTTCCTCTCGCCTCTCTGATGTCCTGTGTTTTCATCCTCGTCATTACTTTTTGGTTATTAGCTGCCGCTGCTGAGGCGAAAGATGGTGATGTGTCAGAGAGCAGGGGCGGGGGGAGGGGGAGGGGCAGGAGATATAGGGGTTCTGCTACTACAAAGCGTGTGTGTGTGTGTGTGTGTGTGTGTGTGTGTGTGTGTGTGTGTGTGTGTGTGTGTGTGTGTGTGTGTGTGTGTATGTGTGTGTGCGTGTGTGTGCCTGTGCCTGTGCATTCTGCGGGACATCATACTGTAACCTAGAGAAGGATGTCAGAGTTAGAAATAGTTTGCCAACATCTGCTGCAGAAAACAGGTGTCCCAGGATCTCCAGTTCCATGTGGATCACTGATGACCCAGCAGGAAAACGCAACATCAGAGCCTCTTATCTCTCGCTGTCCTTTTCCACACACTCACTCTTTCTGTCTCTCTTCTGGTCTCCTGTTCTCTCCTCGTTGCCTGCCTCCTCTCCCCTCCCAAATGTAGTCTCTTCTTCTTCCCATCGGTGGAGCCTTCTTCCGTTGGGTCTCCATGACCGGAGAAGAGAGGAATGTTCATCAGAAGTATGTCAAGACTTTTCAAGGTCTCTGATGGGAGGCGCCGGGAGCCTTAGGCCTGGGAGGGACCTTGCGACTGACTGACAAGTACAGGTGAAAGCAGATTGGGTCAACCTTGTGTCAGTGAGAACACACACACACACAGGCTCCAGCAAGGCTATGCCTCTCTGGGAAAGAGTTTAGAGGTCAACTACAGCTGTGATGGGGTTAGCGGCAAGGGAAAGTAGAAGCTCCCTGACCCATCTCCTATGACTATATTTAATCTGTCTTAGGTCTACAGTTCACAGAGACTTGTAGTGTATAGTACACAGAAACTCAGTTTGATTTTACTGAAGATAGGGTCAAATAAAGAACATAAAAGCATGAATAATTATTTTCAGAAAGCATTTATGATTATGCCTTGAAATTGACCCAGTTGAGATCACAGATTGACCACATTGTAGAAAAACGGCATTTATTTTTGTTGAATGTCTATTTGAGCGGTGAAGTATGGTCCAGAAAACAGAATGAACTGTGTCCTAGTATACACTGTATGAGCTGGACGTGTTAGTTTTTCCTTGTTCGGAGGAAACACATTCCTTAGTTGCACCTCTGACCTTGGAGAGAGGGAAGAGATCCTGCAGAAATAAATGAATAAATAAACAACAAGGAGAAAGTCCAGGCTTCTCTCCAGAGGTTGCATTCTCTCTTTCTCTCTCTCTCTCTCTCTCTCTCTCTATCTCTCTCTCTCTCTGTAGATGTATGTGTGTGACATGTGTCACTGCTGTTGATAAAACTGGATAATCCCCTTTTTTCAACAAAGATTTTGAGATGCATTTTGTTACAGTTAACAAGTTCACAATTTCGAGAACTCATCCTTACAACCTTGAAAACATTTTGTATTGCTTTATTCAACAGTGTGAACAATTTGTAACCTGTGTCTCAGCCCTTGTGATGACGCTCCGTCAAGGAACTGAACTGTTGACACTTTGGCTAAGTTTACTTCCTATGTCACCTCCCTGAAATGACCATGAACACCCTCACTTCCTGCCTGGCAGGATGCAGCGCTGTATTGCCAGCTAAGCCTAGTTGTTATTTCTAGCATCAAAAGGTATCAGCCGCTTTTAAACCTTAATAAACACAATAGACATTAAAACGGGAACAGACACAAAGGGGACTCGTCAATGTCCCTGCTCTTCCATCTTTCCTGCCCTGCCTGTTGTTGGGGGATCTTATATTTCAGTTTCAGCATTAATTAATTAGTTAAATGTTTCTCATTAGTTTGTTTGACATCTGTTCTTGGCCACACCTAAAACGGTAATGTCTTTCCTGCTTACTGTAAGTGTCATGGGTAATAGGCCTTTTTACGACAGATAATTTGATATAATCGTTGTAGGAAAAACAAAAGAGTGACTTCAAAAAATAATAATGTAGTGGCTTTTCTTCAACAGGAATTTAACAATTCTTGTTTATAAATAAGACACTGAGTCTGTGTTCAACTCAACAATGGCTGCAGCTGAGACCACTTGATCATGTGTAGACCGTGTGTTAGTATTTATCCTTATCTATAACAATTTCCTAAACACCATGACCTCCTATTCCAAGCAGTTAAATATTTGTCATTGTGATTTGAGTCTTACATGATGATACTAAATACCTCCCTGTGTGTCCACAAATACAAGACAAAGTATACCCAATCACCAGCTTTACCGTGAAATATTTAAAATAAAGTCACGTTCTCTGGAAATTAGTCAACTAATCATGACTCTTACTCTGCCCACGAACAATTACTACAGCCATCAAATATTTAAAATAACGTACAAATATCAAAATGATGTTGAAATGTTTGACACACATGGAGAAAGAAAGGGAGGAAGGAAGGAAAAGATGTAAAAAGATGAAAGAAAAGGGAAGTAAAGCACTGAGTGACTAAAGAGTCAACCGAGCCATCAATCAACTTAGTCCTGGGGGAGAGGGCTAATCAGGCAAAATGAGAGATCTTATTTATTTATGCATGTTATAGCATTGATGATCCTGATTAATACAATACACGACACTGGCACAGCTAAAACAGACACTTAAATTAATTCATTTGTGGCCTACAAGCAGCTTGTTTTATCTGAGCTTTGTCGTGACACCATGTTTTGTAAATCATTTTCCAGTTTGAGCATGATTTTAATACCACATGTCCATGCATAGTGTTAGAAGATGTCTCTGCTATAACTCTCCTATGCTATGCGTCAAACATTATTTTACTTTGGTTAAAACTCTGGAACTGCTGTCACACTGCTTGAAAAAGGTAGTTATTGTAAGCATACCTATATTCTCTCTCACGCCTACTGACATATGCAGTTCCCAGGAGGTCTCCCTGGTGAAGTTCGGAGCCCAGTGGTCTAACTGTAAAATAATGCCTCCCAGATGGCCCTGAAAGCCCAGACCCATACAGGATGACATACTTTATGCTTGCACTGCACACATCCAGTGATTTTTGACTACAGAGAGACCTGCTGTAGGCCTACAGTATCTGTCACAAACCTATCAAGAACAAACAAGGAACACAGGCTAAACCTTTAAGCACATTTATACACACATATGTCCATTGTGTCTGTGTGTGAGTCGTGTGTGCGCTCAAGCATGCACGTTTTGTGTGTTTGAAAGTTTTACATGTCTCTTTAGGTGCTATTGTTACAAACTGGCTCATGGAACGTGACAAGGATTCTTATAAAGTTAACACAAATTAACATTGCGGTGTGGAAATCAGCAGTATCAGCAGTGCATGGATGTGCAGCATATGTGTGCTGTGGAAGTGTTGAAGATGCAAAAGCAAAAGAAGGTGATGCAGGGTGGATGCCACCAGCTGTAGGAAAGGAAAGGCAGCAGGAAGCTTATATGTATAGCCCAATTGTCCAGGTGAAGCTAAATCAGCTGAGGATCCTCCACTGTCATCCTAGTCTACTGAGGTTGGCCAGGACAGCCTCCAATACAGTGGGAGGGGAGTCACACTATTATACACCCACTCCCCAGACACACACACACACACACATAGCGCAGTGTAGTGCCCTCCTCCTGGCCCTGTTATCACCTCCTTCTGCCAAAAGTCCTGGAGGCCCTAAACTACTCAACAAGAGTATTTTATTCAGATCACTCTCCCACTGCACTCCCTTTCTCCCCTCGCTAACCCCACCTCAATACACACATCCCTCTCTGTCCCCCCTCATCCCGTCTCCCTTTCCACTCTCCTCAGCCCGGAGGGTCTGTCAGAGCAGAGCAATTTCCATACAGCATATGAAGAGCAATACGGCAGATATCTCATCTCACATTTCAGTCGCTGAGAATGTGCACACAGATCATTACACACACAGGAACTTTAAGTAATCTGGGAGGGTCTGAACATCAGCTACAGTTTTTGATATGTAGAGTATTTCAATCAGGAGAGACTTCGTTAAAATGAAATAATATATGTATTCTAGAAACTGGTGGCGGTGGTGAAGAGAGTAGGCTGAAGATCTGGATGATGGTATGTGGAGCAGGACCGGGCACTGGGTGTGATGGAGACTGGAGGCGAATGGGGTGAAGGAGGGTCACATCGGTTCATAACGAAATGACAACTGACAGCAGCAGAGAGAAGAACAGATTTGTGAACTGATAGAGTAGAAGCCAGACAGCGGGAGACAGAGAGCTTGTGAATGAATGAGACCATAAACTTAACTTTCGCTGAGCTTCATAAGCATGTTTGTGCTGCATTGTGTGTCTTAAATGTGTGTTTTAAAGTGTGTTTGTGTGTAGTTTTTCATCGACATGAAACAAAGATGCCTGCCTCTATAGGTTCTATAGGCAGGGAGTCTAATGATACTGATACTGAATGATAAGCTCATAAGAGAACAGAAACAATAATGCACACTGCAGGCATAGCGAATCCCAAACTTTTTCTTCAAGCGTCTTGACTTGTGACCCCTCATCACAGCTTATGACCGTAGTTTGGACATGGGTTTAAAAGCCAAAAGAGGTCAAAGTAGCCAGTATTTCACAAAAAGATGAAAAATAGGAAGAAATAAATACATTTTGTGTAACTGAAATATTATCTTTTTCATTTTTTTTAACTTGGTGCCCTGGTTTGGAACCAGCAAACCAAGAAAGAAAGAAAGGAAAAGATGATGGGTTACATTCTTCAAGCTCTATCTTTCTCTTATTTTCTTCCCTCTTATATACTCTGCTCATACTTGCTCTCTTTTAGTCCTTCTTCTGCTCAACTGTGATTTTGCCCGCATGAGCCTCAGTCTGACTGGCTGTGCAGGGGGATTTCCCAGATGATGCACTACCAAGATTTGACACTACAAGGCAGTGTTGTAAATCTGCTCTGACAATTAATTCCTTAATAGAATAACTCCTTTAAAACTCCTCCACTGATACACTCTAATGTTAGGCTATACTGTCTCTCTACTGTCTGTGCATATGTTCTCTCTCACCCCCTCCCACTTTCTTCTTGTTTCTGTGGGAATTGTCAGTAGAAACAGGTCAGCATCACTCAGGAATGCCTTTTTTCTGTGATCTTTCTTGGTTACCATGCAGAAGAGGAAAAAAAAACAGATCTTGGGTGGGCAAGGAGTTACTGTAGGGCTAGTATAATTTAAACTTTCCTAGAGTTCCAGGTTGGAAGGCTGAGCAGGAAGTGTAAATTTGTCTTCAGGGAACATGGTGATGATGAAGAGGGTCATGGATGAAGGGGAGGAGAAAATGGGGAAGTGCAGAGGTAGTAAGGTAGAAGGTAGTCTAGTCCATAACTCTCTGACATCAGTAAGTCACTAGACAGTAGACACGGGCAGGGGAAGCACATAGTGGAAACGGACAGACATAACTGTTTATGTTATTGTTAGATGACGTGACGTGTTTAAGGATTGATTACTCAACTTGCTGTCTTGTCTTTGTCTAAGATAGGAAGGAGACGACAGTAGGGGTTGTAAATATTGTGTATGTGTGTACATGTGCATGGACCAAGGAAGATATCCAGTGTGTTGTCGGGTCTTGAGCATCACTTTGTTTTTCTTTACATCCCTCTCTTTCTAACCTAAGGACCCATTCCTGCACATAGTAGCACACAATAACAGACTGATAGCTAGATAGCTAGATAGATACAAGTTGTTGCATTTATTGTTTCTGCTGACATTCAGCGTTTGGCTTCAACATGTATCATTTGGTTGCAAAAATGCCTATTTGGGTGTTATAAGAGAGAAGCTTATGGTCAGATTAGAGTTGTTTCAGACTCTCACGTGCCTTCTGACAAACACTAGCCCAGATGTCATGTGAGTTTTCTTAAAAAGTGGCTCTTTTTCGAGGCTGCAACTTGCGAAGCACCTGGACAACTGTTGCCACAGCCATATCAAGTCAAGTCAAGTGGGTTTTATTGTCATTTCAACCATATACACTGTATATAGTGAAACCATGGATCAAGTGGTGTTACACATTTAAAATATATGAAAAACGACATTATATAAAAAAACGACATTATATACAAGTGACCGTCGAGACAGGCTACATTTAGTGCACACACATTATATACTTTACATAAAGTGCAATTACTACTTAAAGTAGAGCATTTAAGACAGACAAGGGACAGGACAGACAACAGACAGGACAGACAACAATCATATTGATTGAACTTACAGCACTTAGTTTGATATCCAGTGCATTGTAAATGTTCTTGTTTACTTTCCCTGATTGATACTTTTTAGTTGACCTTTCATAGATTTGTTTGAAGTAGGCTATCTTTTGTCCTCGCAGCACAGTTTTTGGCAGGAAAAGTTTTGTATTTTACTTAATTTTCATATTTGTTCAAATTAATTAACTGTAAATTCAAAATGAATCTCTATAGGCTATTCTTTGGAGATGCATTGCCTGAGGCATGAATATTAACACATTATCAATATCATCTTGCCCGGACATCTTATGCAGTGTTGCTTACAGTTATGACTGTCTTAGTTGTCCAAACAAACAATCTTACCATAATATGAATACGAAAGAAAACCACTTTATGGTCAGTGTGTACGTTTTGGTACTGAGTAGCCTAAACATAACTATTGTATTGTCTTGTAACTATTGCACTATTGTATACTTAGAACAGATAAAACCCCCCAAAATGCTAGAAATCTACTGGAAGAAAAAAAAATCACAGTATGTCTTCCCGTCAGTTTTTTTGTTTGTTTTTTTAGAGAAAACTGATAATTCATTTGCACAGTTAATACCTTCTCACTCACAGGCAATCGACCTAACAGCGTCTGATACAAAGCAGTTCTGTTGCTTTCAGATGATTACCTACATGCCGTGGGTCTGTGTATTAAATACACGCCCCTGTGCATGTTAAACTGTGGATATGCTGTGCATGGTTAGTACTTTGACGCATGGGCAGCTACTGCAGGAGTGTGTGCTCATAATCTCTGCAAAAGTATTACTGGGGGCTGGCAGGGGGTGGAGGTTGTCTTTGGGGTGTCGGAGCGGGTCCCATGAATCGGGGATGGCGCTGTGTACAGTGTAGAGGAGTCATCAGCCAAAGTTTGCAGCGCGGGCAGGAAAGTTCGCTGGAGAGGCGACCCGTGATCCCAGGTTCTTCTGTCATATTAGCGGACTTCCAGTGCAAACATGCGGACTACAGACTTCACTTAGCTAGGACTTCTGTGCCGCTCCGTGGATGTTTTGGAGCGAATTTCTCCCTGTCCTTGAAAGATAACGGTTTGCTGCACGCTGCCGTTTTCAATGGACTATCGTGCATCTTACCATCCAGTGAGTAACTGAGACTAACAGTGATTGTATATAGTTTCCTGACCTGCAGATAAGTGTTGGACATGAGCATAACTTAGCGTAACTGTTGACGTTATACCATGTAGCGTAGCCTTGGGTGTTTAAAAACAATGAACTCCTCCTGTGACAAGGAACTGACACCTTTATCTCGGAAACACCGACTCATGGCTGCAGCTATGCCCGGTGAGGACAGCCCATTGCCCGGCAACACTTCCAGGGCTGATCGGAATGGATTAGGGGTGCTGGTTTACTGTTTCATATGTGGAAGCGGAGTTACACCAGGAAAGGAATTGAGGTTACAAGTGACATACCAAAAAGAGAGCGTTCCGTTTTTCCCATTTCTACAAAATCAGGAGCCAGCCCCGGGTGCGTGTGAGGTGAGCCCGGATGGACATACGCTGGTGTGCGCCGTGTGCCACTGCTTTCTGACTGAGCAGTGGAACTCGTTCGAGCGGAGCAGGACGCCCATTGAGAAGCGCATGTACTGGTTGAAACGACCCTATCAGTGCGACTCTCGGCGGGTCCCACAGGAGTGGAACATCTCTTATGATCTGGAGAGGAGAATCAGTGTCAGCAGCCAGAACTACGACGGGGGCGCAGAGTCTGATTTTTCGTCTTTTTCTGAAAACGACAACATATCAGACCAGGAGATGGATTTCGTCGACAGAGCCGGCATGAGCAAAGACAAGTGCCTGAGAGCATCTGGCAAATCGCCAAGAGACAGTAGCAGGAAGAACAATGTCATCAGTGTTAAAAACAGCCCTGATTCACAGCGGGCAATGCGCTACCCGGTGGGTATTTATGGGGCGCAGGGATCGCCAAAAGCGGAGAGCGTTCTGCCAGGGAGGCGCGGTGCTAAAATTATGAATAATGTCTGTCAGTCATCAGAATCTCTGGCAAAGTCCCAGGAGAGATTCCCTCAGCGATGCTATGACAGTCCTTTCTCTGACACACCTGTGCAAGACAACGGGGTCATTATGCGCAACAGGCGATGGCTGGAGGAGGGGAATGTCAGACATGCGGAGCTGCGTCAGATTCAGCGTGTTGCCGACAGCAGCTGTGCTTCGTCCAGACATCCATCGCTGATGTACCGAGCAAGGGGCGAGGATCACCCCAACACTGCGCTGTCATCTGTTGGCACCGCTGCTGTCACCACTAAAAGTAACATGGCTGTTTCCAGGGAGAATAACTCTGACAACTCTGAGGAATATGATATTAACATTACAAGTGATGATGACATAGACATGCATGAGAGTAAAACAGGCCAAAACACCCAGTTTAGAGCTGTCAGAGACTTTTCAGGAAGAAAGTCGCACCACACTGTGGACACCTGTTCAGAGGAGTGTGTTTGCTATATCTGTGGCACTGGGCTCAGACATGACGGCCGTTATAAAGTCAGTGTTCAGAAACAGGAGAGGGCACAGGGCGAGCCCTTCTTTCCCTTCCTGTGGCTTCACTCCCCTCCCCGGGATGCAATACCTATCAGTCCAGCGGGTACAACCCTTGTGTGTGGCAGCTGTCACACCTCTCTCATGCAGCAGTGGCAGAGCTTTCAGCTGGCAGATGTGCCTGTCCTCCAGCGCCTGTATGTAGTTCCCCTCAACAAGGCCACCAGTTCTCTCCATCCTTCCCAGCTAACTCCCCCAGAGTCCATGGAGTGCATAACTGAACCCAGGGCTTCCCATGAGGCCTGTTTCCTCTGCGGTCAGGATTATGAAGGAGATATGAGAGTAGCATATGCACAGGCTGGTGTTGGCAAGTCCCGTGGTGCGATGTATTTTCCTTTCATCCACATGTTGCCTTGCCCACCAAATGCCCAGGGGGTGAGAAATGGCCGTGTACACTGCTGCCCACAGTGCCATTTTATCCTGGAGGAGATCTGGGGTGCATATCGACTCAGCCTTAGTGAAGACCTCATCACCTCTGTCAGCTCCTTCCTGGTCAGGTACCACGCTGCCATGGCCATTGAGGGGTCTGGACAAGCCCATTCCCAGACTGGTATGGCCTCTCGCCCCGGCAGCTCCATGTCGGTGTGTTACCTGTGTGGAGCTGAGCTGTGTGCAGGTGGCGAGTACCAGCTGCATGTCAACCCGCCTGGGCGTTGTGGGGAGAGGGAGCCTTTTTTCCCCTTTCTCACAGTCCACCCTCCTGCTCTCCATGCCAAGCCAGTCGACGCCACAGGCCTGGTGTCAGCTTGTAATCTCTGCTACCATGACCTACACGCCCAGTGGGCTCAACATGAGAGCAAGGGCCTGGGTCCCTCCACCCCGTCTACCTCTAGTTTATCCAGTGCCAACCCCCAGCCACCCAGCTCCCCTTGGGCCCGCCAGTACAGCTGTGAGGCTTTTGTGTGTTTCTTCTGCAGGAAGGAGCAGCGCAGGCAAGGTAGGCTGTGCGCTGTTATTGTGGCGAGGCTACCTGTCTTCCTGTATGCACCTCGCAGCACACGCACTCTCCTGGTGGATGATGGGAGGAGGTTGGTGATTGGCTCATGTGTGGAATGTAAGGCCATGGTGCAGGTGGGACAGAGCATGCAGCAGGACAGGGATAGGCTCGGACATGGAGCCTCAGACGGGGAGAGAAGAGAACCTGAATCAGCATCGCCACAGTCTAGACATAAGGTAAGCAAACTGCCTGATAAGACACACAGTCAAAGATCTTTTTTTCCAGTGTCTTTAAATTTATCTAAATGCATTCATAAGCTTGGTTAAAATAACAGTCTCCCATAAGCTTTTAATCCCCCCCTCCCACATTCCCACGGTGCAGTGCAGACTGTGTTTACCCTGATGCGACCTCTGAGTCACATGGCAAGGGATGATTTTGACATTTTGCATAGTGGGATTGGTGTGATAAAGAAAGATAATTTTACTGTGTTTTGGTTGAATGCATTAATAGGGAGTAGTGTGTGTGTGTGTGTGTGTGTGTGTGCGTGCGTGCGTGCGTGCGTGCGTGCGTGTGTGCGTGGAGACTGAAAAGATTACTTGGGGTGGCCGTCACCGTTTGGATGAACAATGACACATTGTCATCAAAACTTACTTCTATAAACGCCAGAGGAAAACTCTAGGGATCTAATGGCCAAGGCCAGCCTTGTGTTTGCAGTGTCCATGTGTGAGTGTGTCTATTTGACCAAGCATGACTCAATACGTCTCACCCAGTGCTGAGCTGTTTGTTTTGGTTTGAGCGTGTCGAGGATCTTAAAGAGTATTTTCAAGGAAGTTAGTTTAAAGAAATTGTTAAGTTATCATAATTCTTTATGATAACTTAGGCCAATTAGACCTCTTTTACTTGATTTATCTATCAAATTTCTTCCAAATACATTAGTTATATAATTCTGTTGCCAGTCCCTCCAAAAAGCCTGTGACAGGATTTAGAACTGATTGTTTTCATTTTTTCCATTTTTCAATTCCATTTGTTCCCATGAAAGATTTGGGGTGAAATACCAATGATAACCTAGGGCACAAAGATAGAGACTCAACCACAATAAGAAACATGACTTACATTGAATTGCTCTACCTGTTCATATGAAAATATATGCCCAGACAGTCCTGATACTGCACTACCATGACGTGTGTAATTAATTAAATACACTCCATGTACAGTATATATTGTCATGTAAATGAAAATCAGTCTTATTTACATCAGTCAAAATCACAAATCTGTATTGATATAATTAGTGAAACATTGATTATTGATATTTAGTTAAACAGTACTGTATATTTGAAACATATTGATGCATTTGCAATAACATGCATGATTAATGAGATCAATATAATTAGTCATTTATAACTGATCCCTGTTGTTGCCTTGAGACAATAATCTCCCTAAAAAGGGTTATATGGGGGAACAGTGCAGGGCAAATGAGGATGGCGATATTGTTGATGAAGAGCTGAGGAGCATTTAGACAGCCAGTTGGCTCTATGAACAGCTCTCTCATGCAAACAGACACTGACTGTCCAGCAATGCAGGACACGTGAAGAACATCTGTGGATGGCATTCACACTCGGCAACCTCGGTTTGTTGCACACTCACACCAGCTGTCCGGAGTTATCCACCTAATTTTCTTTCTGTCCTTTAAAGAAGTGTTTGACTGGTTACTCTTATGCACTCCAAACTTAAGTCTTTATTATTTGTCTGAGCACTTGCATGTGAGCTAGACCCCGATGAGCTCATAGTAGTCATATGTGAGGGGACACTCGTGATATAGAGTATAAATATGGGACCAGCTTTTCTGGCCGCCAAGGTTGGGCCATCGTAAGGAGTGTGGGATGAGAGGGGTGTCGGGTGCAGGCTGGGTTTCGTGTGATCATTTTGGGCTGGTAGGGTTGCAGGTGGTACAGCCAGTTTTGGCCTGAGTAAGCCAGTGACCTCATGGCTGAAAAAGTGCCAGTGTGTGTTTCTGTGGAGAAGGGGAGGTGTGAAAGAGCTGCGGGGGAACAGGTGCTTTGTCCTCTAGTGTCATGCTATACGCTTGAGAGGGTCTGTCATCGCTGGGGTTTGGGCTGTCAGGAGGGAGTGCCCATATGGTTTCCCTTAGCACCATGTGTGCCTGGTGGAGGGGATTGTTAGACAATAATAATAAATAATATAAACACACACTCACCTACAGTATTCCATTTTATTCTATTCTAGTTTTTGTATTGCACAGCAGTTTTCCTCAATGCCCCAAAGCACAAAACTGCAGATCAGGGACAGTTCCAGCAATGACTTCATGCTTAATGTTAAAAATTTCAGAGACATAACCAAGACCAAGACAGAAACAAATTAAGTCAAACGCTAGAATGAGATCTCATTTTTTTGTCATTATACTGCTCGCTATGGTGTAAACATTATTGTGCACGTATGAATGCTTATCCTGTGAAGTGTGAAAGGGTGGATGGTGCTGTGCTGTTTGTTTTCCCTGCTTGGTAAGAATTAGCGCATTAAATTAAATCTGCCACAGGACATTCTTAGCTGTTAACTGTAACACACACACACACACACACACATCAGAAACACAAGTGATGGGTGGTTATCATGTTCTCTGTTCTGCTGCCGTGTGTTTAATTAGTATGTTGGACATGACCTTTGACAGGTGTGTAAGTATAGACCGCCAGCAGGCGTCTGAGGAGGGGCTGCTGATCAGCAGGTCCTTCACTCGCACTCTCGGTAAAACAGATGTCCACGTTTTTTTTTTGTTATTCCACAAAAAAGTCATACATTTCACAAACACAAACACAAAAACAAACAACTGAACAAATACATGACAGACCTCATCACAAATCAGGACTAACAATCAATTAACAACCAAACATCAAAAGATAAAAGAAAAATAGAAAAAGAAAAAGAATGAGAAAGAATCCAATTGTTTTGTGGCCGTTGAAACGGTTGCATGCGTGTAGTTGTGTTATTTTGAAGATGGTTTTAATCATATTTATGCTTATGCTTATACTGTCTGTTTATATAAGGGTGTTTATTGTGTAAATATGTTTGTATTATTATTATTATTATTATTATTATTATTATTATTATAACTAATTCTATTTCTTCTATTTCTAATAATACTTTCTGCATATTTTTTTCTCCTATGTCTAATGATTTTTGTTATTCTGATCTAATCAAAATCGAAAATAATCTTTTGAGCTGCTGTAGCACAGCAATTTCCCCAGTGTGGGATTAATAAAGTCTATCTTATTTTATCCTAATGAGATGGCAGCAGGATCAGAAAGGCTAGGTGAGAAAGGGGAGAGAGAGGGGGAAGACATGCAGGAAATTCTCACAGGTCGGATTCCAACCCTGGACCTCTGCGTCGAGGCATAAACCTCTCAGTATATGTGCGCCTGCTCTACCCACTGAGCCAACCCGGCCACGTTTGTGCCTAATTTCTGACACATTATGCACATACAATCAAACAGACGCAATGATGTAGAAGTAGTTTGACTCTCACTTAACTTGCGTCTCACTCGCACCATGTCTTGGAATGCGTGCTTCCAAAGTTACCGTCTTTTCTCTCTTTGTTTTACTATCCATCAGCTGTAGCTCAGCACTGAAACACTGTGTGGGGAAAAACAGGGAGTTTTGTAAAAAACTCAGACTGCTGAAGCCTCATATTAAGCTAAACTTTTGAATGCCATTTTACACTAAAGAAGGCTGTATAGACAGAAGAAATACATATGGGCATGTATGTCTTAAGTTAAATAAATGTGAACCTATCCTCTAAAGGGGGAGACTGAATACTCTGCATCATAAGGTAAAATGCAAATGTGTGCAGGTAGCGTAAGTGATTCCACATTGTTGTGTGGAATCACTTTTTAAAAACTTATTTTGAAGTTAAAAAAGTGACAAATGTAGACAGAAAAATGGGAAAAGCAAGAACAAAAACATTGTGAAGAAGAAATGATAGCATGCTCCAATGCTTAGGCCATAAGTAAACTGATTAGATACCGGCACTGCATAACTTTGTTGTTGTAAGGATTGGGATTGATTGTGTGCCTTTGATATAGATGTGTATAACTGAAGTGTATAGCTAAATCCACACTCACCCTATAGTCAACAGTGTGTATTCTGCTTGTACAAGGACATAAGGGACTAAAACAGCAAATAAATAAATCATTTGTCAAGCCTTGCAAAGATAAATAACTACATAATTGTACGTGGATAACAGAACACACAAAGCCTCTCTTGCTCATACACACTCATATGTATACATGTGTGTATACAAGCGTGTGTCTGTATCCACGCATGAATGTTTATTTTTGTATGGTGGTCTGCTGAGTGACTGTTTTTCGAGTGGATGATTATTGTTGACCTGTTAGAAGAGCGGAGACAGGTTTCTGTGACGAGTTCAATCATTCAGTCGCTGTGTGTGTAAGAGAGGTGTGTATATGTGTGTTAGCATCGCGTGTACTGTGGCTCATGTTTTCTGTGTTGATGCTGCTCCTTTGTATGTGTGTGTGTGTGTGTGTGCATGTGTGCAAATTGTGTGTTTGTGTGTGTTTGGTGTAAAAGATTGACTGTGTTCTCACTGCACGGCCCATATCCTGTAAAGGAGGTATTTGCTGTCACAGGAAAAACGTGCCGGCATCTTGACAGTGTGGCCAGGGAAGATTTATAATGCAGTGAAAGAAGGAGTGAGGGCAAAATTACACATCAAAACTGGCCGTGAAGTTGAAAAGTAAGAGAAAAATTATCCTGAGTGAATTATTGGGAGAAGAAGAAGAAGAAGAAGAAGAAGAAGAAGAGTGGGAGGCTGAGAGAAGGTGAGGGGGTTAATGGGATTTAAATTACAGTCAGAGGAAAAAGGAAAAAGGAGTCCCATTCTCATCAATTCATCATAGGAGGAAATATTACAGCATGCTGGCCGCAGAGTCTGTTCTACGCAGGAACAGGATTCTATTAAAACTGTGTTAATTAGAGGCATGTGAGGTGGTGTGGTCTAAACATGAAGTGTGAGCTGTTGTTATGCGTGCCTGTGTGTATGAGTGTGTGTTTAGACAAAACCATTTGTATTGCACATATCCTGTAAAGTTCATGCAGCTGTGCCTCTCTGCTCTCTTCCAGCGGTGAGGTCTAAAAGACAGCCTTGCGTTTCAGTGAATCCTCTGGTATTTGAGGGGCTTAATTTCAAAGCTGCCGGAGGTGGGTTTTGATAAAGCGCTCAAGGCTTTAATCACGCTCTTCCCGCTAGCATCCCTCAGCGCTGTATTCTTGCCCATATCTGAATGAAGAGATCAAATCCTCTATGGAGCAGATGAGATGGAGGTGTTCCAGTGTTTTATTCTTTGTCTCCCCTTTTGTGTCTCAACCCTGCAAAGACTTACCCATAAACAAGCCTCCCACAGTACTGGTTTGAGGGATGCCTCAACACCCCAGACCTGTCCCATTAGATAGCTCTCTGATGTACCTGGCCAACCGGATGGTGTGTGTCCTGTGACAGTGCAGGTCCTGGCCCTCATACTCTTTGTAATGGCAAAGGTGCTGTTGGAGCTCCATGTCACAGCCCTCAATATTGGAAAAGAAAAAGCTATAATTTTTGATACAGTTATCCTCTTTCACTGCTGGCATACAGTACATACAGTACATGTAACCATGCATGCCCACTATCCATATGTGTGGTGGTTGTATTAAAAGAACTCAATATAGAGTTTCAAGATGGCGTCCATTCATTCCAATGAAGGTTGCTCACACAGAGCATATGCCAAAAAGTGATCTCTCTCCCTGCTTCTGTGTTGTGTTGCCTACTGCACATCAGTTTCCCTGAACCTGCCAGACCTACTGACTTTACATTGAAGTAATGTCAAGGATTTAAAAACAGCTTGACTTGGCCCTGAAATAGTTTTACAAACATTGAACTGTTATGGTTTGAGAACTCAAGAAAACAAAGAAAAAATAATAATACTTGACCATGACTTTACAGATTTTTAGCTATAATGGTTGTCTGTAGGGAAAATGTTTTTTTTGTTACAGTATCTGTATATGTTAGTATATGTTTCTGCCGCACTGTCAAGCTCAGCCCATAGACTTTACATTGGGATGATGTCACACATATAAAAATATCTTTTCTAGGCTCTGGAAAACTTTTCCAAACATAAAAATGTATGATAAAAACAGTAATAACTTATCTTGTTTGCAGTAGGAGGTGTCCTGTCAACAGTTTTACAAACATCTCTTTATAATAGTTGTCTATAGGTAAAGCTTTGATGATTTCCAGTTGCATTACCACCTTTGGCCACTGGGACAGACAGCAGCAAGGCTGAGTTGCAGGACCATATTCAGCTCTGTTGATACATCGATGACATGTGGACGTGGCTAAAAGTGTAATTTATGAGAGTACTTGTGGTTGTATGGTTGAAACAATTTTATATGAAATGATTTCATGTTTAAAGAAACAGCAGAGAATACTCAATCTGATTATATCTGCATCTACAAGAAATTTAAGTTTATCAAACCCTTGCCCTTCCCCCTTGGTTTGGTCCATTTCTTGTACCCTCTGGTTCTTTGCTGCTACTAAAGAAACCACAACCAGCGACATAAATAAAGGGAGAAAAGACTCACTTGCTGTTAAGGTGGTGAGTAATCCAGCCTCCTCACCAATTGATATACTTTTTTTGTTTAAATTTGTGAAAGTAGAGTTTGCTAGCATTGAATGTGTGAATGCCAGTACATTTACTTGGCTAGATTAGCTAGTTAGCTAGCTTTCAACATGGCTTCCTACCAAAGACTGTAAATATTAACAGTCTGCTTTCTACCATTAGCCCTCCTTGCTATTAGCCTAACATAGCTGTAGCAGAGAAACACCTTCAGTTTGTGGACATTTTGAATTACAATATTCAGTTTTAGGTAACTACATTTTAATAAATGCATATTATTTCCTTCATGGTTGTTATAAAAGTTATTACACTGGCAGCTACACATTCAACAGTTGTTAGCTAGCTATTAATCAGGTTTTTGAAACTCAAAGAAGTTTTTCACATGGCTGGAATCTGCATTTTTATGTAGTTTGATTTCAATGCAGGAAATGCGGACAGACAGACAGAGAGCAGTGGTCTGCCAGAGACTGAAAACACTGTCATGCAGGTAAGAGGAGATGAACTTTAAAGATTAGAGCTCTCAATGCAGCTACTTTGTCATCCTGAAAATATTTGGTTTGGTGCTGTGCTAACCCAAAAGGCATAGCTTTCCTTTTGTTGACTGTGTTGGCAGTCCAAGTCAATCAACATTTACCTAATAGGATCATAACAGGCAATTCAGTGTTAAAATTCCCTGGCAGACAATTGTTGAGAGGAAGTAAGAGAGTACCAAAGAGGGAAGGAGAGAGTGATTAAATCAAGCAGTGTCTGAAGTTTTCTCACATCCTTTGTTGGTACCAGAGACTGTAAGGGTTGGCACATAAAGCAATGTCATTGAGTGCACAGAGTAAATGAAGGTGTGCTCAAAACTGTGAGAGAATAAGAGCGTGGCATGGCACAGCTGCTTTTAGGTTGGTTTTTGTTTCAGGGGGTTGAGAAGGAAGTTGATATTTCGGGGCTTGTCTGGGTGCAGACTTCCAAGCTAGTTTGTAACTGACAGATGAAGGCTTACTGACCTTTTAACCCTGCAGAGCCAAGCAGAGAGGGGATATTGTTATTCACTCAGCACTCAGGGACATGGTCAGCAAAGGTCACGTGTCATATTGGAGGGAAGGGACCTGTATTCTTACACACCTGTTTAGATTTTTGATGTCAAAAAGTCACTTCAGTATTATGTGGATATAGTTTGCCCTTGTGATCTATGCAGTCTAAAAATCTATAATGTCATCTGTAAAACTATGCTAGGGAGTCATTTTGGCTGGCATGAATTCTCTTTATTTGATTATTGTAGCTAACCAAAGTGGGAGGAAAAGGGAAGAAGATCACACACAGTTGTCTTCTGCCAATCAGTTGATCTCATTACAGGTTAGTGGATGGCAGGAGTAGTCAGTCAGTGAAACAAATATCTCTGATTATCTATCGCTAATTGCGCTTGGCAATCTCGCCTTCATTAAAACAAATGTCCAAATGAGTGCACAGGGTGAAAGGGGAACAGAGAGGGCAGTGTCCCTCTATCCCGAAACCATGGACCCTGCTGTGAACTGTTTTCATAGTGTTTTTATGGGTCTCATTTGGCACCAAAATGTGTGTATGCAATGGTCCAGGTTGGGGACACAGTCATGTAAACTACGTGTGAACTATTAAGCTGGGCTCTTGTGAGAACCAAGTGAGTCGTAGTGCAATGTTTGTGTGATGTTTTTGTCTATTGTCTTTTCTATAATACAGTTTTCATTGGTCTGCTTCTCTCCTTTCTTTCTCTCCCGTCTTCCTTATAGCTCTTGTAAGAACTGGGCTGTGTGCCACACTGGTATAGTGTTGACTAAATCACTCCTCCTCTTCTACCCATTTCCTCTCCGATTCCCCCTTTGTCCCTGCACTTTACAATTTGGGACATCCTAAGACAATTACAGTATGGAACCAGACCTATATATAGTAAATAACTACCTGCACCGTGAAGGGTCCTGTGGACTCTACTACATGGGCGTAGCAATTTAACTCACAGGTTTCTAAAGAGATCTTTTGAAGCTTGAACTTGGGTTTTCTGCTCTATCTATTAAATATGTTTTACATGAAACATTTATTTAAAAATTGCTGTGAAGATGCACATCAGAAGTAGTGACATTAGCAGTAGGTACTCATACTCTTGTGTAAAAGTAATTGCGGAAAATTTGAAGTGAGTTTTTTGGGACTCTGCTTCATGTCGACATTAGAGGAAATTTATGTTACGGTTCTTGTGCATTGGTTTTAGGATCCAGCAAATTTCCTTTGTGTTGAGGAGAGGACTGTCCTAGCTCCCTACATGATTAAAAGACCCTTCTGTATATCTTACTCTGCTGAAAATGTTACCCTTATTTTCTTTAAGTGTATTTGTGTAGCTGTGTTGGGTGAAACCTTTTTTTAAAAGCTTTTTTCTTTTCTTTAGTCTCAAAGAATGCCAATGTACTTTTTAATAACTTTTAAGTGCACATGCTTACACCCTGAGGTCTGTCATAGACATTTTCTGTACTGTACATCTGCTTTGTAGTAAATTGTTCTGTGTTCCCACACTGAAGCCTGGCATAGCCAGTCCCTCAGGATTTCGCGATGTCGCGATCGCGCCAATTCACGCCAATTCACGCAAATTCACGCAAATTCAACCAATCACCGTGAATTTGGTGCGACTCGCAATTTTGACCAATCACCGCAACTTTTCCGCAAATTTGACCAATAACCTGAAGTTTCCTGCGACTTCAACCAATCCCAGCAGTCCCACGTGCACTCTGAGAGCTACTGACCAAGCAGGAGTGAGAACGGGTTGATTATTTCCTTGTTTCTGATATGAAGACAAGACGTGTGTGACTCGAACATCTCACATTTACCAACAAAACATACAGCGAAAGACATTTCAGACCGTCCTGCCAACCTGTATACATTTTAACATCAACGTACGCTGTAACGTTTTTTCACTCTGCTGCCGTTTCCATCCTGACGGCTCTCTGAAGCGGCCGGGGCTGCACACACACACAAACACACACACAGACACAAACACACACGGATGCACTGGAGATGAGACGTACAGGATGACCTAAATTGAGGACAGCTACACTTGTTATTGTGAGTGCAATGATAAGTTAAAGTCCAATAAGTAACGTTACTTTATCAAACCGTATGAATGTGTGTCCCAGGCCAGGATAGGAAATGAACTAACAATGTAAAGATCAACAAGCCACTGACACATAGTTTCAAATTTGATTAATTCAATAAATTATTATTTTTTGTCTTAAATCCACCAGCCGTTTTCATATTATACCAACATTTGCAGCATCCTGAGCCTGCTTGGTAAGGTTACTAAGAAAACTCAGCCTAGAGTAAGAGTTTTTATTTTTGAAGAACTATAAAAAAAACGACTTCATTGCAACAAACATACAAAAGACATTGCAACTTTTATTGCAATTTTTTCCAAAAGCGTCCGCGAAATCATGCATTTTGGGCCGCAACAATCTCAAAAAAAAGGCTGCGAAATCCTGGAGGGACTGCATAGCGTTGCAAGAGGCCAATACGGAAGAGTGGTGATGCTGTGATGGCCGCCGTGCTGTACTGCCCTGGAGTCTGGGTTTTACAATAGTAAACCTCGTTTGACTGTGGTAATTATAGAGGACAGAGTGTAATGTAACTATAGCTTAGCTTTCTCTGCCAGCTGCCCTCTGGCCATACACACACTCACCCACAGTCACATATAAATGCATACATTCGCAGACTTGTACTTGCATACACACATACAGTATGTAGTTGTTGATCATAATTTACATACTGTTCAGAACAGCTGCAAGTGTGTGTGTGTGTCTGGGCATGTGTGTCTGCCAGGTGGTTGGGAGCACTGGCAGGTGTTTGCTCTCTTGCTGGCAAATGCAGCTGGATTGTGCCACAGCTGTGTGTGTGTGTGTGTGTGTGTGTGTGTGTGTGTGTGTGTGTGTCTGTGTGTGTGGTTCTACACCTGGACACAGCTGGAGTGTGTGGTAGCACAGTAGCTAATAGCGGACCTATTTCCTTGCCAGACATTTAACATGTAGCTTACGCTCTTAGCTGACTGGATATTATTCATTGCTATTAAATGCTTCTCATTAGTCTTGCTCTTTTAGACCTCCCAAGTGGTGCTGAAGGTCTTTGTGAATGTGATTCTTCGTTCTTAGGGTCTTCCTCCTCATATCCAACTTCGCTCTTGCATCCTCTTCCTGCCTTCCTGTTCTCCCTCTTTTGCCAATATGACACTCTGTCTGTGACAGATATGTTCTCGCTGACTGGAAAGAAATACTCTTGACTATGTCTGTTTGATTTAGACGAGGTGTGGTGCTGGCTAGAGCTTGCAGCAGACACAACATGACGCGGATTACACTGCGCCAAGGAACCGTTCATGATTTGGTCATAAACAACAGAGTCTCTTGCCGTTCCTTAAATTTGTCTAACCAGTTCGGCGTCGGCCCTTTACCAAAAGAAGTTCCCGAATCTCGTTGTCTCTCCAGTTAGACGTTTTCGTTGCTTTCTTCATGTAAATCACCCTCCTTCTTCACCCTAGGATGTCTGTTTTCTTCCTGTTTTACGCGAGCTTCATTAAACGTCATCAACGCGCTCTCTCGCTTGCTGTGAATTTTCACACATTTAATGCAATCGGAGATTACAAGGATTTTGTACTAGGGAGCCGGCAGGGTAAACATTGTTTGATGTCACATTTGCATTCTCACATACATCTCCGACAGGCAATGTCTATAATGTTAGCTTTGCAGTGCATGTGCAAAACCAGCTTAATGGGGTAAAAAAGACTCACTCTCATCCTGTTGTAAGGACAACTGAAAATGGAGCCAAAATAGTCCCCCTGTAGTGGACTAAATATATTCCACAACTCTCTTGCCCCGCACTCAGCACACAGACAACCACTGGCTCCGACCAACCAGCAGCTAGACAGCTTCACCCTCTTTCTGTCAGCCAACCAGAGGAGAGATAATGATTAGCATTACTGGTGATCTTCTGGGAGCTTATTTTGGCTGAAGAAGACATTCCCTCCTTGGATTACTCCCTCCTCCTGTCAGCACCCCCCAAGTCCTGGCCCTGACCGCCCCCACCCCCACACATGCCCCAGCCACCTGGTCTCTCACATACTCAGTTTATCCTGCCAGCTCCAGGACAGCTGGGAAGAAGGAGACAGAGAGGGACTTTTGGACTGACCATCCCATGAGGCTACTGTAGCGATACCTCTGGAAGAATTCAGTTCACAGACAGTAGCCCTGACACATTTATTATTATGAGGTCTGTACACTGTGTGCTAAAAGTAGATCTTCAGATCGGAGTGACCACATAATGGTGGCACTTATGAAGTACACTAATTGCTGTCATACTATATACTACTAGTACTACATACTATACATACTTTGCACTCGAATCTTTAGCTGTTGCTTGTTTGAAAAGCTGTCCGCAGTTGTCTCTGTGTAAATTGCATACACAAGGTTAACATTTGATAAACACTTAGTTTTGTGTTGTGATTCAGTTAGTAATCTGGAGGATCATGCAAACAAAGAAAGATTGGTCAGAGGGTTAACCAGATGGTGTAGACTTCAGATGCTCTCATCAGCCAATCCACGAGTGGACACAAACATAAACATGAACACCAATGCATGAACACACACAACCACACAGACATAGTCAGGAGTTACAGGGACTTTGTAAATAGTTTCCATGGGTGAGAGTCTCCCACACTGACATGACCATCCTATGAGTCAGACACAAACCGATACAGTTTCTCCATCTGTGTGACAGATAGATAGCACAGATACTTCCCAAAGGCCTGTCAATATTTATTTGATACTTTTTGCTGCTGTCCCTTTCAAGTATGTCATTTGCACTGTTGAAATGTTACTAATATAGATGTCATATGGCTGTTTACCACTGCTGATCATGTCTGTGACATTTGACCTGCTAACTTGGCCAGTGGCATTTCCCACATGGTCAGGAGTTGTGTGCAATGTGGACCAATGGGCTTGTCACGGTTAATGTGCAGAGCCCAGCCTCAAGGCCACAGCGAAGTAGCCAGAGTGGTAAGCCACCAGAGTAGAATTAAAGTGTTGTAAATGATCTCCGAGCTCTATGCAGCTGCACAGTTACTTACTGTACATGACGATAACAAGGTGTTGTATCAAGATTTATTGGCAGCATTAGTTTTAGTTTAGATCCTTTACCATTCAAGTTACAGAGTGAAGAATAAGATGTTAAAATCCGGTGTTTCCTTCTCAAAGAGAGCCGCCATAATAAAATGCTTAAGTTGCTAACCCCACAGAGACAGAGGGGTTCTAGATGTTTTTATGTTCTTCTCTTCTACGGGGGGCTATAAAAATAGCACTTGGCTCAAACTAGGTGTCAGAGGTCTTCTCCTCGCTCCCATTTTTTTTTCTCTTTCTTCTTCTTACTGACTCTGTCTTCTGTCCATCTCTTTCCTTTTCTCCCCTGTCCCCCCATCACCTCAGTCACCCCTCTCCCCTTTTTCTTTCTCATTTCCCCCCTCCTCTTCATCTTTCCCTGTGGTATTAGCAGGGCCACATGTTGCTGCGGCCTCTCCTGGTGGTGTGAGCCCCATGGCAGGCCCTGGCTCCAGGCTGACGCGTAGCTCTGTGTGTGTGTGTTTGTGTGTGTGTGTGTGTGTGTGTGTGTGTGTGTGTGTGTGTGTGTGTGTGTGTGTGTGTGTGTGTGTGTGTGTGTGTGTGTGAGGCCACTAACACAGTAACCTAATAGTGGTGCGGCTGAGTAGTACAGAGCGGAGCAGTGCTGTGATTTATCCCGCGGGCCCAGCAGATGGCTGCAACAGGAGTTTGTTTAAGTTTGCTTCAGAGCCGGGCAAGCAGCCAGGAGCATAGAGAGGGCCTGCCAGAAAAATGTTCACTGACTCTGGATGCCTAACCACACTACTCCCCCTCTCCTCTCTCTTCTGCCTCCCCCTAACCCTTCACAGCCCCTCAGTCCAACACACACACACACACACACACACACACACACACACACATGCTCACACACACAGACACACACACATGCTCTTGCAGACTTACTGTCGCTACTCTCCTTTTACCCCTCTCTAATTTCTTTCTTTCCTCCCATCTGCTTCACACACATGCTTACATACATATGCACACTCACTCGTGTGCTTATACACATACACACACACACACACACACACACACACATTAGTTTGTGCATGCTTCTCCATCCCTGGTGGAGACATGATCTCACACCTCAGGAGGGGGCATTAAAGACTAAGGAGGTGTCCATTCTGGTGGGGGTCTTCTGAACAAAACCATATGACCAACACTTTTCCTCTCACACATGGAAAAGAGAACTATCTATCTTGCAAAACACAAGCCGAAGAGCACATGTACAACCATGCACAACTTTGCACTGTGCGCTCATGGTTTTGATGTCCGTGCACCACCTTTTCCTCCCCTCGCTCTGATTCAAGGTCTTTTTTTTTTTGTTTGCCAAGGTGATGACAAGTCCTGTCACATCACCTGAGGTCACCCAGGTGATAACTCTTGACCTCCCTCTTCACACATCAGCCCTGCTCTTTCTTATCTCTCTATGCTCCATTCACGGTCTTTTCCTGTCCCACATATATTCCTCTTCTAGAAACAGAGTTCAGCAACAAAAATGTAAGGTCACTCACTATGTGTAAATCAGAGGAAGCAAGGACACATCAAAGCAAGACACAGTGAAGTCAATGGGCACTTTTTGAGACTGACTCAGTGTGCAAATTTGGAAAAGGTTCTTTATCAATATATTGTCTGGTGCCAAAGTTTGAGTAGCTGCTTGAACTTGGATTTTTCAGAATCTGTACTCTGTTTATTTTGTTTACTTTTAGATGTTATACTTTACCAACCACAAACTCTAATGCAAATCAATTCCCTCTCTGTATAGTTTATAGTTGTCTCTGTAATGTTTTCATCAAATATCTTGAGAAATGATAAATCATTTTTTTTTTTTTTTATTGAAATATCTAAAATTAGTCCTGCCACTTGTCTGCCTTCTATCAGAGGAGTGTCTTACTGTATATACTGTTGTATAATTTCATTACATTTGAATATTTGTATTTCCGTTAATAAAATCACTATAATCTAAGCATTTTAATGCAGGGGCTTCATGTTTATGTGTGCACATACAAACATACTGTATGTACAGTGACTCTGATGAGTCTCAGGGTAAAATCTATGAAAGGTAATCATTAAAGATTAGCTTTGAGGCCACATAAACATTGGAATATCTGAGTCAGTTACCAGATCTCTATATTTTATTAATTTAGGATACTTAGGTTACCACCGGCTGTGACAAACATTGGCCAGGGATGAAAGGGTTTGCGTGTATGTATATAGATTTGTGTGTGTATAGTGAACGGTTCAGTGTGTTTATCTTTTTATGACTGCGTGCATGTGTCACACAGCATGATTAATTTGTCTTCTTTCTCAACATTATGAACATGAACATGAACAAAAGCATACACATCCACACACGCATGTTCCTTATTGTTTTCTTTTCTCCTCTAATTGATTAAAAACATCATTACTGTGGACCCGTTTACAGTATTGAGATCATTTCTTCCCTCCATTTCATCCATTTTTACATCCACCTGGTCTCTTTTTCTCACTTTGATGTTTATTTGATCACTTGCTGCTGTAGTTTCTCTGTTTCATTCTCACCGTCTCCTAACCTCTGTCCAGTGTCATCAGTGGCTTTTCTACTTTGGAGACAGTGATTCGACTGGGCTATCATTAATACTGATATTATCATATGAGAGAGCATGAATAAGGTCACTAACCTAGACTGAAGCCGTGCAGCCACTAAACCCACATAAATCATGGAGCAAGAGGACATCCTTGTGTGAGTGTGTATGATGTACTGTATGAGTAATGTGTGTTTGTATGTATGTATGACTAATTGTGGAGGCTGTCAGGGCCATTGTGCTTTGGCTCAGATCCTTATTTCCTCTATATATAAGTCATTCCTCCTGCCAAGTTGTGCCTTCAGGTCAGAGACACACAGCTGAATGTTATCTGTGTTGTGTAAGCCGGTAAGAGTGTGTTGAGGACAAGAGTGGTATGTTTGGCTTCCTGGATGTATCAGCTGCTTACATAACATATAACAGCTTTCATAATTTCATACTTTTACCTTTTAACTTGGTGGACAGATGTGTAGTAGTATAAGTATGAAGCCTTCAGCTATGAAAGAGGGCAATTGAATTGATCATGATAATACATTGGTCCTTGTAGTCTTATGAGTGTAGCCTTTAATATTTGTCTCCTGGAGAACATTGGTAGCTGACCTGTGACATCACCAACCAATGTTTATTTTAAGCAACAAAATAATACCCATCTCAAACCTACTACACTGTGCCTCTGTCTATTAAATTGACAAGTAAAACAATAGCTTTAGCTTTTGACAGACAAAATAACTACAGTATGCCATATTTGTGCTGGTTACTATAGTATCTAATTGAACGTGCTATCACATTTAACACTTATTATTCCTGCAATGTAGGGAGACCTTTATGTGTGACCTCCCCTCTCTGCTACTTCATGTCTTTTTGAAAACCACTTCAAATGCAGACAAGCTACACATCAAACAGAAAGGACGAAAAGAGGAGATGGGTAAAGAAGAGAGAATTCTTTATTAGGCTTCATATCCGCCTGCAGCTCTGCTGCTTGATACCCTTGGAGGAGATCGGAAGTGAGTGGGTCATAGGTCAGGTAGCTTAGCAGCCCACAAATGAATATTTATCTGTCAAGGTTACACTCAGTTGACACAAATGCACTTGTGCCAGACTTATTACCTTACCTAAGTGTGTTTATGTCCACTCATTACCTTCATAGTTGGCAGCATTTCTTTATGAAGTTTTATCCAAGTTTTTATTTTTTCAGTGGAAATTAAAGGCTTTTTGAAAAAGGCTCTTTGAATTCTCATAGAACAGATTGAAAAATAAATACTTCATTGTCCAGTTGTTTGAATTTACACCAAGGTGTCTTTAACAGTTGTTGAAACCAGTACATACAGATTTTTTTTACTGTAATTGTAATACCAGTCTGATATTGTATCCTTTTTATAAGCCCATTACTTTGTGCTGTTGTTACATTTCATGACTAGATCTGTGAGATTCATTAGTAGTCCTCCTAGCAGTCTTTTACCATACATGTTTTTGTAACTAAAATAACCTTGTGTCATCTTTGATCTCTCATCCAGTGTGGCTCAAATCCAGTCCTGTGCAGATCTATGAATACAGTGACGATGGGCAAAATCTTGTGGATCTGTGTGGATTGTGGATCCTTTAGGGAATGACATTTATAAGATCTTATTATCCATGTCCTCACTGCCCTGTGTAATACAGTATGATAACACTGTGTGTTTGGTCAACGACAGATTTTTTTTTTTTTTTGCATGCCGATTGTTGTCCACCTGTTGGTTTGCATGAGGAAAGCGGTAATCACAGCATTTTCTACAAACCAGAGCCTCAGACAGACTAACGTTGGCCGAGGATTGATCAGATGCTGTTTGACTTCCACTCAATAAGGAACATGTGTCCTCAGTGCTGGACTGATTGCAGGCTCTGGACGGGCTCCCACGCTGCACAGCTCCACAGGTGTCAGAGATGTTCAGGGTTGTGTGTATAAGCCTGTGATTGTGTTAAAAAAGACAGTGTTAGCTTTTATGTTCGTGTGCACACATGTGAGAGTGTTTTGAGCACCGGAGCATCTTGAGTGAGTGTCTGTGTAGATCAAAGCCTGTTATCTCTGTTGTTTTGCAGTACTTGGCTGAGTCACAGTGTGTGTGCGTGTGTGTGTGTGTGTGTGTGTGTGTGTGTGTGTGTGTGGAGTCTGAGCTGCTTTTATGGAGTGTTGCTGAGTCGGCCAGTGGCCAGAGCCTACATGCATGACTGTGGTCCTGTTGGATCTCTGTGATAGGCTGTTAAAGCTGACTGACAGCCCTGCTTTACAAGCTGCTATGCATCAACCCATGGACCTGCTGCAAGCGTGGGAACACAGACACGTTTGTGTTTGAGTATGTGTGTGCATGTATGCGTGTGTGTTTGGCAGAGTCAGTGAGTAGTGGGGGTCGGGGGCAGACACAGGGCCTGCTGCTGAACGATAAGGCCTGCTGACCTTGTAACCTCGAGCTTGCTGTGATGAGGTCATCTCAAATTACACCTAGCCAAATGTTCCCTGTCTGCTAGCATTCAAACAGGAAGGTCTACCTCTGGAGCAGAAAGTTTTTTCTATCCCGGTGATGGATGATGGTCTTCTGTCCAACCTTATGTCCAACAAATGGACAAACACACTCTCATGAGCACATGGTGAATTGCTGGGAATCAGAGGCTAAATCATGATATCGTACTATCATAATGTTTTTACAACATGGTATTACCATACAGATTCTGTTTTACAGAGGAAAATATACACCAAATTGGCAAAAATATTTTTTTTGCAAAATCATGAATCTATCAAATACTGTATTTATTTTCTGCATTATGAGGAGCTTTCTGTTTCATAGAGGTTTATAGAAAGCAAAGATGATACAGTGTACACCAGCAAGTAGAGGAAAAGGCTACATGCCAAATGTTGCAGTAAAAGCAAGAGACACTTCTGCCTAAATATCACAACAGACCATACTGGTGCCTTTATACCAAGACATTCTTCATTGCTTGACTTGTACCATAATATATTGCAGTCTTGATTATTTCTCACCAGTGATCTAGTACAATGCTCAGAAATGGTGAGTTCACTTGTTTTGTAATTTGTTATCATGCTATGTTCCAACTAAACCAGAATTACAGTACATTTATTTACATTTGTGTAAATTCAAAAGCTGACAAATGTTTGTGCTGGTGTAGCTCAGGTGGAAAAGCAGGTTAGCCCATAATTGTAGATTGCCTTGATCCATTTCTCCATGTGTCAAAATGTCCTTGGGCAAGATGCCCAATGCCTAAATTACTTCCCAGATGTAAGTTTCTTTGGATAAAATTGTCAGCCCAAATAATGTAAAGTTCAAAAATGTGGAATCTATCCTTTTTTACATTTCCCTCCATTACCCATTAAGCTCCTGACTGATCATGTATGTAAACCTGGTGTGTGAATAGGAGGTACGCAGTAGGTAAGAGCGGGGGTCATGTGTATGGAGTTGCTGTGTGTGTGTGTGTGTGTGTGTGTGTGTGTGTGTGTGTGTGTGTGTGTGTGTGAGTCTTGAGGTAAATATTTGAGGATTGCAGGAACCATTAGGAGAGGGTCTGTCTTGGATGGGCTAATGAGGCCAAGATGACGTCAACTCTACCTCAGAGGATCGCAGAGAGGGAGCCAGGAAGATAGTTTGTGTGTGGGTGTGTGGCACAGTGCAGTTAGTGTGTACACAATGGCAAATATTTTCCTACATTCAGAATAGAGTTAAGTGAACTACTGATCTTGGATGTGAGTTGTTTGTGTGTATGTGTGTGTGTTTATTTAAAGTTAAATTACCCAGCACTTTGTTTGCGCCATTCCCTTAATCACATTTCCTCCACTGCTTCCAGTGGCACCTGGGTTGTGCTTAATAACATCTTTCAAATACTGATAGATTCACTGATAGTATTAAAAAAGTCATGTTAACTATTATTTTGTTACTTTTGGTCTCTTGCTCTCAACAAGTTTAAATGCCAGATAGTGTTTGGACTAGCTTGACAATGACTTTCTATTAAGCAACTGGCTGGGTAAACAGAACCTCCTGCTCTCAGTCTGGGTCTCTCTATCTTTGTCTTTCTTAGTTTCTCCCTCCCTCCTTCATTCTCAACTCTAAATCTTCCTTCTCTTCCTCATTCTTCACCTCCTCTGTCTCCCTTTCAGTGCAGATCAAGCCAATCTTTTCTGGCGCCAATGACCCTTCTTTTCTTTTCCACTTATGGAGGAGTCAGATTTATTGGTCCGATGATTATTTTCGTAACCAATTTGTTTTAGTTTTTCATTACTTGTGTGTATTAACATTTAGCAGAATGGCTTATTATATTGCGTGTTCAGTGGTAAAAGGAAGTCAGTGGCATGAACTGGGTGCAAAGTGTGCGTTTACACTTGTGTATGTGTGCACTTGGATGTGTGTGGGTGTGTGCATGTTAGTGCACGATCCAGGCACAGATGTTCTCAAAGGATCCAGTTTTTAGCCAGTAGTTCTCCCTCTCCCCTTGCAGAAAAAGGGAAGCGTCTAATAAAAGGCGGGTGTACAAGACTGAGTGAGTCATACACACATGCACAGAAAGAGTCTGCCTCCCTCGACCTCTCTGAGCTTGTGAGAGCGAGTGAGTGAGAGAGCGAGGCAGGAAGCAGGGAGGGAGGCTGTGCCAAGCTGGAGCTGAATTCCTGCCAAGAGTCTACTTGTTTGCTCGTCTGGCTGGAGCCAGAGGCTGACCTTATTAGCTAGGAGGGCAGCCGTCTTATTAAAACACATCTGGCGCTCAGGGAGCCCAAATAGTCCTCATATTGTCTTCCTGCTTGCTCCTGACCTTGCGTTACCTAGCAGGAATGCTGACAAGGGCTTCACGCATCTGTTGAGAGTTTCACCAGGGTCTTTCTCCCCCTCCTCTCCTCCTTTCCACCCTCGCTGTCTTTGCTGGCGCCTGCACGGTAGCTCTGTGGGACCTGTTTTTCTTCCTCGCCCCCCCCTTTTTCCTTTTCCCTCCCACCCTTTTCCATACACACCCCTGAACACCGCCACCACTCTTCGGCGTAGTGTCCCGGTACCCCCCATGGTGCGAAGTTTTTTCCCTGCCAGGTTGCTGTGTCTATACAATTATTCCTGTGTGTATTTGTTTTATGAGGGGCTGTAACCTGGTCCTGTTTAAATAGCTCATTGCTGGTTATTTTAAAGTGTGAATGCTGCCGCGTCCTGGGGCTAGTCTTTATTGTCTATTTGGGGAGGGGGGCTTATTTTTTATTGCATGTATGTACAGTTTCTTACAAGATAGGAGCTGTAGGTAGAGACACAGAGACCTAAGCTTTCGCTGTACTAGAACCAGATCCCAGCAGGCTTGACAATGGATACACTGCGGTTGCTTGGTGTTTGTGTGCTGCGTTCACTTACAATGCAAAGAAAGACTTCCCCTGTAGGGTTTTAAGTCAAATCATGTTTTCTTTCTTTTTTTTATGTCAAATGTTCATTGTGAGAACTCTGCCTCACTGATACTTGCAGTATAGGTCTAGGCATAGGTGCCACTACCCTGGGTGCTCCGGAGCTTGAGCACCCACTGAGCACCAACGTGTGCCAGACTGCCAGTAGGCTACATTCATTTAAAATTAAACATTGCAATTGGTGCTAAGTGGAGCGTCTGTCATAATGTGATTGGTTATGTCGCTGTCAGTCCCCTGCTCCATATCCTATCCACCAATCACAGCGTCTCTTGGATGAAAACGCCTCCATCCCCCCACAGTGAGTGCATGTGCGTTAGGTAATCAGAGTGAGAATTAAATGGACAGATTATTATAGGTTATTAAAAAAGCAAACCTAATGATGCAAGTGCGTCAACGACATCCACCACCAGTGCAGAGAGTTCTTAATTTCCCACGAAGCTGATCGTGCTGATACCCCAGAATCGGTTACTGCGCGCTAGATACAGAGTACCGCGAGCTGCCGGTCGTGGTGCTCCGTCAGGTCAGCGGTAGTTGGTGGTCAGTTAAACTTCTCATCTCCAATCCTATCTGTATTTGTGAGAAGTGGCGCCGTCCTGAGTTGAAAGATAGCCTACTTTACAGCTTCATTATCGAGTTAATAGTGTGTTTATATCGGCCGCTGTCCGTTTCCTAAGGTTCTGAAATGCAAACATTTTTTGACTACTTTTTTTTTAAAGGGCATGCGCCTGTGAGCACCCACGGAGGAAAACATAAATCGGCGCCTACGGGTCTAGCTGGGCCGCAGCTCACTGGCCTGGAAACAACCTATCATTACCAGACTTAACACCTGTGAGTACCTGTAAGCTCAGCTGCTGCAGATGGATGTGACCACCGTTACAGTCACTGATTTTTATTTTATTTTATTTTTTCGGGCATTTTAGGCCTTTATTTCCATAGGACAGATGACACGAAAGGGGAGAGAGAGGGGGAATGACCTGCAGCAAAGGGCTGCAGGTCGGAGTCGAACTCCCGCGGCTGCTGCGTCAAGGAGCAAACCTCCACATATTTGCACCCGCTCCACCAACTGAGCTAATCCGGCCACAGTCACAGCTTTTTCTATCCCACAACTTTACCCCATTCACTTTGACTTGTTGTTGTTGGTTGTTGTTGGTCACTCTGCAACATGCTCAAATTGTGTCTGTGCTGCACTGGTAACTGTTCCTGCTGGTGTGTGCCCTTTGACCCCTCAGATTTTAGTGTGGCTTTGTACTTTAAACTCTAACCCTAGATGCCCTCCTGACCCTGCCCCCTTACAATACCCACCAGGTCACCTGATCCTGTTACAACCTCTCCTCTCCTCTCCTCTCCTCTCCTCTCCTCTCCTCTCCTCTCAAAGGAGAAAAAGATGGATGTAAAAATGAGAGCAACAAGGAGGTGAGGGCCAGCGTGTTGATTTCCCTTTTCTAGTGAGTGGCGGTTGTAAAATTGTTGGAGACTACAGCCTTTAAATAGATGAACATGAGCAATATCAGTTTGCATGAGCTAACAATGTGTGTTTACAGTGACAAAGACACAGCCTATGCTGAGCTGAACATCTGTTTGATGATGGAGTCTGGACTCACTCATCTTACTCATAACATCACTCAATCCCTTCCTCTCTTTCTTCTCTCTCCATCCTCTGGCTACTCTGAACATCTTGCTTTTCTTTTTCATCTGTC